>NC_073633.1:42674015-42977045 GCF_029407905.1 Bubalus kerabau
ATCTCTCAGTTGTGTCCAACTCTTGGCGACCCCATGGACTGCAGCATGCCAGGTCAATTTTCATTCCAATCCCAAAGAAAGGTAATGCCAAAGAATGCTTAAACTACCGCACAATTGCACTCATCTCACACGCTTGCCTGGAAAATCCATGGATGGAGGAGCCTGGTACGCTGCAGTCCATGGGGCCGCTAAGAGTCGGACACGACTGAGCGACTTCACTTTCACTTTTTACTTTCATGCATTGGAGAAGGAAATGGCAAGTGTTCTTGCCTGGAGAATTCCAGGGACGGGGAAGCCTGGTGGGCTGCCGTCTATGGGGTCGCACAGAGTCGGACAAGACTGAAGCGACTTAGCAGCAGCAGCAGCAGCACACGCTAGTAAAGTAATGCTCAAAATTCTCCAAGCCAGGCTTAAACAGTACCTGAACCGTGAACTTCCAAATGTTCAAGCTGGATTTAGAAAAGGCAGAGGAATCAGAAATCAAATTGTCAACATCTGTTGGATCATCGAAAAAGCAAGAGAATTCTAGAAAAACATCTACTTCTGCTTTATTGACTATGCTAAAGCCTTTGACTGTGTGGATCACAAAAAACTGTGGAAAATTCTTAAAGAGACAGGGTCGCAAAGAGTTGGACACAACTGAGCGACTAAACTGAACTGAACTTAGGATATATCCCAAAAGGAATAAACAGCCAACATTTTACATTGCAAGTCACTTGTAAGAATTCATTTTATGTATGTGATCATGCCATCAATTTGATAAGCAGTTAGGTTCCTTTTCTTCAATTTGCTTTCAGCTTTTACAGATTGCTTTTTTCCCCAGTAAAATTAGTATACCAGTTTATTACTCTTTTCAGTATTAACCATTTTGTCTGGTGTGTAGTAGTATCACATTGTAGTGTTAATTTGAACTTCCCTTATGATTAATGATGTTGAGCATTTTCCCATGCACTTTTTGCCATTTGTATGAGGCTCCTATGGCTGCTATAATATATTACCATAAACTTGGTAGCTTAAAATAAGAATTTTATCCTTTCACAGTTACAGATTGCTTTTTAAAATTGCATTTTCTTCAATTTGGTTTTTAATTCTATAAAATGCACATGGTTCCTAAGTCAAAATTATTTTAAAACAGATATACTCGGAGTTTTACTTCCATCCCTATATTCACCACTGAATCCTTTCCTCCCCTATAGATAACCTTTTAAAAAATTATTATTTGGGGTTTATCCTTCCATTGATAAGAGCTTCAAGGGGGTGGTGTGTGTGGTGTGATCTATGCACGACTTTCCATCTAGTAGGTGAGACAGATCCTTGAGCTCAGGGAGATCCACTCACTGAGCTCACTCACCCGGGTTGTTGCATTAGGGAAGACAGAAAAACAGAGAGGGCTATTTCACCAAGATAGCAAGGCTTCTTGAAGCGGTGAAGGACAAAGTTGAAACCAAAACACAGAATCTATAATTATTTCTAAAGTTAAAATACAAAGCATGACACATCCAAACAAACACAAGAGCACCCTCTGTTGGCCTCTGTTGGGATGCATATAACCGGTAGTGCCTGGATTTGAAAACTGCTGAGACCAGGGTGTCATGTTGGGTTAGCTTTATTAAAGAAATACTGCCAACAGACTGGGAGGCCTTCGAGGCCCATGTCAAATTTATTCTTGGCTCTCCCCAGCTCTCAAGTCCTGTGGCCCTTGGGACACATGCTGACAGTAAATATCTATGTTACCACATCCAGGGGAAAAAGATCCTTTCTTTCCCTCCTGCACCTCTTTTCCTGGCTTAGAAAAAAAACAAGAGCCGTGTTTTCTACTGTCCCTTGGTCAAAGCTGTGGAAGTAGTGACACTGCCCTAACTCCCAAGGTGCTTCCTTACTCAGACAGTGTATCACTGTGAGGGATCAATGTGGAACAATGAGAAAAGGAGCCATGCATCTGGCTTCTCCTCCCTGCTAGCTGTGTGTCCTTGGGCAAATTCTTAACCTCTCTGAGTCTTGGTGTTCTCATCTGAAAAATAACAACGATAGTATCCAATTCATGGGCGTTTCTGAGGTTTAAATGAGTGGTGTGTGTAAAACTCCTGATATGTGATGCCAGTACTGCATATGAACCTCAGTAAATAATAGCTACTACTACTATTATTATTTCCTTTTTGCTTCGCAGGAAATTTGTGAGAATCCGCGATTTATCGTTGGTGGAGCCAATAGAACTGACATCTGCCAAGGAGATCTAGGTAGGAAAGTTTCTCTGGTCCTATTTAGCCAAACAATCAAGGGGGTGATTAAGAGGTATGATCCTTTTACAGTAAGTAAAGGGACACGAATCTGGTTTTGCTTGTAATGAATTTGGGGGAGGTAGTTTTGATAACATTATTTAAACTCATTCAGCTCTGTGTTGGAGATTGCTTCATTTAATTTCTGTCCCTCCCACCTTTCTCATCAGTTGTTTGCCTTGTGTTACAACAGGAGGTCGCCTCCTCTCCAGAGTCTTCAGGACACTCACACACCCCACTCAGCAAGACAAAAGCCCTGTTTCTAGCAGGACCCACCTTCCTTGAAGGGCTTCCCTTGTGACTCAGTGGTTAAGAATTTGCCTAATAATGCAGGAGATGGGAGTTTGATCCCTGGGTCAGAAAGAGTCCCTGGAGAAGGAAATGGCTACCCACTCCAGTGTTCTTGCCTCGTAAATCCCATGGACAGAGGAGCCTGGCAGGCTAAGTCCATGAGGTCATGAGGAGTCAGACGTGACTTAGAGACTAAACAACAACCTTCCTTAGAAGGCAGCTCTGAAATTGTGTGCCATGCATGTCCCTTGGGCATGCAGAATCAATATGCTCACAAAAACTGCTTTCATAACTCAAACTCTTGTTTAAACTGCCCTAGAATAGCTCCGTATTAAAGACGCTTTTCAACAAAGACAACACGTGCCATGTGGATGAGCATCCAATTTTCTGTCTGGTTAATTAGCTTGGCTGCTTCCTCTGTCTCAGCCTCTTATTTGGAAGGTATTGTCTTTACTGCAAACTGCAGAAAAGTTCTGTGAAGTAAAGCTGGAGGAAACAAACATCAACAGACATAATTTAGAACTTGAGGGAAAAGGGGCGCTCAAGGCCAAATGAAAGGAATTTAGCTAATTTGGTCCCGGAAGGAGAGGCTGAAGAGGTTTTGAATATCTGACTTCCTGCACTTGAAGGAAGGCTGCCTGCAGAGCCCTGGCCAGCTAATACCCTGGGCCTTCCAACCAACACACTGTTTCAGAGGAGAGGCTGGCTGCTTGGGAGGTGGGGAGTGGGGAGGTGGTAGTGGTGGTGGGAGGAGGCCTGTGGAGGCTCTCAGCCTCCCCTCTGCAGTCTCAAAGATGTCGTGACATCCCACACGGCACAGCAAAGGCCTTGCATAACCTAGCCTGTGTTCTGTTAGTGTTCCTGGCCTGCCACTTGGGCATTCACACACATGCATGCACACACAAACAGGGCAAAGTGCCGCCTCCAAATACTAACCAGCTTTCCTTACTGTACTAATGGGCTGGTCTGATGGCTCTCAGATGCTCAGATTCTGCAGTCACATTGCAAAGGTGCAGGGCAGGCAGCCTTCCTACAGGTGTTAGAAAGAATGACCCAATTATGACCCCCACCGCTCAGTTTCCACTGAGGTCCAAATGGAGGTCTGAGCTTATACTGCAGACAGAGGAATTGCCTATAGCCTTCAGGAAAGCAGTCACGAGGGGGTAAGTTACCCTGTTGATCGCATGGTCCAGGGACTGCAGTCACACTCCTTTCCTTGGCTGACATGTCCATAAGGTCAGATCTGGAAGCAGGACAGTGAGAGCCCAGTGTACCCCCTTCTCCAGAAAGCAGAGCAGCTGATGGGGATGGGGTCTCCTTCCTCCCTGGAGGAGTGGGCCCTCCTGTGACCTGTGCCACATATTTGCCTGCAGGGGACTGCTGGTTTCTTGCAGCCATCGCTTGCCTGACCTTGAACAAGCGTCTGCTTTTCCGGGTCATACCCCATGATCAGAGTTTCACTGAAAACTACGCGGGGATTTTTCACTTCCAGGTGAGGTCAAGGGACTGTAGTTAAGAGGGCCAGCGGGCTGTCCACCTACCGCTGGTCTCCCAGGCTTGACTTCCCCGTGGCTCCAGGAAAGATTCCCACCCACCCAGCCAGCTATGGCTGTGGGCAGTGACCCCCTTCAGGCCTCAAGCCTGTGAGGAAGTAGTTGTTTATTTCTTCCTACCCTCAAACCCCTACACCTTCCGTTAGGCCCCAGAAAGGTTAGAAGATATCCTGTTTGCTGGCCTGTTGGTCTATTTTTACCTTTCCAGCTGTCAGGCTTCTGTGTGATAACCAGAAGTCCTTCTCAAGTAAATCCCTAAGACACTAGCACTGGGAATCCAGAGGGCCCTTTAGGCTGCAAAAGAAATGCCAACACAGGTCTATACCCACACTACCATTTACCCCTTCCGGGCTCTGGAAGAAAAGTCTGGTTAATCTGGGGACCAGGCTTCTGGCTTGGCCCAGCAATGAGTCTTTTGGTTTCAGAATAAGTTCAGACACTGGAAACTTTCTGGATCCAAATTGTCCTAGCAAAGAGCCAAACCCCATGCTGACCCAGAACTGAAATGAGCTTTGTATGTGGGCACCTGTATCTACGGGTATTCTGAGGCTTCTGAACAGCCCTGAAGGCTCCCAGTGTCCTGGACTGACCCAGATCATCAGTTGATCTTGTATCCCAGGATGGAAGGCCTCAGAAACTGCCTTCTCTGAAGGTTTAGGATCAGATTCCTGCTGCCATTCCAATGCAGACAGGGCAGCGGGGTCCCAAGTTTTGTTTTTCCCCTATGCCATCGAGCCGCTCACTCCCCTTGGGTATTTAAAAGGTCTGAAACCGAAAGGATCATAAACACAAAGACCACACGGATTTTTGCCTTCTTGTTCATAGGATAGTAAATGTCATTAGAAGGAAATTAAACTACTTTTGGCTTTCTTGGGTTAAAACCGATTTGTTCAATAAAGATCATCTAGAATTGGGATTACTGGACAGTGTTCCTGGTTTAACCAGAGTATATTCTGGGTCACCTTCCATTTCCATGTCAATCCTTCTTCTTCAACAACAATTCCTACCTTATTTGTCATCAAGAAGTACATAAATTATACGTCACCTTCTCCTAGACCAGTGCTTCTCAGCCCTGACTGCATATAAGAATCAGCTGAGATAACTAATGATACTGATACCTAGATCCTCCCCAGACCTACAGAGCAGAAGGAAAATCTCAAGCCCTCAGATACACACGGAGTACCTACCATCCCCTGTACTGAGCTGGACTGTGGGGAAGAGACATAATGGTTTGTAACATACTTCCTGCCCTCAAAGAGCTCACAGTCCACTTAAAGACAGATTCACCTTCTCTAAACCCAGAATAGTGTGAACAAAAGGAACGTGGGGTAGGGACACATTTGCCACTGGTAATCTGAGGATGGCACTGTGCTTGATGCTTCTGTGCAGTTCTGGCGCTATGGAGACTGGGTGGACGTGGTTATTGATGACTGCCTGCCAACTTACAACAATCAACTGGTTTTCACCAAATCCAACCATCGCAATGAGTTCTGGAGTGCTCTGCTGGAGAAGGCTTATGCTAAGTAAGACGGGGATAGGAAATCTTTAGTTTCCATAGTGAGCTCTTTAATCCTCCCTTCTTGGTGGCACTACAGATCCTGGATCCCAACATTATTTCTCTGGAACTTAAATCCCAGAGCCCTGGTTGGCTCAACCTCCTGAGCTCACTATATATACATATATGTATGTATGTATGTATGTATGTATGTATTTATATATATATATATAACTTTTTATTTTGTATTGGGGTACAGCTGATTAACAATGTTGTGATAGTTTCAGGTGAACAGTGAAGGGACTCGGCCATAAGTATACATGTATCCATTTTCCCCCAAACTCCCCTCCCATCCAGGCTGCCACATAACACTGGAGCTCAGAATAAATGAAGAAAATCCATGTTGCCTCTCAGAAGCTCCACTCCAGCTACTAATGGCTTTAATGGAGCCCTACTTCGGATTCTGAGTATAGTGGAAACAGAACTATCAGGAAGTGGGAATAGAAGGTTCCAGCCCCAGTGTTTCTCCTCTCTGTGGCCTTAGCTGGTCACACAGCTTCTGGAGCTCAGTTTCTCCATTGTGAAGAAAGGGAATCATAGTATCTGTTTAAAAGCTTACAGAGTTGTTGGAGAATTTGGACAAGACAGCATCACAGGACCCAAGAGTAAAGTCCTGGAGCCAGGGGTACCTGGGTCATGTTTCCTGGAACCCTGTGACCCCAGACTAGTCTTCATCCTATCTCTAAGGCTCCATGGTTCGTATGAAGCCCTGAAAGGTGGGAACACTACAGAGGCCATGGAAGACTTCACGGGAGGAGTGACAGAGTTTTTTGAAATCAAGGATGCTCCCAGAGACATGTACAAGATCATGAAGAAAGCCATCGAGAGGGGTTCCCTCATGGGCTGCTCCATTGATGTAAGTCTGGGGTATGGGGTGCAGGACAGGGAGCTGCCACTACTGGGAAGACTTACCCAGTGAACAGCAGCACAGGACTTTCCTCTGGGGCGGGGTGAACGTTCTGTTTTAGGAAGCAGAAAAGTAGCTCTCAACTTTGAAAACTGGGAATTTCTCAAGGGAGAAGTTTCTGGAGGTTTTCAATAAAGATGCAAAAATTTAGGTGGAAATAGGCCTCCGGGGCTGGTGTTTCTCAGTTCCAGCATGCCCCTAGTAAGCTGGCCACACACCGGGCTATGGACCTGAACCTACCAGTTCCCTAAGAAAGCCTCTCAGTCATTGAGCTTTGATCAGATCTCACATGTGGGACCCAGGCTTTGTGTTGTACTCTGGGAGAAGCTCAGCCTGCAGTCCACCTCTCAACAAAGTGGTGTGAACTGAGACCAGAGCCAAGGGCAAGGGGATGGCAGACTGGCCAGGAGATACACCCTCCCTGGGGGGTAGTCAATGTATTCTAATAGTCTTGGTTATCTCTGTTGGTGAGGAAGGGGCCCAAGCTGAATTCCTGTTCCTTCCTCTCCTAGTACCCCCAGTAGATGGGAAAGCTTGGGAAGATGAAGCACCCATGGACAAACGTTTTCTTTCTGCATCACTGTTCTCCATCTTTTCTCCATTCATGCTCTACTTATCTCTCCTCTGTTTCTTTGTCTGTCCCCTCCCTTCTTTCTCTCTCCTTCCCTTTCTATCACCCTCCTTTGTTACTCCCTCTCCCTCTCCTGGACTGTCCCCTGCCCTCCCTGTTGGGCCTCAGGATGGCACAAACATGACCTATGGAACCTCTCCTTCTGGGCTGAAAATGGGGGAGTTGATTGAGCGGATGGTGAGGAATATGGATAACTCGCGGCTCAGGGACTCAGACCTCATCCCTGAGGGATGCTCAGATGACAGACCAACTCGGGTGTGTACTCCTCCCACCTGCATGGCACGGGTGTGTTGTGTGGTGTCAGACCTTCCTCAGCAGCCGGCACCGCCCACGTGGGCTCCTCCTGGGGCCTTCCAGGGGTCTGGGTTGGAATCTCTTGCTCGCTCTAAGGCTCCTGAGGCAAGGGGGGGAGACAGCTTTTGGAGGGAATCTCTGGTGGGGGAGGGGAAGGGGTTCCTTCATACTCCATGGTCCAGGCAGTTTCTCTGATAATGAATTAACTGGCATAAATATTTATGAGAGAGATTTCATTTATTTGTAAAGTATTTCTCTCCTTCTAGTTCGTTCATTTATGTATTTGACACTTATTTACTGAGCTCCTACTAGGCACTCTTCTAACAAACAAAGAAAATTCTCTCCCATTTGTTTCAGATTCTAAGGAACAAGCAGTTTCCACACACTCCCCCGGCCCCACCCCCCGAGCTTATATTCTAGTAGTTTTGGAAGTAATACATGCTATACAGTAAAGCAGAGAAAAAAATGAACCTATTTTTTCCCTATCTGAGGATAATAACATTTGGCATATGTCCTACTAGGGTTTTTCTATGCATACACCTAATCTAAATTTTTATTTTAAAAATGCAGTCATACTGTATGTACCTCTTTGCAGCATGCTTCTTTTTCAGTTAGCTTTATATACCTAATGTGTCAACAAGAATCACATTCTTAGTGTGTCTTCTATAACATTTTTCATGGCTGTACAATAGTCCAACATGCAGATAAATTGTAGTTTTTTTACCCCATAACTTATTATGGGGAATTTAAATATTTTCTTTTTCTGTTTTGGCTGTAGTTTTTAAATGTTACAGCTAACATCCTATTAGATACATCTTTGTGTCCATCCAGGACACTTTCCTTTGGACAGATGGCCAGTAGTGGAACAGCTGGGAATGCATATGTAATGCCACAAGAGTCATTTCAGGTGGTTTCCCTGGTCCAAAACTGAGAGATTTGTGAACCTCCTGCCCCCCTGCCTTTCTATTCACATGGTCTGGGTCCTCTAAAGACTAAAATCTGGAAGAGTTTGAGATGTCAAAAGCCTTGGCTCCTCACATACCCCTCACTTTGAAAAGGGCTCCAGGCTACCTCTTAAAGCTGTCATATCACCAGGCAGAATGAAGCCACAGAGATCCATCTAGGGCTCACTGGGTTTTGGCCATCCTACCCTTCTCCCAAGGATCTCCTGTGGCTGCAAATCTCAGATGGAAGAGACTTCCCTGCTCCCTGAGGCACAGTCATGTCTGAGCAGGACTCTCCTCTAGCTGCCTTGGAATTCTCTGCCTGGGTGCAGAAACTTTTAATTTCTTTCTTTTTTTAAATTTTTGGCCACATCACATGGCACGTGGGATCTTCGTTCCCCAATCAAGGATCAAACCCGCACCCCCTGCACTGCAGGTATGGAGTCCTAACCACTGGACCACTAAGGAAGTCTACTTTTAATTTCTTGAATATGTTCTAGGGTGGGTGGAGAAGGTGAGGGGATATAAAGATAAAAGATTAGACCTCCATGTTTCATCTAACCCCCTTTCTCAATCCCTTTCTCTTCCAGGAATAGTCAACCCTGGGTGGGCTCAGGGAAGGGGAGCCTGACCCAAGGCAGCCTCCATCCACCCCCACTTCTTCCTTTGAAAGACCCAAGGGATCCAGAAAGGAGGGCCAGGCACGCTCTCACTCACCTCGTGGCCCCAGCCTCCACATTGTTCTCCAATGGTCAAGGGACCAGCTTGAAGGAAACACCTTGTCTGGGCTGCATATTCTTGGCTCTCTTAAAGGGCTAGTGTGGGTCTTCTCATGGCTAGGAGGCACGCTTCCAGAGCATGGAGGAGTCCTTGTCCTCACTGAACCCAGGATGTGAACCAGTGTGAACTTTGTCTCAGGAAACAAGCCCTGACAGGCTGTCCGGTTTTCACTCCACAGACAATTGTTCCAGTTCAGTTTGAGACAAGAATGGCCTGTGGGCTGGTCAAAGGCCATGCCTACTCAGTCACTGGGCTGGAGGAGGTGAGCCTGGCGGGGTATGAAGGGTTAGGACTTGAGGGGCTACTTGGGGGAACCTCCTGAAGTCAGGACTTGGCTTTCTGTGCCCTTTTGCATCTGCAGAATTTGCCTCCAATCAGGTACTCAGGCTGAGTGCCTGGGGTTGGAGAAGACCACTGGGACTTGTAGGTGGATCTTGCCACAAGACAGTGCTCAGTTTATGTTTGTTTTTAGTGCTAAAGATAGCAATTGCCCCAACATTTCCAACGAACAAAGAGAAATCACTTTGGTTTTATGAAATTAATTTCATGGGCTCTTGTGTTTCTTGTTTTTCATGGTCAATAATGATGTTTTGCTCCCACTGGCACATCTGGCCTTAACTGGGTCACGACAGAGACAGGGAGTTTGTCAGGCCCCTTGTGCACAGTTGGGCAGTTGTGCCGTGGTCATAGGGATGGGCAGAGAGAGGCAGTTGTCCACAGCAGCCCCTGCTGCAGACAGGAGGAAGGGGCCCCTTTTTCTGATAAATCTACTTAGAGGGGACATTTTCTGTCACTCTTCAGCCAGCAGGGGCATTTTTTTCTATTAATAATTCACACAGAGACACCTAACTGCCAGCAGAGCCCTACATTATATGCCCTGCCTCCTCCACCCACTCCACCCAAATTTCTAAATAGCCAGATGTTCACTGTGAAAATCACTTCTTAGAAGATGGCAAGGTGATGGCCAAGCCTGACTCCTGTAAGCTCGTGCTAAGGTTCTGCCATTTCACAGCAAACTTGTGATTAGTCTCCTTGACCAATCAGGACAGCTCCCTGTATGGGATCCCTCTCCCAACTCCCACTCCCACCCCAACCCTCAGCGTAAGACAGAAGACTCCCCCACCCCCACCCCCCATCCCCCACCCCGGCTTCAGAAAGGGTCCAGAGCAAGAGAGCTTTTCCTCTTTGCCCAAGGCGCTGTACAAGGGTGAGAAAGTGAAGCTGGTGCGGCTGCGGAACCCCTGGGGCCAGGTGGAGTGGAATGGCTCCTGGAGTGACAGGTGGGTGAGGGGACCCCATGAATAGGGGACAACAGGACCTGGGACAAGGTTGGGTTGGGGACCAAGCCATAAGAGTACTACAAATGCTTGGTCTTAAATCACCCTTAAAACCAATGATCCACAGAGGAGAAAAGGGGGTGTGGCTCTAGGGAAGGACTGGGAATAGAAGAGGAGATGGCTCCAGAGAAGGGCTCATGCTAAGGAACAGAAGGGGTGTAGCTCCAGGATAGGGCTGGGAGCAGAGCCTCGGGAACCTGGGACCCCAAGAGCTTGCTGATGGCCATTGAGGGGAAAGGAAAGATCCTAGAGAGCATAGGCCATGTCCAGGCAGGAGGGGAGTCTGGATGCAGTGGTCTGACTAGACAAGTAACTTCCTTTCTCATAATTATCTATAAAATGGGGAAAATGTTAGCACCTACCTGGTGGGCTGTTATGAGGAGAAAATGTGATGGTGTTGCAGAGAGCTTAGCCAGTGCTAAGATTTCCTCTCCCTCACTGGCCCCAGGAAGAGATGCATAGGTCCTTTGAAAGAACTGTACTACTTATTACTGGGAGCAAGTGACTGGAAGCAGCTAAAACAGCACACAGAGGGAGGAAGCTATTGTGAAGGCTCCAGAACCTTCACAAAGCCTTTATTGTTCCACCCCAATCGCTGGCTCCTGACTGCCTCTCTGCAGGGAGAGTGGGCCCTGGAGCTCCTTTATTCCCAAGGGGGCAGAGCAGGACCCCTTAGCTGAGAAGGACCACAACTAGGCTGTGTGTGCCCTCAGCCCCTGTGCTAATTTTAACATACCTCTCATCTCAGGGCACCATAATTACTGGCTTGTTTGGCCATTCATGCACTTAGCAAGTATGTGTTGAGCACTTACTGAATCCCAGGCACAATCCTAAGCACTGGGGGCATTCTGTGAATAGGCAACTTTGCTGGGTAGATCAATAAGGTGCTGATCCTGGTCTCCTTACTGTTCCCTTCTCTTATCCGTGTGACAAATCCCAGACACCTCATTGTGCAGTATGTGTCAGGCCCCATGCTTCTGTCTGGGGACTTAGAAATGAACACAGAGATTCATACCCTGCCCTATAGGCCTTAAGGTCTAGTGGGAAGGACAGAAAAACACTAATCATTGAGATAAATGCTACAGTTAGGGTCACAAAGCAGGAGCCCTTCTCATAGTTTGAGGGGACAGGAAGGTAGCAAAAGGTTGCCTGGAGGGATGGCATTTGAACTGGGTTCTCTTCTCTGGAAGGGTCCCTGGTACCCCATAAGTCTACCAGCCCACTGGTCCCAGTCACCCACAGGGACCCTCACTATATTCTCCAGTCTCAGATCTTGGGGTCCACTTTCTGCCAACTCCTCCACTTCAGGGACTGGTGACAAGTGGGACTCAGCCTCGGTCACTCAAGGAGAGTTCCCTCCCCCACTCACTGTGTCCCTCCTGCTGGTCTCAGGAATCTCCATCTCCCCTCCGGTATTCCCTGATTCCAAGCACTTCTTCAATCCCTAACCTCTCCAGAGACAATCTAGTTTAGCTTCATTCTCCTCACAAAGGTGCTTTAGTTCCTCCTCCTTTGGGAGAGAGAGTATAAAACTGCCCAGCCCTTAAAAAATACAAAACTGGGATGTTTTGTGGGGTGGCAGGAGGAAGGAGAAGTTTACCTGTTTAGTCTTTTTCTCAGTAACTCAGACAGTTACTTATTAGATGATGGGCCTGTTCTAAAAGTTTTACATGCAATATTTCATCTCTTGCTCATCACAGCACTGAGTAGGTGACATAATCATTTCCCTTTTGCAGTTGAGAAAACAGAAACTGCGACAGGTGAAGTGACTTGCCCAGGGTTACAGCTAGTACTGGTATAATTAAATTGAAATCCCAAGTTACCTATTTCCAGGCCCAGCTCCTAACTTGAAAGGGTGAGGAATGGTTAAAGTTTTAATCAGAGAAAAGTCAGGCCCTCATAAACCATTTTAAAAGCTTGGTCTTAATCCTGAGGATGGTGGGAAACGATTATGGTGTATCAGGTCAGATTTGCATTTTGGTGGTTCACACTGGCTGCAGTTGGGAGAGGAGCTATTTTGTTCATATTTCTCTGACACCTCCTGGCCCAGCTCATATCAGGCCTTCCCTTTCTTTTCCCTTTCATCACACCTCCATCATCCCTCCAGCTGGAAGGACTGGAGCTATGTGGACAAGGACGAGAAGGCCCGTTTGCAGCACCAGGTCACTGAGGATGGAGAGTTCTGGTGAGTCCAGGACCCAAGAGGACTCTGAAGGGTAAGGGATGGGGTGGGCACTGAAATCTCAAACCTCCAACCCCAGAAAATGGCCATCAGATTCTAGCCCTTGGGACATCTGAGCCCTATTCTCCAAATCCAGCCAGAGACCCGGCAAGATTGAGGGTTTTGAGAGCAGCCTGAGAGTTATGGTGATGACCGGGCCCCGGGCCAAGCCACTGCGCTATGGCTCCTGTGGTTTTGTGACACTCCACCACACGCACTGCTCCAGACACTTGCTCTGGCCTTGGTGGAGCTGTTTTCTGAGTGGAGGAAGCCCTAGTTACTCAGCTCACTCGATGCCACTCTCACCCTCACTCTGATCATTTCTATTGAGGCTTCAAGTCTCAGATTAAAGGGAACTTTCTTCTGGACCCACTTGTTTTCCTCAGGATTGGGATTAATTTGTGATACTCATCATCTTTATTTTTTTAATTAATTTATTTATTTTACTTTACAATATTGTATTGGTTTTGCCATACATTGACTTGAAGCCACCATGGGTCTACATGTGTTCCCCATCCTGAACCCCCCTCCCACCTCCCTCCCCATCCCATCCCTCTGGGTCATCCCAGTGCACCAGCCCCGAGCACCCTGTATTATGCATCAAACCTGGACTGGCGATTCATTTCACTTATGATAATTTACATGTTTCAATGACATTCTCCCATATCATCCCACCCTCACCCTCTCCCACAGAGTCCAAAAGACTGTTCAATACATCTGTGTTTCTTTTGCTGTCTCGCATACAGGGTTATTGTTACCATCTTTCCAAATTCCATATATAAGCATTAGTATACTGTATTGGTGTTTTTCTTTCTAGCTTACTTCACTCTGTATAATAGGCTCCAGTTTCATCCACCTCATTAGAACCGATTCAAATGTATTCTTTTTAATGGCTGAGTAATACTCCATTGTGTATATGCACCACAGCTTTCTTATCCATTCATCTGCTGATGGACATCTAGGTTGTTTCCATGTCCTGGCTATTATAAACAGTGCTGCAATGAACATTGGGGTTCATGTATCTCTTTCAATTCTGGTTTCCTCAGTATGTATGCCCAGCAGTGGGGTTGCTGGGTTATATGGAAGGTCTATTTCCAGTTTTTTAAGTAATCTCCACACTGTTCTCTATAGTGGCTGTACTAGTTTGCATTCCCACCAACAGTGTAAGAGGGTTCCCTTTTCTCCACACCCTCTCCAGCATTTATTGCTTGTAGATTTTTGGATAGCAGCCATTCTGACTGGTGTGAAATGGTGCCTCATTGTGGTTTTGATTTGCATTTCTCTGATAATGAGTGATGTTGAGCATCTTTTCATGTGTTTGTTAGCCATCGGTATGTCTTCTATAGAAAACTATAAAACACTGGTGAAAGAAATCAAAGAGGACACAAGTAGATGGAAAAATATACTGTGTTCATGGACCAGAAGAATCAATATAGTGAAAATGAGTATACTACCCAAAGCAATCTATAGATTCAATGCAATCCTATCAAGCTATCAACAGTATTTTTCAGAGAACTAGAACAAATAATTTCACAATTTGTATGGAAATACAAAAAAAACCTCAAATAGCCAAAGCAATCTTGAGAAAGAAGAATGGAACTGGAGGAATCGACTTGCCTGACTTAAGTCTCTACTACAAAGCCCCAGTCATCAGGACAGGACGGTACTGGCACAAAGACAGAAATATAGATCAATGGAACAAAATAGAAAGACCAGAGATAAATCCACGCACCTGTGGACACCTTATCTTTGACAAAGGAGGCAAGAATATACAATGGAGAAAAGACAATCTCTTTAACAAGTGGTGCTGGGAAAACTGGTCAACCACTTGTAAAAGAATGAAGCTAGAACACTTTCTAACACCATACACAAAAATAAACTCAAAATGGATTAAAGATCTAAACGTAAGACCAGAAACTATAAAACTCGTAGAGGAAAACACAGGCAAAACACTCTCTGACATAAACCACAGCAGGATCCTCTATGACCCACCTCCCAGAATATTGGAAATAAAAGCAAAAATAAACAAATGGGACCTAATTAAAATTAAAAGCTTCTGCACAACAAAGGAAACTATAGGCAAGGTGAAAAGACAGCCTTCAGAATGGGAGAAAATAATAGCAAATGAAGCAATGGACAAAGAATTAATCTCAAAAATATACAAGCAACTCCTGCAGCTCAATTCCATAAAAATAAAAGACCCAATCAAAAAGTGGTCCAAAGAAGTAAACAGACATTTCTCCAAAGAAGACATACAGATGGCTAACAAACACATGAAAAGATGCTCAACATCACTCATCACCTATAAAATTGCTTGCTTAATTGTCTGTGCTTCCCCAACTACCCCTCCCCTGTGCCTGGTACAGTGCTTAGGCCCAGCGGAGAGGCACACAGGACCACTGTGGAGAACTGAATTGCTGCCAAGCTCTTCCAGCAAGAATGCATGAGTTTGAGTTGTTTAATGCAAGAGATACATCAGAACTGACAGTGTTGGGACTTCCCTGGCAGTTTAGTGCTTAGGACTATGTACTTCTGCTGCAGAGGACATAGGTTCAATCCCTGGTCAGGAACTATCTGAAAGCCACATGGCAAGGCCAAATTTTAAAAAAATAAATAAAAATGTAAAAAAAGAACTGACACGGTGTTGACCCTAGGAAAGGAAGGACAGGGTCCTCTCTAGGACCATGACAAAGCTGCTCTGGACTATTTCATTGTGCTGTGTTAGCCCTGCATTCTTACCTTTCCCAGCCTCCCAAATAGTTCTCTCTTTTCTTCCAACCTCTCAGGATGTCCTACGATGATTTTATCTACCATTTCACAAAGCTGGAGATCTGCAACCTCACAGCTGATGCCCTGGAGTCCGACAAGCTTCAGACTTGGACAGTGTCCGTGAACGAGGGCCGCTGGGTGAGGGGCTGCTCTGCCGGAGGCTGCCGCAACTTCCCAGGTGGGAGATGCTCTGGATGGGGGAAGGGTCCAAGCAGAACAAGTTCCAGGCAGAATAATATTAACTAGCATCTGCTGAGTCTTTACTAACTTCCAGACATACAATGTCTTATTAAACTGTCCCCATTTTACTGAGAGGTGACTTCCCTGGTGGCTCTGTGGTAAAGAATCTGCCTGCCAGTGCAGGAGTTGCAGGTTTGATCCCTGGGTCAGGAAGATCCCTTTGAGAAGGAAATGGCAACCCACTCCAGTATTCTTACCTGGGAAAATTCTATGGACAGAGGAGACTGGTGGGCTATAGTCCACGACATCACAAAGAGACACGGCAGTGACCAAACAACAATAACAACATTACTGAGAAGGAAATCTCTATTCTGAGTAGCTTACATTAAGGAGCTGGTAACAACTTTTAGGCAGGTTATTATGTCAGAACAGGACTGTGTTCATTATGCTGAGGATTGAACTGGAGAACTGAGTTAGCAGCAGCTGCAAGAGTTTAAGCCAGAGATGATGAAAGTGAAGACCAAGTCAGGAGCAGCAGAGATGGGGAGAAGGGGCAGGTTGAGGGAAGGAAATATTGGTTGATCTGGAGAAGGAAGAATGACTTCAAAATTCTCTCATTGGGAGCCTGAGTAGATAATGTCAATGACATAACACGAAATGCACAGGAGAAGAAAAAAAAAAAAAGGTTTTTTGTTTTTGACAGAGTTGGTTGTGGGCTTCTGCAAAGGAGTTTACTTTGGGACATGGGAAGTCTGAGGCATGTGTAGAATATCCAGGTGAAGATGCATGAAGGAGAACTGGATGCACAGATAAAAATGGCACTTGGCTCTATGACAGGGACTCAGTATGTATTTGTGGAAGGAAAGAAGGATGGAAAGATGAGAGGAAGGAAAGGGAAGGAAGAAAGAAGGGATGATGGGAAGGAGTCAAAAGAGAGATTGAAGCTGGGATCTACAGCTCAGGAGTCAAGAGCACGTAGGGAGCAGTTAGAAAGTAGGAGTGGATAAGACAGCCTAGGGACGTGAGAGAAGAGGCCCAGGACCAAATCCCAGAGACTAGTAACACTGAAGGAGCAGGTGAGAAAAGTGAAGCCATCAGCAAAGACAGAGAATGAAAATTCACAGAGGAAGGAGGAGCCACTCTAGCCAATCAGCGCAGGTCCATCTGTATAAAGGTATAAAGGCTACCTGCCCCCACCAACACACACACCAAATTAAATAAATGCCTGGATATTTTTTATTTTTCATACATATTTGAGCATGTAGATGAGGAGGCTAGAGATGAATAGGTTCCCTCCGTCTCATCTCCTGTCCTTTCCTTTCTCTGAGAGGCAGATCTGAAAGTGCAATTCCTTTTGGGGGGGCACAGACACTTTCTGGACCAACCCACAGTACCGTCTGAAGCTCCTAGAGGAGGACGACGATCCCGATGATTCCGAGGTGATCTGTAGTTTCCTGGTGGCTCTGATGCAGAAGAACCGGAGGAAGGACCGGAAACTGGGGGCTAACCTCTTCACTATCGGTTTCGCCATCTACGAGGTGTGCCGTCCCTGACGAGCTTCAGACCGCCTCTTTAGGGAAGAGGCTTTCAGGGGGCTTCCTGAGGGGTTCCCCAGCTTCCCCAACATCCAGTGCCCCCCAAAACTACTGACATCAGGCCCACTTGTGTCAGAACCTCTTAGAAGTTTATAACCAGTGGGGGAAGAACCCACCTAGGGGAGGTGGGGGTGGGGCTGGGGCTGTCCAGGTAGGTACATGGGGCATTAGAGCCCCTTATTCGCTCTACGATTGCTAGCGTGCCCTTTGGCAAGTTTCCATCCCCATGAAGACCTGAAATCCACAAAAATCTGAGCACCTTCCTTTTCTGTTTCTCCCCAAGGTTCCCAAAGAGGTATAGAAGTGGAGCAGCCAGCAGTGTGTGCAGCGTTACCAGGGTCCTGTGTCCGCCTGGGGCACATCAGGGCACCTCCTGTGGGGTTTTGGGGCAGGACTGTGATAGGAGAGGGCCTGGCCCACCTTACCTAACTCCAGAGCAGGTCCTCGGGCCATTGCATGGCCTCCTGACCCCCACCCCCACAACGTGCCCTTCCCCTTGCCCACCAGAGACCATTACACACTCATATGCTTGCTCACACTCACACACAGAATCACACAGACACATTGTGAGGCTGATCGCCTTCTTTGGGGGTGGAGGAATCACCTCCCTCAGACCCAGTCCACAACCCCCACCCCTGCCTCCCTGGGGTCTTTCCCCAGTCCAGAGGTGTTCTGGAGCTGAGCAGCAGCAATTCTGGTAAGTGACCCTGAGTGGGGGATGCCAGACTTGACCTTCACTTCTGGATCACAGCAGAAAAGGAAGAGGATATGGGGTAGGGAGCTCCAGGGATGTTGAGCTATTCGAGGCCTTGGGAATCGGAAGCTGGTAGGTCGTGACTATGAAATGAGTGACCAGGGAGTTGGGAAGGAGGACCCCCCTGGAGGAGGACTGTGAGCAGGACAGGGTGTCCCTCCCGAGGGGCTGAGGTACCTTGGGCTCTTCTCTCCCTTAGATGCACGGCAACAAGCAGCACCTGCAGAAGGACTTCTTTCTGTACAACGCCTCCAAGGCTAGGAGCAGAACCTACATCAACATGCGGGAGGTGTCTGAGCGCTTCCGCCTGCCTCCCAGCGAGTACGTCATTGTGCCCTCCACTTACGAGCCCCACCAGGAGGGCGAGTTCATCCTCCGGGTCTTCTCGGAAAAGAGGAACCTCTCTGAGTGAGTCCCAGCCTGGCTTTCCCCACCTGTCCCTAAGAGCCCACATGACCCATACCAGAGACTAGAGGTGTGAGATAGCCGGACAGGTCTCTCCAGGAGTCCTGTTGACCAGGACCTCTTCCCCTGTTCCTGAGCCACTGGGAACATCTCCCCTACATCCATCCACCCACCCATTCATCCCACAGATAGCTACTGAGCACCTGCTTTGTCCCAGGCACTCTTCTAGGCACTAAGAACAGAGCAATGAATTAAACAGAAAGAAATCCCTGCCTTCGTGGAATTTAACATTTTAGCATGAGATGACAGTGTAATAGGAAAAAGTATATAGAGTATATTAGATTTACATAAGTGATAAGGAGAAAAAATAAAGTGGGAAGAAGGATAGGAGCAGTTGGGGGGTGACTGAACTTTTAGGTATGGTGACCAGGGAAGCCAGCAAGGCCACATCCTGCCCTCTTTGTCACTGGAGATAAGTTCATAGGCCCTTGCCACTTTGACCTCTGTCCCTAAACGAAACATAAGGTCCATGAATAGGTGTCTGGGTCATGCATCTGGGAAACCTAGACAAAGCCAAAAAGAAGCCCTGTGTCTGCACTTGGCTTCAGGGAATGGCACCTGTGGTAGGGGATATTAGTCCCTGGGGTTCTCTTGAGGTCAGTCCAGACTTGGCTCCGAGAAGCCAGGTGGCCTGAGCAAAAGCCCTCTGCTTCCTACTTGTTCTTGGTGACACTGAGACCCCCTCATGTTTGTGTTCCCCACAGGGAAGTTGAGAATACAATCTCCGTGGATCGGCCAGTGGTGAGTGGTTTGGCTCTCACATGTGAAAAGGGCCAGGGAACAGGCGGGTGATGGAGGGGTAGCAGCGGGACACGGGAGTCTGGGGTGTGCAGAGCCATTACCCTGTGTTACTGCAACTTCTGCGTGGCATGGCCTGAGGTCATGGGACTTGTGTCTCGGGGCCATTTAGTCAGTCTAGGGGCTGGAAGGACAGAGGAGAGTCCTAGAAGGAAAAGCAGTTTGAGCAATTAGAGGGAGGGACCAAGGCCACAGGAAGGGGTGACAGCAGCTGCAGCCAGCACTGGATTTATGAGTTAGGATCTCACACAGGAAAAAAGCAGCACTACACCAGCTCTGGAGTCAGTGTCAAAACCCAGGTCCTCCACCTGCCAGCCCGGTGACCTAGACAAGTTACGTAACCCCTTCTGACTCAGTTTCCTACTCTGTAAAATAGGGGTGATATTAATAATACATGCCTCGCAGGGCTTTTGTGAGGTTTGAATCGATGAGATCATGTACATGAAGGGTCTGGAATAGCACAGGCCCTTAAATGGCTATTGTTCATAGGTTTTACATCTTCAGGGTACTTCTCACATGTGTCATCTCTCTGATCCTTGAAAGATTTCTGACATGTAATAAGGTTATTATCCGTGGTTTTCAAGTAAGGAAGCAGAGGCTCAGTGGGTTAAGTGGGTTAAGCAGAGGTTAAGTGGTTTCTTTGAGTTCACAAAGCTTGTAAGTGGCAAGGCTGGAACTCACGACCAGATTCTCTGAGTGGAGTCAGGCTCTCTCCCCGACCCCATGCCGAGGCCTGTCCCTGGGGGTGGGAGGCCCAGGGTTAGAAGCAAAGGGCTGGTGTCTGCTGGAGTCTCCATGTAGAGGAGTTTTATGACTGCCTTGGACTTTGGGTTTTGGTGAATAAATAGTCCCTTGTGCTCTGCGGGTGTGTCCTGGGCCAATAAGAGGACAGCATAAATACCCCCACTGAACTGTCTTCTGGGTAGTGACACTCATGGTTCTAATCCCAACCCTGTGCTACTGGCAGATCCCCAAGGGCCTTTTGAATTAGCACAGACGTTGGTTTTAGTATTAAGTGCATTTGGTGCTATTCTTATCTTTTGGATGTCGGTAATCAGTGTAGCGTATTTATCAGGTGCAGCAAACTCAAAAGCTTACCTGAATTCATATGTCACCTAACGGAGCAGAGCAGGCACGTGTGAGGCTTTTGGTGTCCCTGTGCGGGTACAGTTGCCTGTGGTCCTCTTGGCTTCAGACAGCTGGAGTGATGGTGACTGTGGCAATCTGGGGAAGCAGAGCTGCTGCTCTCAGCTGCTCAGATTGCTGTCCCATGGGGTCACAGATCTGTGCAGGCTGCCAGTGGAAGTGAAAGTGTTAGTCACTCAGTCGTGTCTGACTGTGTGCAACTCCATAGACTGTAGCCCACCAGGCTCCTCTGTCTATGGAATTCTCTAGGCAAGAATACTGGAATGAGTCGCCATTTCCTTCCCCAGGGGATCTTCCCGATCCAGGGATCAAACCTGGGTATCCTGCATCGCAGGTGGACTCTATCGTCTCTGCCACCAGGGAAGCCCTGACCTTCTAATTTTCACGAAAAACCAAAAACTATAAATCAAATAAAATTCATTTTCAGGCCAGTTTAGGTGAGCCTACTTTTGGGGTGTTTTTGTAACCAACTTCATGAAAAAATACAAAACATCTGCCAGAAGCTCCCCTTCCTTGGCCACGACCAATGGCAGAATGGACTATAAAAGCAAAGCCATATCAGCCCGGTGTCTGGGCCTGGAGAATTATCTTCTCCCTATACCCTCCAGGCCCATTTGGCTCCACATGACCCAGATTTATGAACCTCACCCGACGCTGAGGACCAGGTTCACAGGGAAGCCAAAAGCCACTGGGCTTTCTGGGAACTTGCTTTTCACTTATCTTGCATTTATTATTTTCTTTTCTTGTACAGAAAAAGAAAAAAAACAAGGTGGGTGTAACAGGGTGAGTGGGCACACAGTGTGAGTGTGTAAGAGTGAGCATGTGTGCACTGGACCTGCCTCCTCTCCCCAGCCCTCCACCTCCTTCCCTGAGCTCCTCTGGCAGCTATGGGTACAGAGCATTGATAGCTTATACTTGCCGAGTGGAGGCTATGAGCCAGCCACTCTTGTAGGTGCTTTCCGTGGATTCTCTCCATCCTCACAACAACTCTATGAAATTGGTACACGCAGAACTCAGAGAGATTATGGGTTCAGTTCCAGAACATTGCAAAAAAGCGAGTATCAGAATAAACCAAGTCACAGGAAGTTTTTGGTTTTCCAGTGCATATGAAAGTTTTGTCTGCACTATACTGTAGTCTATTAAGTGTGAAATAGCATTAATACTAAAAAGAAGTATGTACCTTAATTAAAAATACTTTATTGCTAAAAAATGCTGATCATCATCTGAGCCTTCAGCAAGTTGTAGTAACATCAAAGAATACTGACTGCAGATCACCATAAAATAGTAATGAAAAAGTTTGAAATATCATAAGAATTACCAAAATGTGACACAGAGACACAAAGCGCACAATGCTGTTCAGAAAATGGCACTGATTAGACTTACTCAAGATGGAATTGCCACAAACCTTCAATTTGTAAAAAATGCAGTATCTGCGAAGCATGATAAAGCACGGGATGCCTGTACTATGATTACCTTCATTTCCAGAGGAAGGAAAGGTACAGACAGATTGACCAACATGCCCAAGACCACACAGCCAGTGGCAGAGTCACCCTGGAACCAGGAGGTCTGGCTCCGCAGTCTGTGCTCTGAACCACCACACTTTACTGCCCGCTTAGAAGAGAAAGGGAGGATGGCCAACCAGTGAAAATGGGCCTGACATGGGGGTCCTGCAAAAACCCACAGGAGAACCTCTTCTTTCTCAGAAGTGGGTGTGACTAAGCTAAGCTCAGACTTGATTCTTGCAGGAATGGCAACAGGCCTTGGTCCTCAGGGAGCAGTGACAGAGTTGTGTGAGGATTTCCATGTCAGGCAGGGAGGGCCTTGTCTTCCGACACCAGTGCCTGCTCTGCAGACAGGACAACTCTTTCTTCCTCCTGTTTTCCCTGCCTGCTCCCCACTCCTTTTTCCTTAGCCTTCTGGGGAAGGGGGTGGCAGAGGACACCCAGAGGGGCTGTCACTGCCAGGGCTCTCATTCCAGGTGAAGCAGGTTGCCAACTCCCTCCTCGGTAGTGACCTCTCTCTCTGAAATAAGCCCCTCAAAGTCATGGGCCCTGAGGGACTCTGCTTGCTGTGCATGTCCAGACGGGGAAGGGGAGAGGGGAAGAGAAGCTTCACATGCGTGGCCCCAGAGGAGCTGCTCAACTTGACTGGTTTCAGGGGGAAAGATAAGGAGAGCTACCTGGGGAGCTTGCCCTCCTGGGTGTCCTGGTTAAGACCACTGTGCTGCAGGGACATCATCACTAAAGCTAACCATGCATGCTAAGAGCATCTCAGGGGCCTCAGAGGAAAGCTTTTATGTGTAATTTTGGAACTCGAGATTACAATCAACCCCATCCTTGCTCCTTTCACCTGATAACTTCCCCCATGGTCTCCAGGGCAGTAATGCCTACAATAATGTTACCCCTTTTACAACTTTGGTTTGACCATCCAGAGTGCCATCCAGAAATGACTGACCTTTGCACATCCTCACACCAATGGAGCAATAGCCATAGGCCATCAGACAAGGTTTGGCGTTAGTGTTCATGACAGCATCTGGAAGGATCCATCATAGGGGTCCTCCAAGCTAGTGCAGACCAGAGCTGACATTCACCAAGCACCAACTGCATATTAAGGCCCTGCGCTGGGGGTAAAATATACATTGTGTTCAGTTACAACAGTGTCTACAAGGTAGGTGCTGTCAGGATCCCTCTTTTATAGACGATAAAGATTCAGAAGTCCTTGTCTGAGGACACACCACTAATGAGTGGGGAAACTTGAACTGGAAACCATATTTGTTCTGAACCCATGTTTCTTGCCCTCAGCTCTCTGGTGCCAGACCTTTACACTCCATGGTCTGTGTGGCCCAGACCCACGCTTGGGCCCCAAGTTGTGTGCCTGGTAGGGATGCCCCATGGTCACACTTACCCCCTCAGACTGCTAGCCACACTTGCTCTGAGATTCCTTACAGGTATCAGTTACTTGAACAAGACCCCGTGCTTGGAAAGCAGAGCAAGCCAAGGTATTTGGGGCCTGCTGGGAGCCAAAGCTGGGGAAGCTCTCTCCATGGTCTGTCCATTCATGCTGCCCTAGAGGAACAGTATGGAAAGGCAAACGGGAACTCAAGAGTGCTCAGGAACTCTTATGCACTGAGAGATTTTGCTTGTCCCCTTGTTCTCTGCACTGCTGACAGGAGCCTTGCCTTCCTCCTCCGGCTTTCTCAATGGGATGTATACCCCAACCAGGGCCACCACAGCATGGCAGCCACTCTCCACCCTTTCACATTCTCCTCACTTGCATGAGCATGTCTGACAAATACCCCTTTTATTTGGGCATCATCTTAAATGTTTTTCCAGTACAATTATACATTCAGTATCTTGTGTGATCCCCACAAGAGCCCCATGAAAAGGGCAAAGCAGTTTTTATCATCCCCATTAATGGATGAGTAAACTCAGGCCAGAGGATATTTTGCATGTGAGGGGCATGGCTGGGACTCCAGTCAAGTATTCTGACCCCACTCAGTGACCATGTAGATAGTCAGTTCTTTCCTCAATGTGTCCTCTGCCAAGTCCTAGAGGTTCCTTGGAGAAGCCTCAGTAGCTGCCATGGTGACGTGGGGGTGTCAAGGGAAAAGAGCTCTGCCCTCTTCATTAAGCAGAGAAGCTCAGTTTTTAGAGCTTCTGGGGAAATTTAATTTTAACAAGGTTTCCATTTGAAAAAAAAAAAATCTACAAAATACTTGAAAATCACTGCACTATACCATGCTGCTTTTAGGATTCTTAGCATTTTAGGATTCTTACATTCTTAACATGTACTAACTACCATGTTTAATCCTCATAACTCTACAAGGAGATAAGAAACTTAGGTCCAGAGAGATCGAGCATCTTTCCTCAAGTCACACAGCTTGTTAGTGGCAGAGATGGAGCTTGAACAGAGGTTCAAGAAGTCCCAGCTCTGCTCTTTCCCTCCTCACTGGACAAAGCTGCTCCAGGAGAGAGGTTGCTTCATGTGTCCACTCAGCCAGTAATCCTTGTTTCCTTCCTGCCCTCTCCCCACTCCCCTCTTCTCTCCAGCCCATCATCTTTGTTTCAGACAGAGCAAACAGCAACAAGGAGCTGGGTGTGGACCAGGAAACAGAGGAGGGAAAAGACAACACAAGCCCTGATAAGCAAGCAAAATCCCCACAGGTTTCTGAGCATGTGCATGAGTGGGGTGGCCTGCACACAACCGAGGCCTGTGCTCTTGGAGTGCATGGGGGCTGGAGGAGCCATAGGGGTGGGGTGTCCCTTTAACATCCAGAGGTTTAGGTTTGTCCCACTGACATTTTCCCTCATCAAATTATCCTAAAATTTGGGGTGCTACTTGGATGAATGTCTTGGGATTGGCTGCCCTAGGAAGGACGGGCTGAGCTTCCCTGCTGGAGCCCATCCAGCCAGGATGATGAGAGAAGAGGGATGCAAAGCCTGTGACAGACACTGAGACAGAACAGCTCATTTCCTGGTGTCATTAACAGGGAAGATAAAGAACAGTAGTGGGAGGGGGGTGACACCAGAAGTGGAGTCCTCCAGAGCTCAGGGGACAGTGTTAGATTGGAGTGAGGACAGGATGTCATATAAAGTATATAGGAGGTGAGACTAGCAGGCAAGATTCCAGATAAACCCAGGGACATCTCTGTCCTGTGGTGCCCATGCAATCGCGGGGGAGGGGAGGAGGGTCCTCTTAGGATTTGGCCTTGATGGCAGAAATGGCTGGAGGTATCAGATTGGTCTTGTCCACTTCATCCTGCTGGGGGTGGTTTGGTTGGGATGGTCAGGCTGTAAAAGGAGGAGAGGGCTCCAGCTAGTACAGATGGGGGAAAGAGGACCAAGGGGGCTGTCTACATGTCTGCACACCTGATATACCTCCTCTGGCTAGGCTGGGGAGGTACAGAGTGAAGGGTCCTTGGGGCCCAGATGATTCTTACTCCAGATCAGTAGGTTCAACCAAGAAAGAAGAGCATTGACTCTGTATCCAGCTCCCGCTGCCACCTATGGCTGGTTTAGTCGCCCTGGCTCCCTCTGCCCAGAAGGAACTTTCCTCTTGGGTTTGTCCATCTCCCTGATCCCTGCCAACCAGTTTTCCTTTGTGCCTCCACAGCTAGAGCCCAGCAACACCGACCAGGAAAGTGAGGAACAGCGGCAATTCCGGAATATTTTCAGGCAGATAGCAGGCGATGTGAGTACCTCCAACTCTGACTCACTCAGACACTCCTCTCCTTGATGAACTGCTCAATTTGCCAGTTATTTCATTATTGTTCAGTGGAGGTCATTTTGGTTTTTGATGCAAATGGGGCATATGAGTGTAGCACAGGAATCCACAAGTGAAGTCCTTTGAGTTCTAGACTGACACACCCACTGGGTGGGCCCACTGCTTTCTAGACAGCTGAAGGTACAGTGTCTTCCTCAGAAAAGCCCCAGCTTCCCCATGACAGAACAGCCCTGTCATGGACTATACAAGCATGGACGGCCGGGATTTGATTCGCAAAGCCTATGCTCCATCAGCTGCTGCACTCTTGAGCCATGACTCTCTTCCCCTTTCCTCCTTAGGACATGGAGATCTGTGCAGATGAGCTCAAGAATGTCCTTAACAGAGTTGTGAACAAACGTGAGCAGCTTAATTCTGCAGGGGCAGGTGGGCAGTCGGGCAGTTTGTGTCCAGCTATCTGAGGGCAGCTCCTCACTCTTCTCCATACCTCTCAGATAAGGACCTGAAGACACAAGGCTTCACGCTGGAGTCCTGCCGTAGCATGATCGCTCTCATGGACGTATCCTTCCTGCCACGCTTTCCCAGCCCTGTCAGCAGCTCCTGTGTAGTCTCCTGGGGCTAGGTCAACAATGAGGGGGGCCCAGTCAAGCAGAGGGGCCCAAATTCATGCTCAAGGAAAGATTTAAGGAGGCCCTGTGCTGAACTTCCTGGCTGCTGCTCTTTAAGGAGCTGTTGGAGGAAGCACAGTTGGGAGAACACTGGCCCCTGCTCTCAACCTCAGGCCTGGGATTCTGAGGCCCTACCTCAGAGTGGTCTTTAAGAGAAAGGTTCCCTGGGTTCTAGAGCAGGCACTGATTCTGACTAGGGAAGCATGGGTGGGGGCGTGTGTGTGTTAAACACTAGGTCAGGACAAGGGTGGATATCCTGGGCAAAGCCCTTCTATAGAGGACCTCCCTTGCACAGCCCCTCAGAAGGTCTGCACCCAAGCCAGGAGGATTTTGCTATGTGCCCTGTAGCCCTGACCTCCTTCATCCAGACAGATGGCTCTGGGAGACTGAACCTGCATGAGTTTCATCACCTCTGGAAGAAGATTAAGACATGGCAGGTGGGAGGAGAGAACAAAGGTGGGAGTAAGGAAGGGACTA
Source organism: Bubalus kerabau (assembly GCF_029407905.1). Taxonomy (NCBI): domain Eukaryota; kingdom Metazoa; phylum Chordata; class Mammalia; order Artiodactyla; family Bovidae; genus Bubalus; species Bubalus kerabau. The sequence goes on from NC_073633.1 coordinate 42,700,877, forward strand.
ATTCAGAGGTTGAGTGTGTGACCTCTGTCCTCAAATTTTCTATTGCCAGAAAATTTTCAAACACTATGACACAGACCAATCCGGCACCATCAACAGCTACGAGATGCGCAATGCAGTCAAGGATGCAGGTATGGGGAAGAAATGGGGTGGCCAGGATGCGGATGGGAGGTGGTAGGAGCAGGGATGAGAGGGGAGGACTGGGCCACTGGGGCCCTACCAGAGAAAGGGCTTCTTGTTCTCCTCTCCTAGGCCACAGTGTGACAAGGAGGTTCTAAGGAGAAAGCAAGCAGGCCTGAGGACTCACCCCATCTCCTCTCCTGTGCTCTCCTCCACAGGCTTCCACCTCAACAACCAGCTCTACGATATCATTACCATGCGCTATGCAGACAAGTACATGAATATCGACTTCGACAGTTTCATCTGCTGCTTTGTCAGGCTGGAGGGCATGTTCAGTAAGTGGACAGCTACCCTTCTGCTTTCTTATGCCCTTCCTGCTCCCTCTCCTATGGTGGAGGGAATCTCCACTAACTGACCTTACTATATGACCCTAGACAAACCCGTCTACTGTTCAGGCTGAACAAAGATGAAGAAGCCCTCTTTAGGCTCAGAATAGGATGGCAAGGGGCAGTTATTGGTGATATTTTGGCCTATTTTGGTGCTGAAGGGCAGCACCAGGCACATGGTCCTCTTAAGAAAAGGTGGAGTGGTCGGGGGTTGGGGGGAGCACCTGTAACTGGCCTCTGGTCTGTGCATTCTTCCGAGCAGGAGCTTTCAATGCATTTGACAAGGATGGGGACGGTATCATCAAACTCAATGTTCTCGAGGTAAAGCCTAACAGTACACTCCCCCCGCACTTTAAAATTTGAGGTGGAGGGATGGGATTGGATGGGATGGGAAAGGAACATAAAGGGAAGCTCAGAGCTCAGCAGGATGTGGTCATGGGGAACGCATAGTGGGGGAAGGCTCTAAGGAAGCCTCAGTTATGGCTTTATGCTGGAAAATCTGTACTTTCTAGGGGAGATCTGTGGGAAGGATGCTTCTCAGGAAATCTTCCATGTCTGGCATGCTGGGACTGGCCTTTTCTTCTACCCTTTAGATCTCTAGGGCTTGGCTCTTTTGTCTCATGTGCATTCTGATTTTGGGACTTCCTCTTGCAGTGGCTGCAGCTCACCATGTATGCCTGAACCAAGCTGGCCACATCCAAGGCATGGAGGATCACTCAGGATTTCAATTTCACCCAACAGAGCTAGTCACTTACCTCAAAGGACACAGTTGCTGCACCCCCAGAAGCCTCCAGGCACCTCATCAGTCTAGTTCCTCCTCTACTCACTTCCCTCCCAGCCTCAGGGCTTCTGTCCATTTGCCAGGCCCAGCCTGACCCTTCAGTTAAGGAATGGGGAAGGGAGAGCTGTGTTGTCCCTGTGCCACATGGAGCCAAGTGCCTCTGTCTGCTTTGGCTAGCCACAGGCCAGTGAGAGCTTTGCTTGGAGTCTGATGGCCTCAGCTCTGAAGACAAGTACTCTCCTTAGATGCTTGCAGCTGTTTGCAGAAGCATTTGCCAATGGCACTCAGTGCTTCCTGGTGCTAGATCCCCCCACCCCGCGTGCCCCCATCATCTCTGTGTTCTCCCACCCATGGGACAGCAACACAATGAGCACTTGGTTCTGCCTGACTGTTTCAGGACGGGCCTGCTCTGGAGTAAACTAGTTCAGTGAAAAGAGGTTTGGACATTTTGGGTTATCTAACTCATAAGTTAGGTTGCATTCTGAAAAAATGTTCATCTAAATAAAGGCATATGTTTTGCTGGTTTGATTGTGTTTTGTTTTCTCACATTGAGAGCTATAGCAAGACTGAGTAGCTCCAATCTCACCCACTGGGTATAGAGCTATAGTTTCAGAATACAGCAATGGAAAATACACACACACACACAAACACAAATCCCAAACCCCACTTTAATCATGCCTTTTTGCTATTTCTTGAGCACAGGAATCACTCAAATACTTTCCAAGATACAGGAAAGGAAGGGGAATAGCTGTTGGTGTAGACAAAATGGGTCACCTATTAACTGGAGGGGCAAGTTAGCTGACTGTAACGATGCAGAGCTCCTCTACTAACACTGACCTATTGTATGACCTTGGACAAACCCTTAAATGAAGGTGTGTGCCGTGCTTATCTGGACCATGATCTATAACCATCTTGCATTTTCCACCCAATTTCCTTCTTGATCTCTACATCAACATGGAAAAGGGTTGGCCGTGAATATGTAGATAAGGTAACAAAAATAAACAATTAGTAAAAGTACTTTATTTTCCTCTTATATTTGCTTTATATGTTGCTTTACAAAGTTAGGAAGTTCACAGCTTTATACCAAAATGTAAGAAGGCTAAACTATTTGCTTATAAACATTTTGCAGTCAAATGTCATCTGATTTCAGTCTTCTAACCCATATTCAATTAAAAAAAAAAAAATCAAGACACCAAGGGCACTGGCGCAGCTCGAGGGCATGTACTTCTCTGAAGCAGGAGAAAAGATCCTCAACAGCCTTTCCTCCTTGCTTCCTTCTCCCCCAATTCAACTGGGCTAATTCAACTGTGATTTCAGAAGAAATGTGGGAAATGTTAGTCACCATGTGACCCAGCAAGGCCACATAGTTGGGGGTTGGAAGTGAGGTTAGTGGTTACTGTCTGATTAGTAGTAGGTTTGGTTTAATCAAGATTTCACATCCACTGATGCATGGAACTCAGTATAACCCAAACCACCTATACCACAGCTTGTTTCTGACCCTCAGACAGCATCTCTGAAATCCTCAAGATCCTGAGGATTTGCGGCTGGGATAAAAATCACTGTTGTAACAATGTGGCAGGCATGGCCTTAACAGTTTTTAGGTGCTCTCCTTTAGGTAACAGGTACAAAATTTATAAGTCAGCGTATATGAACGGCAAACCTGAGGGGGCGTGCTACTTAAATCCCACTTCACAATATAGTTTGATTTCCCCTCAAATGGAACTCTTCCATAAAATATACCATTACCATTCCGCTAAGTGTTGTACACCTACTTCCACCAAATCATCCACATTCCTAATCACTAAAGTTGACCACTGTATAATCTACCAAAAAGAGAAAAACAAAAAACCCTTTGTTAGGCAAATAATCACTTAAATAGCAATAATGTTGCCTACAAATTATAGGTAGTTCAGGAGCTAAACACTCAACTTCTAAGGCAGAAAAAAAAATTCTCCACGAAAGCAGGAGTGTAGTAACAATGACGTTCTCTCAAATTCAAGTAACATCAGGTCAAGATAACCCTTTGTTTGCATTGTATTTAACTGCTTTATACTGAGTAGAGTAGCATGCCAAAATTTTGAACCTGATTAAAAACTTCATGATAAAACTTGAAGTCACTGGTATTTCATCAGAACAAACTGCCATTAAAACACTAGCATATACACACAAAAGGATTTATGCTATGGTTTTCTTGGCTTCTGTTGTCAGAAGTAAACACAAGTAATTAAAAATAACATTCGATTCCTTAGAAGAAATGAGTTGTGTTTTGTCACACCATGTAACAATTTCCTTCTTCCACTAAGTGTGAAATATCAGAGCAAACACAAAGCCCTGAACCACTGCTCTAATCTGAGAGGGAAGAGAAGGCCAGAATCAGCCAAGACATTATAGAAGACTTAAAAAAAAGACTTCTGCATAACTTTGAAGACACTGAAAAGTAATAACACACAACCATAAGCAGCCAAGATGCTTATGGTGCCTTTATTTCTAAACAGATGGCTACAACAGTGCATTTAGGGCAATACACTAACCTGGTGTTAAGTGAGTTTTACACATTCTTGAAACAAAGACATTATTGCTACGGCTTCAAAGAAAATTCCTGTGAAACAGGGAGAAGTATTATTAAGTATAGGTGCCCACACGCATACACACGTACAAGAAACATCCATAACTGCATACATAGAGGCAGATAGACTGTGCATGATTCTATCAAAGTTAAGCTCAAATCAGTTTTTACTGATTCTATCAATCTGTTCATACCTACAACAGTTCCCCACAACTGCCCAACACCTCACATATCCCCTTCCTGCTGTACATAGGCTCCACCACTCTCATCTTTTCAGACATGTCCTCAGGCAGAACAGAAGGGCACCTATGTGACACAGCATGCAAGACTTTCTCAGCACACTGCTCAGCCAATGTAGGAATGTGGGTTCACTACAGTCCTAAGGAAAATGCCAGGTTTAGCAATAAATCCAAATGTACTTTCCTAGGAATCACCATTCCCAAACCCACAGAACAGCTTGGCTTCTCTGGTCACGTGTACAGGAAATGGGGTAAGAGAAGGGAATGCTTGTTCTCAGACAGAAACAGCACACATAAACTTTATGCAACAAGATCTTCTCTGCTTTCTCAAATACCATGCAAATCTCAGCAATGTGGTCAACACAAGAGTCCTGCCGTTCATAAGGACAGAAGTAAATAATTCATGGGGCCATTCATTATCTAGATGTATCTCCCAGCTTAGTTCTTTTTTTTTTTTTTTTTTTGATCTAATAAGAACCACCAGAGGCTTTCCTGGAAAAAAAGAACAGCTACTTAGTCTTATACTCAATTCCAAGGTTTTTGGATACCCTCATGAAACCTATCCATGAACCCCAGGTGAAGTTCCCCTGCCCTAAAGCCTGAGTGAAGACACGGGGGAAGAAGTGTGTACACTAAGGTGGGTGGGGATAAACCTGGCTGCTCTCTTCTAGGAAAGAGTGGGCATCACATCCGGAGTTCGGTATGTGGCACTCAGCTCCTCTATCCTCTCCTCCCTCTCTCTGTAGAATCTTTTAGAGTTTTGACGATCACAGAAACAAAAAGCTAGAAAGTAACACCGCTATGGCTTCACTTAAGACTCCAGAGAGAATTTAAAAACAAAGCAGTGTCAAGGCTTTGTTCATTTGGCTGCTCTTGAAGGACAGGGAGGGTCTTTTCCCTTCACCCCACTCCACCCTTCCTTCTCAGCTTAGTTGGGGAGGTGAAGGCAATACACTGGTCTTTAAGAAGTTTGCTTGAGGCCTTAAAAACAATATTCAGATGCTTTATCCTGATTCCCCCCATTTGTGTACTATGGGTGGGCAAAAAGTACCTCATGAGCCCAGAGGAACTATATGATGGCTGCTGTCAGTCTAGGCACAACCAGAGAATGGGAGAGGGGTTGGCAATGAAGCAAACTAAAAGGTTTCAAACCCACTGCCCGCTTGGAGAGTCAGAACCTGGAAAGACAAAGGCACACCTCCAGTTTGAACAGCCTGCCAATACCTGTAGGGAGTACCCAGGTCTAACAGTGAGATCTCCAAGTAGATGGTAGGTCTGTGCATTGCCTTGAACCGAGGACTTTATCAAAATCTGTGGAGGTTCAATAGGAATTATTGTCTGCAAGGATTTGTCATTATGTGATCTACTTCCTGAGCTCCTAAAATATAATCAGCAGAGCAGCTACTCCAGCTGTTAAAAATCTACTGTGTGTCCCTTTAGCATTTAAAGCCTGCTCTGTCCATCTAAGAAGAGAATATCGAAACACATTGTACATAATTGTTAAGAAAAGAAAATATTTGCTTCCAATTAAAATACCCAGTGGTTAGAATTAACTGATTGCAATAATGAAGGAGAAATTAAGTCTGATCCTAAAAACCTAACATTTGAACAAATTTGAACTTAAACACGTGACTATTGGTTTAAATCATCATAAGAACAGAAACTAAAAATCACAAACTGAAATCAATAAAATACATGTGTGATTAGGGTCAAACTGGGTAACCAATTAAGATCTGTGTCTTTAATAAACATCTGGAGAACACCAGTAGCATAAATTACTATATGCCATGCTGTCCCAGAAGAGTATGGCTCCTTAAAAATCTCCTTAAATCTGACAAACCTCCAGCAAAAATTTAGAAGTGTAACCTGTCATCCCATAGAGCTGCCCAGACTTATGCTAGTAGTAAGCCTGGCTAGTAACCACTTTCTCCTTCCCTGATTCACTGGGGAAAGGAGGACATTGGCCTGTGCAAGGGGCTGATATGAGATTAGTTCAACTAAAGACTTCCCAACATGGGAGGCAAAAAACTTCATGAATCAATTTTGCTGTCATCCTCAGCATGATGTTCAATGTGTCCTGCAGCATCCTGGAAATAAAGGGAAAAGGACCCATGAGAAAGACATTGGTAGTAGGTCAAAAGAAAGTCAAAGCCACGGAGAGCTTCCCAGGTCTAATCTGTGATCCATGAAAGGCAGTTAGGACCCATCACTCTTAATTCACATGGAACTGTGCACTTGAGTTCTTAACAAAAGAATGCTGTAATAAACCTCTAGGTTCAGTTACTGGAACAAGTGAAAACATTCTCTTTAGGCACTTTCTCAAAAACTATCTAATTCTTCACTTGAAACCTCATTAAGCTATCTCTCAAATCTGTGAATAATATTAATAATAAAAAGAAAAATCCTTACACTCTCCCTGTTTACTGCAAGTCTGAACATTCTAATAAGGCAAAAAAGGTTTACTGAACCCTGCTCTGAGCAGTCAATGACCCCAGGTTGACCTCAAATCTCACTGATATACCTGTTTGGATCCTTTCTTAGCAGTAAAAAAAGCATCACAGTTCTTCCAGCGACATTTTAGAGTTTGAAAGTTTGGATTTGTATGGTCAGTCAGCAAATGTTGTTTTAAATGATCTACAACACCAAATATCAGAGAGCAGCCATGCCACTGGAGAGAGAGAGAATTGAAAGAGTTAAGTTATAAAGAGTACGGGAGACATGCAATGAGAATATTCTTCATTGTAGCCTGTGAGTAAGCCTCTATTCTTCAATTTATTCTTGGCTGGCAAATTCAAAAAAGCCAGAGGCAACCAAATTAATCATGAATTTATTCAGCAACTGTGAAAAGACTAGGAAGTCTTTTGACAGTTCAGTATTTTGAGAAGGCAAAGCACTAACGTAGCCATTACATCTTTAAATAATGAAGCTGTTAGCAAATACTGACAGGCAAATTAAATAAAATTCAATTTAAACTATATTTATTCTTTTTTAAAAAATTTATTTTTAATTGAAGGATAATTGCTTTACAATATTATGTTGGTTTCTGCCATACATCAATATGAATCAGCCATAGGTATGAACCTATGGCTCATGGTATGAGCCTATGGTATGAACTCCTCCTGAACCTCCCTCCCACCTCCCACTCCATCCCACCCCTCTAGGTTGTCATAGAGCGTGTTAAACCATAATAATTCTTTATCTTGCCATCATAAAAAGAGTTTCTCAGTTCATTTATTTAAAAAGACAAAGAGCTTTCCTGTAATACTTGAGTTATTTTTAACAATTCTAAGAATTGTTGGCTTGTAAACTTGAAAACACAAATGTATGATAAAGAAAACTACATTTGTGGAAATACTGGCAGAAAACTGCCAAGGAAGGCTGTCTTTACTCACAATTTTTATCACTTGAATCACAGTCTTGTGATCTTTTTTTTTTTTTTTTATTGTATTATAAATGTGGCTATATTTCAATTGTTAGTCAGAAAGCATAAAGACTCTTTTGTTTTGGCTTTTTTTCCTTACAGGCTTTTAAGAAATGATTCTAACATGTTCATTTCTAAACAGTAATGAAATTTTTAATTTTCCCTCTGTAAACACTATTTTATACCCCCAGCTTCAAAACCAGAAGGTATTTTCCTCATTTCTCTAGATAAGTCTATTTTGGATACTGGTTTGGATTAAGTATGTTCTGGATACTGTTTTACTAGATTTTGCCTGTCTTCACTGAGAATACTAAAAATCAAAGATAGTGATGTATAAAAAGCTGAAAAGTAATTAGGCCAGAGACAAATTTAAACTCAAATTTTAAAATGTGAGCATCCAGTTCATCAATGCTGAAAAGGGGATTAGGGTTTAGGGGAAAAAAATTCAGTGCCAGCCACTTTTCTCTGGTCAGTACTATTAGAACTGATGAAATAAATTAAGGTTTATAAGAAACAGTGTGAAAGTTTTGAGGTTTAATCACCATCCTCCACTCTAAAATAAAAACCATGAAATTTAGTCTAGTGAACTGAGGTTTAAAACTTCAAGAGGGCAAATTTTTATTTGTCTATTTCTCAAAAACCAATGAACAAACCAAACTACTAATACATGTAAATGCCTGAGGAATGGGTAAAATATTGTAGGCAGGTTATGAAAATAAGCACTTCCACTTTTCTTTCACACACTTCTGTACTACTGATGTTTTTATAGGCATGTATTAATATAGTAATAAAGCAAAATAAAAAACACAAAGGAAATAACCTCTGAATGGACACTTAAAGTTTGTATCTAACCTTAAGACTGAACTTTCACTATAAAATTACAGAAGCATTTTATGCACTTTTTAAAAAACAAGCTTATTTGTCCTATGGTGGAAGACTCAATATGAAAATGTTAAACCAATGATAATGAAGATCTATAAACTGGCCTGGGGTTGGGCAACATCTAAGTCTGGTGACAAGAACAGTTTCAATCCTTACCCAGCAGCGGTAATTCTGCATCAGATTTAGCCTCACGGCCTGAATACTGCCATCATAACAGCCAGTATAAATCTAGAGAAAAATGTTTATCATTATCAGACTAAAACAACACACAATAAAACTACTATGAACATCCTCAAAATAAGAGTCAAAAGCTGGTAGCACTACAACAGGAAACTTTAAACCTAAACCCAAACCAGCCCCAGAGTACCATAATAGGAAAGTATCTTATACATCTTCTAGTCTGGATACTTGGAAGCTATGCTCCTTAGAAAGCCATTCTTGGGACTGTCATTGAGAGCAGAAGTGGTAGGGCTCAGAGGCACTGCTTATACTTTAACTGGTGTAGCTCTGGCTTCTGCTGGGCATTACATATCAGGCTTCTGAATTTTACTGGGACAAGGCTCTACAGCTTAAAGTTAGAAAAATATCCATTCTGGTTCAACCTCAAAATTTAAAAATAAAATAAATCAAAGATTAGTAGGGTTACATGAGTTAGCTTCTACTTTTAGGTCTGCTATAACCATGCCACAATGACCAAATCTCCTGACTCTATTCCAATGTATTGTCCAGATCATAATGTCTCTGAAGAAAACACCACTCACCTGTTTTTTTGGAAACACCTTAAATTTATCTTCTATCCAATGGTGGTATTATATATTTTTATTGTAACTATTTTAGTTCTTAATAAAAATGTAATATTCAAGAGCACTACTGGGTTACTTCTCAATATTATAATACCAAGAGATAGAAAACATTCAATAATGAGGCATATCAAAAATAGATGTCATTTTTGGAAGTGACAAGTAGTAACATTACTAAGAGTCTGTAGAATTTTTAGTAAACATATTCAAAAGCAAATATGTGGCATAGCAAATTAAACTCACCATACTTTTATGGATGGTCATACACATAATCATGTCTTTGTGTCCTCCATAAACTTGCAATCGATCATGTGACTTAAGTGGTCGCAGGGCGGGGGGTGGGGGGAGAAAGAGAATCAAGGTTATTTATACCTTGTGTTTAATAAGCATAGTCCCTGAAGGCTTTTGCAAGTTTAAAACTGTACCTCAGGTATCAAGCTGAAGCACCAGTCACTTGTTAACAGAAGAATAATCGAACAGCAATCCTTTTAATAAGTCCTCCTCCTCAAGGGAAGAGCTGGTAATTGGGGGGGAAAATTCCCAACCAATTTCTGTGTAGTGTCAAAGTCTCAAACCTGAAATTGTACACAGAGAACCACACAGATGTGACAGGCTACAGCTGCCCTCCAGAAAACATTAAATTTTGACACCTGTGAACCTGACCAGGTATCTCAGGGCAGTTTTTCTGAAAGTACTGTCCAAGGACCAAACTACTTCATAATTACCTACAACACTTATGAAGAACACAGATTTCTGAGTTCTACCCCAGCCTTTCCATATTGAAAAAAAAACAAAAAACACATACACACCAAATCCAAACAGACCATCTCTCCAAATCATTCAAACAAAATAGTGAATCTAAATTCTACCTGTAACTCATAGACACGAACAAATTTATCCAGGCAAGCAGTCACCATCACTTTCCCTAGGATATTCACCACAGTCACTGCGTGATTGTGACCTTTATAGATCCGGACAAGCTCACCAGTCTGCATCAGAAGAGAGATAAGAGTCACTAGACTGATTTCTAAGAGTCTTGACTTTTGAGATTTATAATTCTGTAATTCTAAAAGAGGTAATGATGAGACTACTTGTACACACATGTAGCTGTACTAATTTTAGACAGGTGAAGTATTCTCACAAGCATTTGTTACTTATATAAAATATATGCACTGTATCCTGATGGAGAGAACCCAGTGTTACAGAGAGAGAAGGGTCACAGCTCTGCGTGTATGTATTTTATAGTGTTCGAAGTATATTCACTTTTATCATTTCACTGGATCTGGACAAAAAGTTCCTGAGGCTGAATAACCTCAGAAGTTCAGACTAGGAACTGAACTTCAGAAGTGGCCTCTATGACCCAAGCAGAGTCTCACAGCTGTTTCTATTTGTGCTATTTTAAACTATGTATCATATCTACTTTCTCAGAGTCTCAGATGCTCAATATGTCTCACATTTAAATGAGACATTCAAACTAAACCTGATGTAAACTTTTGAGTCTGTCCCCCAAGAATTTTGATTTCTATAGTGCTTAACAATATCCAAGAGCATATGCACAGGGATTATTATTAAGTCTTTCACTAGAAAGGAGGCTTAATTTAAATTGCAAGAGGTCTGAGGAATCCCTTCAAGCTTTATCCACCATTTTATTAAAGATACACCAACAAGGCTTACATGAATGTTGTGAGCATGGACTGACTGATCACTGGAGCCACTGAACACAAGGTCATTCACCACCTTAAAGAAAAAAAATTCAGTGAGTGAGATTCAGTATAAAGTTCTGAGGTTTCCTTTAACTTGTAATATACATTGGCAAATTCTACTTTCCACCCTATTTTGAGATGAGCATGAATGAGGTATAAAATAAGTTTCTCAGACAAATTTTCTGAACTGAAATTTATGTGCTGCCAATAAGTACTCTGATGAACTGACAACATATTATTGGGTTTGTTGCTTCTTTGGAATGATTACGAAGTAGCCTAGAACAGCATTTGAGTATATCTACATTCTATAAGATATTTGTCTCTCAATTAATATGCTAAAAAACAGTACGTCCTGTGGTGATTCCAGGCCTAAGGAAAAGGACTGTAACCTCCTGTATTCTAAATAAGGCATTAGAAAACATGGGAAACTTCATTTGAACTCTTCTGTTTGCACCAGACAATGAACTCCTGTTTTACACTTGCCTTCATGCAGAGGATGGTTTTGCTGTGGCCCTCCAGAGTTCTAAGGAGCAATCCATTCCGTGCATCGCGTACGCTAATGGTACAGTCATAAGAACCCACAACCAGCAACTTTCGGGCACCTTCCTGAGCTGTGGCAAGACAGCTGACAGCCCGAGGGCCATGGCATTCAAAGATTTCAAGTCGTTTGTTGTTCTGAAAAATAAGCCACCATTATATGAAGTAAAAACCACTTAGTTGGAAAAACTCAGCATCAACTAATCCAAATCACTACCTTGATACAAACTCTATAAATTCTAACACCCATCTGTAAGTTTTCATATCCACGCTGTATCCCTAACTCCCCAACCTCTGCCATTCCCATTCTAACACTGTACTCATGACACCTTCTTCCTCCATTCTAGTGGGGACAGTCTTACGTTATAAACTAATTTTTATCTTTGACCCATGCTATCCTGATCATAATTAGAATTTGGTTCTCTTTTTATGTCCTCTCTCACTTCCCTTAAGTCAATGACATGAAAGAGAAATCTTTTTTCCATATTTGAATACATTTTCCATGCCAAAGACCCAAGAAGTCTGATTTTTGTCATCCAGAATGTATGTACTCTATTTGTCATGGTTGCCTCCAAAATTCTCTTTGAGAACTACTTAGACAACCAGTTTCTCATTCTCCAACTTTTATGTTATTCTGACCTTTTTCTGACCTCTGGTTCTATGTTTCTCTCTCATAACATTAAGTTAAACTATAGGAACCTTTATGTCAGTCAGCACAGCATGGTCACATTCTGAATGTGGATGTGGATAAACATTCCTTTACTTCAGATTTTAGACTTGCTTTCCTTACTCCCAAACCAATCTTGTTCATAGTTTCCTACTTTCCCAAAACTCTAAAAAGGTATTTTAGGTGCAAGTATAAGACAAAACTCCCAGAGACTCGGCAAGAGCAGCAGCTGGGAACCTTAATCTCAACCATCTTAAAATGCTGGGGAGATAGAAGAAAGGCATTCAGGGCCCAAAGGTAGACAGGCCAAGGTCAACAGCCCTGGCTTTTTGATGAGCCGCATCATCAAAGCACTGCATTTCAGAAATGTGGGCGAAACAGAAAAAAGGTCTAGCCGTAACAAGGATTCAAAATTCACACCTCTGTAAACACTCTCAAATCTCTGTCTCAAAGTCCATCTTTGCTGGGGCTTTTCAACCATTTAAAGACCATTTCAAAAAAACAAAAAATAAAGATCATTCCCATTTGAATTTGTCATCATTTTGCCCCAAAAATCTGGCTCCTAACTTCATTTACCTTTGATTACATTAACCTCACAAAATAGAACTGGTAATTCAAGTTTTAGCCTTTAAAACATTTAAAATCTATTTTGTCTTCTGTGAACCAAATAACTTGATATTTGATTATTTATGGGCTAGTTTCTTCTAACTTGATTCTAAGCTTTTTAAAGGCAGAAACCATAGCATATTTTATTGCATTTCTTGTACGTAGTTCCAGATAGCTGGTAGAAGGAGAGACAGTAAATACTAACTAAACATATGATATTCTAATTAGGCACAATACAGCAAACTTCTAATACACTGTTATAAGGTGACCAGATGGCCTTGGGATAAAATGCCACAACTAATTAGTAACCAAACCTATCACTTCTACCTCTGATTACATTTTTTATGTATTCTCTTCACTTTAGTTTAGATGTCAGCTGCTGTAACAAAGCCAATGGTCTTCAAGCTTCTACTATCAGTATTTTCCAATCTGTTCAACACCAAAGTGACTTTTTCTAAAATACCAATTGGATCATGTCTCTCATGCTTTAAAGCTTACAAGTTCAACTACATTAACAAAGCACACAGAGCCATCAAGAATTGGCCTGCATTTGTTTCCTAAGCCTTATCCTGAGACCTACCACATAACAGTGGCTCAGTAAAGGTTTGCTCAACAAATGGATTTATATTTGGGCCAAGAAAGGATGAGGCCCAAGGGCATGAAGGCAATCTTTGACTTAGTTCAGTTTACAGAACAGGCTACTTTCATGACACCCTAAATCAGTTCTAAACAACATCACTGTCATACTCAAAGGAATTTAAGCTCACTTTTAATGGTGTCATTCTTAAAATGAGACAAACTAGTTTAACCCATGACTCATTATTTGGCCCCAAATCATTAGGCTTGGTTTAATTTAGTACAGTTACACTTTGGTCCTGGCACACTTGGGCCTGAGCAGACAGAATGCATCTTGTTTCACTTACAACAGAAGGTAAGTTTTTGAGCAGTGGCTAATTCTGCTGCTTTCTCTTTACACACACAAAAACAGGAAAATGGCCTTGTCTTTGACTTCTTCCCTCACACACCCCACTTCTAAGTGGCATGGGAGTTCAGCCTTTTCTCCCCTACCACTAACCTTTATGTTGAAGGTGACCACAGTGCCATTTGCCAGTCCTGCATAGAGAATTCGCCACCTACTGTGGAGACAGAGAACCCGGTCTTCCAGCTGTAACTGCTCCACACAGTGTCGAGTCTGATAAAAGCACACAACACTTGATCAGTAGAGGTTAAAAGCAAATAAGGTATGAAAACAACCCTCTGTGAAACAGAGTGTGAAATTATTTTTTATGAGGAAGAAAATGTTGCATCCTCTATTTTGTAGAAAAGTATCTTAGACTGTTTTCTGCTTTGAAATTTGTGGCCAAAAAAACTCAAGCTATAGGTAACACAGTAAACAAATGTAACTTCTAATAATGTTACCTATGTTTCTAACTTGGAATGCAGAAATTCTTCAAAGGGCACTATGAACTGGGTTTTAGCCTCTTAAATTAAGTAGCCAAAGAAAAAGCTGCACTCTTTGTCTAAAAAGGAAAATAAAGATTATAGTTGTATTATCTGATAATTGCATTAATCAAGTACTATGCGCTTTCCTGCAACTGATTCTCTATTTCAACAGCTCCCAAATGCCTCCTTTAAACCAGTTTCAGGCTAGCTGGTCTATAATTACCCAAAAAGTTTTCAAAATATATAGAACACCAAGTTTCACCCCTAAACCCTGAGATTCTAACTCAGTAGGCCCTAGAATATGTTTTTTAAAAAATTTCCTTCATAATTCTGATGCATATACAGGTTATACAAACACAGTTTGAGCTGATGTTCATAAAATGATTTCCATGAATTCCCAGAACTGGGTTTTATTGATAAAATCTAATTACCTAGAACAGGGCCAATTACATAGTAAGTACTCAAGATTGAATGCTGTTGAATGATACTAAGAGACTAAAATAATAAAAAAAGATTTATGGATGGATTTCTCCATTTCTCCCTGTAATCCCATCAATATTTCTTTACATATTTTGATGCTGTTATTCTCTGATAAGATAGATCACTGTTCTATCTTCCTATCTTGAATGTCTTCTATACTGACCCTTTTATGGTTATAAAAAGCTACCTTGTCTCAGTAGTATTCTTTGTCTTAAAGTCTATTTGCCTGATAGTAATATAACTACTCTAGCTCTTTTTGTTACTATTTGCAAAAAAAAAAAGTACATTTTCCCCCATTCTTTTATTTCAGCCTACCTGTGTCTTTGAATTTAAAAGTGTTTTGTAGACAGCATAGATTTTGATGTTTGTTCTTTATCTAATCTCCTTTTCAATTTGGGTGTTAATTCACATTTAACATGATATTAAATATGGTTAGATTTAGACTCCAATTTGCTTTCTATTTGTCTCATTTTTATTACTTTTTCCCCATTTCTGCCTTGTTTTGTATTAAACAGTTTTTTTAGTATGCCATTTTAATTCCTCTATTAAATTTTTAAGCTATCTTTCTTTGCATTATTCTTTTAGTGATTGCTTTAGGGCAGCTGTTCTCAGCGTGTGACCCCTAGACCAGCAGCATCAGTATCACATGTTTGAAAAATAAATTCTTGGGCTCTATCCCAACCCTACTGAATCAGAAACTCTGGGAGAGGGATCTAGTAACATGTGTTTTAACAAGCTCTCTAGGTCCATCTGATGCACACTGAAGTTTTGAATCAGCCTTCTAGAGATTACCTCTTTAAACTGTAACAATCTAGTTCAAATTAATATTGACTTATCCTCAACAAAATATAAGAACCTTGTACCAGCATAGTTCTAGCCTCTCCCTTTCCTGTGTTCCTGTTAATCTCACATATACCATCTATATACATTAAAAACCAAATTATGTGGTATTATAACTTTTGTCTTAAATAATTCTTTTAAAGTTAAGAATATATGTATATATTTTTTTCATGCTCACTTATTTTTATATTTTAAATATTATGCAATTGTGTATATATATGTATATTTTAATGCAAACAATTTTCTCATTTCTTATAATTCATTTAGAAAATTCTTTCTCAAGAGGAGAGATCTACTTGTAATCTTTAAGTTTAAAAACTTAACATTTCTTTTTCTACCTAATATTAATTTTGACATATGACATGAAAATAAAAATCAAGAGGAATATTTGTTGGAAAGATCAAAAGAGGTATATTATTAACAGTAGCAAGTGAAAAGATATGTGGAGAGAGACAGAAAACATGGTTTAGACCTAAGCCTCATTTCTACCAAAGGTTATAAGTGTACTAAAACAGATTTAAAAGCAAGAAGGTTAACAGAATGAAGCATCTGTCTCACTGTCTCCACTCTACACAGTAAATATAGTCAAAGTGCTTCAGTATCATCACTTTTGATTTCTCTGGACCCACTTACCTTAACACTATAGCAGCGAATGGTATGATCACTGGAACCAGTGTAAAGGGCAGCATTCTTCCCAGAGGTCTGAGTAACCAGGAGGCAGTTCACTTTGGAGGTATGGCCCTCAAAGACACCAATGCACTTTCGACTCTAAAGTCAAGCACAGTTTAGATCATGACTTGTGGATATAGATGGATAAGATAATATATTTCCTTAAAAAAAAAAAAAAAAGCTAAAACATACAGTTCATGTTTGTGTCCCCAGAGTCTAGAATAGTACCTAGTATATGGTATCAAAAGGTGTTCAGTAAGTACCTATTCACTGAATGCCCAGTGAACAGTGGTACCTGCAACTTATATGTTAACTGAGCCATACCAAAAATTGCTTAGGGCAATTTGCTATAAGATAGATCAGAATTTTAATTAATGCTAGGCCAAGTCTCTCTAGCATATGGACTAAAGTGCAAGCAAATTCAAACTATAGCTAATTACCCAGATAAGTTGCTGCATTTGATTAGTACGTAGAGAAAGCTTCACAATATTCAAAGACATGCCATCACAGGTCCTAGTGTCCCAGGTGTGGTTTCATAATGCAACACCCTGTTATCTCTGTGCACATACTGTTATATATATCTACAATGTACATACATACCTATATGTACCTTACAATTTAGAGTTAGAGCCAATTCCCCAAATCTTACACTCATACCTCCTAGTACCACTGCTTTCTTCCTTCAGTCATCTCTGTTGCCCTTCATACATTATTAGGCTAAAGGACCCTATATACCTGTTGCCTATAGTAAACACATTTTCTCAGTCCATCGTCTAATCTTTTGACTTTCAAAAACTTCCATCAATTTCATATACTTTCACTGTATTTGTTCAGACAACATAGTGTTCCTAAAGTTTCTTGGCTATCATTATTGATAAACAGAATTAGTTTGACATATGTTTTTCTAGTACTCAAGTATGGATGTGAGACGTGGACCATAAAGAAAGATGAGTACTGAAGAACTTATGCTTTTGAACTGCGGTGTCGGAGAACTCTTTAGAGTCCCTTGGACAGCAAGGAGATCCAACCAATCCATCCTAAAGGAAATCAGTCCTGAATATTCATTAGAAGGACTGATGCTGAAGCTGAAACTCCAATCCTTTGGCCGCCTGAAGCGAAGAACTGACTCATTTGAAAAGCCCCTGATGCTGGGAAAGATTGAAGGCAGGAGAGGGGGACGACTAAGGATGAGATGGTTGGATGGCATCACCAACTCAATGGACATGAGTTTGAGCAAGCTCCAGGAATTGGTGACGGACAGGGAAGCCTGGTGTGCTTCAGTCCATGGGGTCGCAAAGAACTGGACACAACTGAGCGACTGAACTGAACTGATATCCTGTGTGCTCTCAGTCGTGTCCAACTCTTTTGCAACCCCATGGACAGTAGCCCGCCAGGCTCCTCTGTCCAAAGAATTTTCCAGGCAAGAATATTAGAGTGGGTTGTCATTTCCTACTCCAGGAGATCTTCCTGACCCAGGGATCAAACCTATGTCTCTTGTATCTCTTGCATTGGCAGGCGAATTCTTTACCACAAACCACCAGGGAAGCACAAATACCAGACTCAAAACTCAAAAGTCCACTATAAGAAAATTAAGAGTTAGGAGCATCAGATTAAGTGTGGGGTAATGAAAGACTGCTGCTCTTCTTAATAACCTGCACAATTCATCAACTCTCAGGGAAAATGCCTCCTCTGACGCTTCCCCAATGTTCATTCTATCCCTTCTCTATTATGTAGCAACTAGGTGACACACCTCAGCATCCACTCCAGGGCTGGGACCTGACTGTCCCTAGCCTACTGTTATAATTCCATCTCCTTTTGCCAAGTGACTGTTTAGGGAGGAAAGCACATGACCCTTTTTTTGGCGGTGGGAGGGAAAAGAAACTCTTGTAGCTATTGACATCTGTGAGCAGGAGAACCTGCTTTAGGAAGAGCTGATACCAGAGAAAATAGAAAGGAGAGAAAGAAAGAATTTAAGTCTCTGGTGACCCCTCTGAGTCACTAGATCAACTGTATCTGAAGTTAGTCTAAAGCCTACTCCATCTCTGGAAAGCAAACAGACGCGTGTTTAAAAGAGAGCAAGTTGGGAGTTTCTAAAACCTGTAAAGAAGCAAAAACATTCAAACTGATGTATTAACTTACCACGAGATTATAAGCTCGGACAGTTTTATCTGCTGAACAGGTATACAGTAAATTCCCAAATATCTGAATTGCATTCACTGCAGCTTGGTGCCCCTCAAAGCTCCCTTCTGTGGGCTCATCGTCATCTCCTGGCTCTGAAGATATTTCTAGAAAGCAATGTTTCAGAAATGTGTCGGCTTATATCTCAAAAGATACTAAGAAATTTAAAACATTATGAAAAAGTGGTGCCTGGATTCGCCTAAGAACCTGGTTCGCCTAGCAAAACACCACATTCTCATTAGTGATCTTCATTATGAAGATTTCATATTAAGAAAAAGTAGGGAAGGCCTTTCTCTTAGGGAAAAAACTACTTACATAGTGAGTCTTTGAATGATACCCTTTAAGGCACTAAATATCTTTCCACATCCAGTCTCTTCTGCTGCCAGTTATTTTATTAAGGCATTATTTTTAAAGTAATTCCTTCTCAGAGCAAAGCCCACCACCCCCCACGCCCCAGAGCCAACAAAACCCTAAGACAGTTGTCCCTTGGTAACCAAGGGGGATTGGTTTCAGGATTCCTCCACCCAACATGTACCGAAATCCACAGATGCTCAAGTCCCTTATATAAAATGGCACAGTATTTACATATAACTTATACACATCCTCCCGTTTACAGCTGACCCTTGAACAACATGCTTTGAATTGTGCAGGTCCACTTACACACAATTTTTTCTTTTTTCAATAAATGCCCATTACACAATCTGTGATTAGTTGAATCCATAGATGCACAACTGAAGACACAGAAGGCCAACTATTCTAATTAGCTGAACACACGAGAGAACCAGATTAGAGATGTGAGTAAGAAACTGAAATGCCAGGATTTGAGGATTCAGGGATACCAGTAACTACTGGTCAAAGCATTCCATCCTCTTGGTAATAAGCCCAGTCCCCATCCCCTATTCTATAAGCATATTTAAGTAGATTTAAAGCCTGGCTTTAATACTTACAAAGCTTTTTTCCTGTGATTAATTTATCAATTCAGTCATTTAAAAAAAATATGTTAAGATTTATTTATTTACATATGTATTCCAGAGTGCATGGACTCTATAGTGATTAACAGCTGTGGGTCATGGGCTTAGTTGGCCCAAGATGTGTGGGATCCAAGTCCCCAGACCAGAGATCCAACCCACATCCCCTGTATTGGAAGGCTGACTCTCAATCACTGGACCACCAGGGAAGTCCCTCCTGTAATTCATTTAAATAAAACTGAACCACCAAATACCTGAAGAGTTCTTTGATCCTTTTATGGAGGAGATCACAGTCTGAGTTTCTGCCACACTACAAAATAATAGCAAAAGTCTTCTTAGCATCTGTGTGAACAGGACAGGTAGGAAAACTTGTATTTTCCTGACTCAAAAAATTATTCTAAACAATGGACAAAATAGCAACGATACAAGATCAGTTTCTGCATGTGAAATTTTTATATGAAAGGAAAAAACAGTAAATATTTACAACACAACTGAGAAAGCGGAAACGCTCCATTGCTAAGGAGATATCCATATCCGTCATCCATCCCCACTGATTTTCTATAAATGTGACTCTAAAAAAATTCTGATTTGGAACAAAAAGTTCTGTTTTCTAATGAAAGAATGGTGAAAGCTGCTCTGATTGGACCAACATAGTATCCTTACCTTACAGGGATGCCATCTTTATAGCGAGTGCCAATCTCACTGGTAGAGCTAACTTCGTCACAACCAGAGCGAGAAGTTTCTAATGAATTTTGCTCTGTGGAGTTCCAAATATCCTTTTTAGATGGGCTATCTGGTTTCTCTTCTCCAGATTCAGAAGAATCAATGGCTACCACTTCTAACTGAGGATTAGGAAGTTCTAGGACTTCAAGAGACGAGTCACTATCTGGTTCATCTCTGACACTTTCTTGTTCTGGGCCAGTTCTGCTATCTTCCCAGGTGGAGGTTGTCACTTTCCCCCCTTTAGCAGACTTTCCAGTTTTTACTTTCCTTACAGGTTTAGCAGTAAATACATCCTGTTCAGTGTCACTGTTCTCAGGAACATGGGCAGCCCGCAGAGTTTTCTTCTTCCTAAGTTTCTTCTTTTTCTTGTTCCCCCTAGCTTCAGCTGATGTCAGAGTGGACTCTGCCTGTTGTTCTGGCTGGTCAGCTGGAGAGTGGGGCTCTTTCTCTAAAGGGGTTTCTGAAGCAAAGGATAATCTTGGAAAAGAACTGGTACAGGCTTCAGACCCACTGTTGCCTTTGTTTGGCTCTTCACTTTCTTTATCTATGCTAGGAAGACCAGCTGATTGGGAAGAGGGATTGTTCCCTCTGTTTCTGGTAATTCCTTGCTCCACAGACAACTTCAGTTCTTGGCTAGGCTCATGGAATCTCTCTGTTAGTCCTGATAAGGACAATGCTGCAGTGGTAACTGGATAAACTGGACAACTGTCACTGATCTCTCCTGAATTGAGAAGGAAAAAAAAAAATTATTCCATTGTCTTTGTGCCTGCTATGTGTAGTGATAAACTACAATTCTATCAAATAATATGACACTTTGATGATACGTTAACAACTTTAACAGTCATGGTTTAGTTATCTCACTGCTCAGCGTCCCATAACCTACATGTATTTCTAGTACAGTATTTATACACTTTGCCTTGTATTAATCTCAAATAATGTGCATGTCTTATATCCTAGAAAAGCTCCTTTTATGGGCAGAGATTGTTTCTATTGATCTTTTCTCTTTCTTGTTTGAAACAATGAATATGAATTACTTTTGCAGTCAGAAAAGGAAATCTAATAAAAGCTATTTTTGAAAAAAGTGTCACCACATTAAAAAAATACATACTAAATACTATCCATATAAAAGTAACAAAATTCAATATGGAAGATAACATATATTTGATGTACATATCAATGATTAGTGCTGCAACAGATAGCAAAATTTAGGATGATTCTTCAGACTTTCTTTTTGTTAAAAAAAAAAAAAAAAAAGAATACCACACAATATCAATTTGTTTCTTAATTTTCAATACAGCACCACTGTGGTTATACAAACTTCAGATAAGATTTTAAACAACTTAGAAGTTATTCTCATATGGTAACCAGATAAGGATTATTTTATAAAGACAGTAGAATCCCTGGCTATTTGTCAAAACCCCCAAGTTCCTGTTAGATGATTTCAAACACCAGAGCCCTCTGCTTTTCATCATGGCCACCAGTTCCTCAGGTCTGTATTAACCTTAGTCTGTACTTGAAATGATAAAAACAGTTAAGTAATAAGAAATCCAGAAGAGGAATCTTATCTAGAAAACTGACTGAACAACTTCAATGCCATTTATCTCATGAAAAACAGATAATTCTGCACCAATCCTAATAAATGAACTTGTTACATGCTAATCCAAAGTCAATTTAGCAATCCTGTATTAGAGAAAATTAGGAAGAGTTACCAATATTTAAATAATGCTCCTAAATAAGAAGACTTAAAGAAAAACTATAGTAACTTTTAAAAAAAATATTTATTTATTTATTCATTTATTTGGCTGTGTGGGGTCTTAGTTGCGGCACACAGGATCTTCTATCTTCATTGCGGCATGCAGGATTCTTTTAGTTGCAGATGCAGAATCTTTACTTGTTGCACGTGGGATCTAGTTCCTGAGGCCCCCTGTATGGGAGTGTGAAGTCTTAGCCAATGTATCACCAGGGAAGTCCTGTTATAACTTTAGTTTTAATGGACAAGTATGATGTCACATCACTAATATAAAATTGCCCTAGACCCACTATAGGGTTGCCCTTAACACAGAGAAAAGTTTACATACTATTAGCTTGCAATAATTCCTTGGACACACTGCAAGCAGAGCCTTGTGATACGGCATTGACAGTCTCTTCTTGTTCAGGAGACATGGGTTCTTGTTTAATCTGAACTGATGAGTCTGGAGCAGGAACACTGCCATGAACTTGGAAAGAAGATGTGATTGCTTGGAGAGGGGTTCCAGTGGGTGATGGAGACACGTGGGAAGATGGAGGTTCCAGGAAATTCGGGAAAAAAGGACTAGGCAGAAGTGTGCCATCAGTAGATGTTTGAGATCTAACATTCTTCTGTTCTCGTGTAAGGCTAGAGGGAACCTGGTCTGGATGTTCAGAAGGTTCATATGTTTCTAGAATGGGAAACGTACACACATACAAATGCAAAAATGTTATCTGAAAAGCCACTCATTACTGAGCCAACTTGTATTTCTAAAGATTACAAGACAATTTTAAAGATGTTCATAATTCTTTAAAATAGATTATTATGTAAGCTATATGTACAACCAATGAGGATACAGACAGGCAGGCATTAATATTCTAATTTTTCAGATTTTAACTGACTTCTCCAAAGTGATACTGGTACTAACAGAAGAGTCAAATTTGTACCCCAGTCTTGGGATGCCTAACCCAAGACTCTTTCTATAACATTATTTCTATTGCTAAGCATTTTGGGGACATACAGTCTTACAGGCCTTTCTACAGAAGGATAACATCAAGGAGACATAAGAATAATCATATTAACTTTTTCATAACTACTTTAATTCCCCTCTAGAGAAAATAAAAAAGTAACAAGTTACAGACAGTCCAATCAATCTCTGAATACCTTGTAATCCCTGTAGAATCTGTATTCTATGGGTCCTCAGGGCACTCATTTCCATAGTTATCTAAAAAATATATAAAGAATTTTGTTAAGCATTTTAAAATTCAACTTTAAGATGATCCTTTTTCATTAAACATTCCATCTGCTGTTACCTGCTGCTTAAGCATAAGTAGCCTTTGAACTTCAACATAAGCTGTCTGAAGTGCTGCACGAGCTTGTAGAAGATTGTTATCCATGCACTGCAATGATTTGCTTAGTTCTTCCTCTCGTAAAGAAATATTCAGCAGCTGGTCAACCTGAGAACGTTCTGTCAAAAGAAACCATAAGGCTTAGTTTAATATTGGAGACGTCTCTTTAATAATCCAGGGAACTGCATCAATTATCTAGGATAGGCCTTTATTTTCTCCCCACTAGGTCACTGGAAGAAGACTCATCAAATTTTTTACAAATCACGTAGTCAAGTCATGCTATCAGAGCTACAGACCAAGCCTCATGGTTTCAAGTGTACCACCAACATGGTACCATCTTACCAAATTACCATCTTCCACAGTGATGCTTCCAAGCAAAACCTCTGGGGAAATCAACTCCTGTCCGTTTCACTTTCCATCTTCCTTTATCTACTATCCTCTTCAATCAAGGCTTTGGCTTAGATTGGGCCCCAAACCTAAACTGCTTGCACTCTCTTCTGGATTCCTATTTTTCTAGTCTGTTAGTTACTTTAAAATAGTTCTCTTTAATATAAAATTAAAACCTTAATATATTAAAGTTCTTTAATATAAAAATTTTAAATAAATAAAAATATTTATATTTAATATAAAATAATATATATTTTCCTGAAGAAAATATAGCTTTGAAATAAAATGTCCGACTACATGTATTTGTTTGTCATCTTTATATCTGTCTCTTTCCCATGCAATATGCCAAGACAACTCCCCTAAATTCCAGACCCACATATCTAACTACCAACCGGATACTTCTACTAAGGTGTCTCTAAAGTCCTTTAACTCAAGGGATCCAAAAGGGAACTCCCATCTTCTTCTACCCTCAACCTCTAACTCTCATAAAGTTTTCTAGCGCTATAAATAAAGCCATCAACTGCTCCAGCTAGAAACTGGTATCGTCTTTGACTCCTACCTTATCCCATCCAGCCACCCAAAGTTCATCCAGTCACTTCTTGCACTAGATCTTATACTGAAATGGTATGAGAATCAGTGAAAGGCAAGAGTCATAGAAGCCTATCAGTCAGGGAGCCCCACAAATAACTTCTCTCCTTAATTCACATGAGAAAAGCAACCAAGATTCCTCAGAAAGTGAGTGAAATGGCTATAAATGACCAAGAGGGATAAAAACTTCTACTAAATGTCTTGTTTCTGAGACTTTCTGGTTTTATACTGAACTCAATTTGTCCATGATATATATTAATTTCAGCTTTCTGCTTTAGGTGGTATGACATATTTCTTTTATAGCTCCAACTGGATATAGGAGAAAATCAAACTTTTTCTATGCCCTTAAGCAAGGCAACAAAAATATCATAAATTAATAAATGGGTGTTCTCTGATAAGCTACACTTGTATATCAAGTTGTAAAAGGCTGAAGTGATGCAAGAACAGTTTCTTTTTGCCAGAATATTCTATACTATACCTTTCTTTCCTTTAATTTTCCTTCTTTTATTTTTTCTCTCAAGACTTGGCAGTTCAGGAGAAGATCCATCCTAAGGAGACAAAAAAAAAAAAAAGGAATATTAAATCTGCAAAGGCCATTATCCAGGAGGGGGAAAAAGAATCAATTCTAAGTCAGTCATACATTATTATTCATGATTGCTACCATCAGGATAGTTAGGAGTTGCATATACACGATATGAGCTCAAATATTAGTTGACTGAATGTATCTGACAAAATATATATATATATATATATACACACACAAAATCAAGGTCAAGTACCTCCCTAGCATCCTAAAGGTAGTAAAGCCCAAGGGCTTGGGCAAAGCACTTCACCTTGGTAAAAGCTAGTAAAATATATCTGATTTCATAGTTTCTACTTTAGAATTCATCAAGAAAATCTTTACAACAAAAAGCTTAACAGTCTGTGAGATAAGACCCAAGACATCAGCTATGCCATCAGACAATCAATGTCTCATCCAATACTATCTGCTACAACATCTAGTTCAACAGGGCAGAGATGGAATTTAAACCCAGGTCTACAACCCATGCCTTTAACTAGTTTGTAATACTGTCTCAATATTAAAGGAAACAGTCCATTTTCTGAGCGTCAGATTCCAGTCTATACTACCATCAGCAACTCTTTCTTTTCAGAAAGGGTTCCTGAAAGGCTTAAGCAATATTAACCATCAGAAGTGCGAAAAGAGAAGTGTCAGTGAAGTAATGGATTCTAAAAAGACCAGGCTAGGCAACTTAAGTATAAAAGACAAAGTAACAGAGACTAAGACTATGCTCATATAGATGTACTCTCATAGTATTAAAACTACCTTATTAAGCCTAATAGTTCTGGGTCCAACAAGCAAATACAACACTAGAGAACCATTCTTCAATAGCAGTACAGAATGCATCATGAAAACAGATAAAGTTACAGCTGAAGATGTGGCTCATTCCTTGGTCAGGTGATTCAAAGAATCATTGGCTTAGAGACTAGTTTTAGAGATGACTTCATATTTTCCCAGTACTGTACATTCCTATTCAATTACATCTAACTTAGTAGAGCTACTCAGTGAAAGAAACCAGTAGGACAAAAATATGAAAGTAAGAGCCTCAGAAATCTTCTATTCCTGAGTAGGGCAAAACACAGGCCCAGGTACCCAAGAAAAACATTACGTTTTTCTTATCATAGCCAAGTCACTACATGAAATGTTCTACAAAACACACAGGAATCATACTCACTCCAGTGGCTCTTCGTTTCTTTCTAACATTCTGGCCATCATTCTGTTCAGCACCAGAGGTACAGCTGCTGTCTGTGGCTGCATCTGCCAAACTGGAGTTTGCAAGGGCTGAGGATGCATTTGATGATAAAGAGTTTCCTTCTCCATTACTTTCCTGGGCATTATGATTCTCTGAAAGTAGTGTAGAGCTCTCCTGGCTGTGCAGCTCTTTTGTCAAATGCATCAAAGGTATTGTACAGTCAGGAGATAATTGCGCGCTATGTCGTCTTCGAGTAGCAACATTTTCAGTTCTTTCATCTGTTCTTAGGGAGGCAGCCAGAGGTGTCACTTCCTGCTTAAGGCTCATGGTTGGTTTTTGACTCTGTGCGGATCTGAATGAATTATTAGGTGAAAAAATCTGCTGGGGCTCATTTTCTTTGCCTGTGCCTTCCTCACTGAAGAAGCTATACACAGACGGAGCCCTGTCCATGATCACACTGCTCTCTGAAAGGCTTCGCTTCCTTGCCAACCCAGGGGATGAAGGAATGGAAACACCTTCCCACTGGAATCCTTCTAGATCAGACAGATCAGGTTCACCATCCAGATCCAAGACCTCTTGCTCATTTTGAACCAGAGGCACCATTTCTATGCCAAACCTCAAGAAAGAAAGAAAAAAAAAATTTCATAAATCAGACACAGCTGGGAGTGGGGGCACCACTTAATGTGCCAAACTCTGCTAGGCACTGAGATTGCAAATGTTAATAGATGGCTTCTGCCCTCAAGGAGCTTATAGTCTAGTAATTCTAAACATAAAGTAAGTTAACTCTAAGTATTGTAATGTAACAAGCAGTGAATTAGATATTTGTATATAGCTATATACAAAGGGAAGGAATAAAAACTGAAGGTTTTATTTAATATGGAGCTCTAAATCAACAGTAAGTATGTAATTTTTAAGAGCAAACAAACAAAAGTGTTCATCAAGCGTTTACAAGCAACAGACACCATGCTAAGTCATAATTTCAATGATACTCACAAGTTATGGGAAAAGAAAAGAAGGTACAATAAATATGTTACACAACAAGGATGGAAATTTAAGCCTGGAGGGCTATATAATTAAAACACAGCAGGATGATTTGCAAGTAGCAAACCTATGTTGAACACTGCTTTCCCATTCAGAAAAGCTTAGTGCCTTAAAGTAAGGTGAACAGCCAAACTATTAATGCAAGTACTCAGGAGAATGTATTTTGTGATCACAAATACAATGTCCACAGCAGATACAGAGAGATAACCATCTATTCGTTCTAAGGAAAAGGTAATGAGAAGTTGTATCTAAAAGTTGCATCACTCATTAAGATCTATAGTTAAATACAGGGCTACAGATAGACATCTTTGTCATGCTGTCACTTTATGGCTCCTATCACCAAAGTGATGGATTTCTAATGGTATTTTCCCCACTTCATTTCTCAGAAGTAGGTGTGTTTCTTTGTAACCTGAATTCCCTGCTAGGAAACACTTTATTCCACTTGTTATAGAGTAGCAGTCACTCTTGGATATTTAAACCAGACATCTACAACAGATTTTTTTTTTTTGCAAACATTTAATTAAACTCAACAAGTAGAATTCTCTTGACCACAGCCAAAGGGTAAGTTTAAAAGAAAAAAGGAAATGGATACTGAAAAGAGGCACACACCTGGGTAAGCCTTTGCCTAGCTCTTGCTTTTTCTTGGTTACTTGCTGAATGACCTGTTCCCAGTTGACATTTCTTCGAGATGCATTTAGAATCTGTCGAAGGGTTGGCTTGAGCCCAGATTCCTTCTCTGTCTCACTCTTTCGATGACCACTGATATTGCGGATGCGGCGAGCGCTATTGAGGTTTGGCTCAGGAAGGTGTGCTCCAGTTTTGCTCTTCAAGCTAATGTGCCGGGTTAGATCTCTCTGGAGTGAGGCAGGAAAGCCAAGCTTGCTTAGTTCAGGCAGGAGGGGGCCTGAGGGTTGACCTATATCACTTTTCTGAAGCTCGGCATCCAAGCTAGTACTCTCAAAGCCTTCAGTTTCATAAGATTCATGAGATTTAACAGGGTCATCAACCTGTGCATCTTCTAGAGAGGTTTTCAAATCTAGCAGTAAACCAGACTGTGGGCTGGCTACAGATGTCATTTGTAACTCAGTTTCTTTTTGGTGAACTGCTGAGTTACATGGGGAAGTGGATGGTTTTCTAGATGTTTCCAGGTTTTGGTCATCCCCCCTTTTCTCATCAGCAGCAGGAGTACTGCAGGATAAAACTTCTGTAGTTGTAGAACCCAGGGTTTCGATTTTTGTCTCATGCTTTTCTGTGTCAGATATCTCTCCATCACTTTCATCTTCTAATGCCTGTACTTGAAATTCAATCTTCAAAGATCCTTTTTCAGACTCTTCTACATTTCTACTTGCTTTTGCATAATTCCTGGTCCTTTTAGAAGTGCTAAGTGGATTTTGCAATGTCTCATGACACTGCAGCACATCTTTGGCTTTCTGTAATGTATCACTTAAATTTTCATCAGAATCCCTTTGAGTTCCAAGTGAACTTTTATTATTTCCTTTTAAAACATGAGGACCTGAACTTCGCATTTTGGATATGCAAGAACTCTGATTATCTTCCACAGTGTGTTTAGCCAAAGGATTTGAGTGTTCCCCAGAGAAAAAAGAATTAATTTTGGTGTTTTTTGAGGGATTCTTTGAATCTTGCTTTTGAGGAACTGATTTACTGCCTGGAGTTGGAAGGAATGGGGATTTTAATGATGGCGTCTTATTTAAATTAGGCTCTTGTTCAGGTTTTTCTGTAATGGGGCATTCTCTCACTACCTCATAAGAAGCAGTGCAGTCAGAAGAGGTTTTGTGTTTAAGAGATTCAGTATGTTTTTCTTTTTTTGTTTTCAGTTTTTGAGAATTATTTGTTTTATCATTTGCTGGCTCTTTTATTCCCGTGGTTATCAAGCTAAAATCAAAGAGAGGCTTATCTATCATTTCTGACTTGTTACCAGTGACTTCTTTCATTCCTGATTGTAAATCCAGAGTCTTCTGTGAAGGGTAAGGAGTCCAGCGATGGAGCTTTTCCCTTGCTACACTGCCACTCTTCCCACCAATTTTGGAAGTGAAGGTGTCTGTTTGTTTAGTGGTTTGACTTTCTAGCTGCTCAAAATTGAAGTCAAGCAAGCCTTCTGAATGAAACTTACCACTTGCAAATCCTTCAGAAGGACCTCTGTATGTGGCAACTGCACCAACTTTGTCATTTTCTTGCCACTGCCACTTATACCTGTCTTGATTGTATTTGTTTGACTTAGATTTCGTATTCCATAGCATATTCATGTCTTCCATTTGACAGTTAGAATTTCTGTTTCTGCCCGGTTGAAATTTGTCTCCGGGGCCACTGTAATTCCAACTATTTGTACCACGTGCACTGGATTTCCAATTTCCGTTACTGCTGTTCATATGCCAACTGGAAAAGCCACCTGTTCCTTCAGAATGCCAACTGGAATTCCTTCCTGTACCATTATGATTCCAATCTACTGTTCCACTATTTGAATGCCAACCACCTCCAGAATTACTATGGTTGTGAAACCAAGGTGAGGGACCTCCTGCACCACCATTATGCCACCCAGAACATCCTCTTGATCCACCATTATTCCTTGAAGAATGTGTGAAGCTGTTTTTCCTAGTGTTACTATAGCCATCTTTCTCCCACTTCCTGTCCCACTGAGGAGGTCCACGATGATGCCATGCTGGCTGGCTGTAGCTCTCTCTGTCTTGGTAAGGGATTCGGTCTTCTCGTCTCCATTGGGGTCGCCTGTCATCAGAGTTTATTTCTTGGCTGCTATTGGAAGGTTCATCTTTTCTAGAAGAAAAACAGTCTTTTATTAGTGATTTAAAGGAGTTCTCATGATTCCTTTAAAGGCATAACCCACCAAACGTGCCCTCTGCCTTCTTCCTCTGTCACTTAGAATATGTAACTTAAGAGTATGTAATAGTCTTATTTTTATTTCAAATAGTGATTGTTTTCATATCTTTACATGATAAACTTATATTTCATAATTTATTGATTTAAAATTAATATATTTATCAACCTCAAAATATTAAAAACTTGACACATTTATACTATCTTTCCTCTCCTGCTCCTGTTTTTCTTAGCATATTTGAGGATTGTTTTCCTATCGTCCAATTATTTCTATATTACACAACTTTTAGAAAAGAGGAGCAAGTATACTTTGTAGCTATGGTTAATTATCATAGTTAACACAATTTAAATCCAGTTGTTCTTAATACCATGATTTCTTCAATAGTTGGTTCTTTCTGAAAACCCAGTTTCTTAACCTATTTTAAATGGTAAGATTTTACTCTGCATAATAACTTTCATTAATAAACACTTTATCAAGTACACATTCAATGACTATTAGTAGTGAAAGAAAACTTATATGCATAGATACTATTTCTGAAGGGCTTATAACCTAGCTAAGGAAATAAGTAAGGTCACAAACAGGAATAAAATAGCACATAACAAGCAAGTAGCATCCACGATAAATGCCATAAGCAGTTTCATGAGCCAGAGGTTTTTAAAAGAAGCTAAGCTGTTTCAACTATTCATGTTAGACAAGAAGCCCACAGAAATGTGAATATATTTAAGCAAACATCATGGGAATCGGCATAAAACCATTTTCCTTCAAAAAATACCTATGTTTTCCCTAACTCAGTGCTTCACATGTGGTAAGGTGCTCAAAAAACTGAATAATATTAACTAAAATTACTGAGTACCTACTAATCATAAGGCATTTATTGCTAAACACTACAAAGATTATCTCATTTAATTTTCACAACTCTGCAGCAAGCATTATTATTTCTACTTTTAGATATGGAAACTGAGGATTAGAGAGGTTAAATAACTTGCCTAGAGTAAGATACCTAGTTAGTGTTATGGCAGAAATTTGAACTTTGGCAGTCTAACTCTAGAGCCCACATTCAAACTGAAGTATAGTTGATTTGTAATGTTATTTTCTACTATAAAGCAAAGTGATTGAGTTATATATGTATACATACATATATATATTCTTTTTTGTATTTTTTCCATTATGGTTTAACACAGGAGACTGCATAGTTTCCTATGCTATAGAGTAGGACTTTGTTTTTTATCTGTTCTATATGCAATACTTTGTATCTGCTAATCCCAAACTCCCAATCCATCTCTCCCCTATCCCCCTCCCCACTGGCAACTATAAGTCTGTTTTGAGCCTGTACTCTTGACCACTAAACCTTGATAGAATGAAAATCTCAGTTTCTGCAAGTGGGTTCCCTCCTCTGAATCTGAACCTGACATAAATTTTAAACTCAGTACTGACTTTAATAGCTTCTAATGTCTCTAAGATTTTGGACATAAATTGGAATTCTTCTGTTTTTCACTTTTAGGATAAAAGCTAATTCACCTTAAAGTTCAAACATCCACTTACATAATGAATTACAACTACTGCTAAACAGGAGATCCTAAGTCCCCAAGTGTTCCTACAGACACTTGGAAGATTTTTATACCACCATTAACCAATTTGCTTTTTTTGTTTCTAAGCTGAATGCAACTTCTGACATCCAAGGAGATCACTGACTAGGTCTACTAGTATCATCCAGAAACGAGAATTTGGCAATAAGTCAGTCACAAAGTAAAATTCCTAGATTATCATGAATTGGCTAGGTCAGGGGGACAATAGCATGTAGCTAAACCCACAGCTCAAAAAGAATAATCTAAATTAAAAACCTCATGAAGGAAAAAAGAAAAAAAACCTCATGAAGAAATAAGTACATGACTTTATAAATACGTCACCAAAGAGGCTTATTAAAATAATCAAAGACTAGTGACTGCAATATGAATGTCTAATTTACTGAGAAGCTTTTACTCTCTGACTTAATGTTTAATCATTTACACAGATAAGCTAATAATGGCACAAGAATGTTAGAACCAAAATAGAAGTTAGTCTCCTAGAGGCTCCAGCGCCCTAAAACAAGAGTAAACTGCAGCTATATAAAAGTAGTGAGAATGTCATTTGAAGGATAAACAACTAAGCAATTTAAGAATCATGCTGCTATGGACATTTTAAAACGAAGAAAGTCCCTTTCAAAGACCTGTTCAAAAAGGTTTTAGCATACAGAATAACAACTACTACTTTTTTATATTCAAACTGCATTCTAACTGAAAATGAGATACAGATCAGGTATAACTAGTATTCAAGAAGGATCTTTAAAATTTTTGGAATCTGAAATGCTTTTTATCATGTTCTAGAACTTAAAAAAATCACCCCACTTCATAACTGGTTCTATATCTTTTACTCATATCTGAAATTTTATGCTTCATTAAACTTTTCAGACCACCAATCAGTAAGGTTAATACAAAAGGCTAATACCTAAATTATAGCTGTAGGTATGAAACTATCTAGTACAAGCTATAAAACTTATATTGTTGAAATGATTCTGACACTGTCCAATATACAGCATAAATTTATTCAAGAAATATTTACTGAAGAAATTAATAATAAAAGGATAAATCAAACTTAGTAGAAGCACCATGTTAATTCACATTAGGCAAAACAATTTTTTCCTAAGGAATGAAATAAGAAATGCTATATAATATATTCAAATGAAACTTATTTACTAATATCTTTCCACTAGAAAATTCATGAACATGAATTTATTGGTACCCCCTCCGCAAATTGGAACTAATACAAACAATTCTAAACATAGTTATCAGCATGGTAAAAATTTCAGATATGTAACAGCTATGGATAGTTTTTAGATAGGGTCAATACTGAGGTTTGTTTTTTTTTAAGGAGTTAATACAGTAGTTCAAGCAACCATTCCATTGCCTTTTAAGATTACGATGGCAACTTCAAGGTAAACTTTAAGGTAAATCTGTGGCACAACACTGCAAATCAATTAAAAAAGATAAATCTGAATGCTACCGGCTGAAAAGAATGGAAATGGAAAATGTATTCTCTCCTACACTGTTTCACATAGGCTTTTAAAAATATCAAATTATTACTCACCGACTTTGTTCTTTCCTTTGTTTTATTAACTGAATTAGTTCCTTGTCAAAATAATCTTCCTCTTCTTCTTCCTTTCCATCATCTTCTCCTTCCTGGGCGTCAACATTATCTTTGTGCAACTGGCCAGAAATGTGCTTTGCATATGCAGAAAGACCCACTTCTGTAACCCCGCACACTCGGCACTCATGACTACTGTCCCTAGGGAAAGAGGGAGATGAGGGACATTCAATGCTCCCCACTGGCATGGCACACTCACCAGATCTGTTATAGTTTCCTCTGAAAGACACTGCAAACTTTGGCACAGTGAAAAATTAGTGCTAATCAATCTCAATGCTCCTTTCATCACTTTTAATAAGTTTGTTCATAAGTTACTTTTGAAATGAATTAAAGATTCTTTTCCAGCAATCAAGAGGCAATACACTTCAGAATAATATAGCTTAGGAGAAATCTTCTTGAATTGCTGTACTTAAAACCTTGTCAGAGGAAACGTGGTGAAAGGGGAGGCAGGGCAGGGGGCTCAGAGCAAACAGAAGTTGCTCTGGAGCACACCCATGATGCCAACTGCACTCAGAAATCCTGGTGACAGCGCTCACATTTAATCTCTGGCTCAAAAGCTTTCTCCCAGTGAAAAGTAAGGGGTGGGGAAAAGGGTAGGAGGCAGAACCAATCACAGCCTAGTAACTAAATCGGAACAGCTGGAGCTCTGCCTGGAATGTGAAGATTCCGGACTCCAGGACAAATGATAGGAGTAGTCTCAGCAAACTTTTTTGGTCTCGATGATACATGTGATCCACATTCTGCTTCAGAAGGGTTTATTTTAAAGGGAATGGAAAGCATTTCAGTTGTAGGAAGTTAACAGCTGTGCTAGGCAAATGGTTTTTCTCAGGTTTCAGAAAAGAACACCATTTAGAGAGATGTACAATCAGGTTCTCAGTTAAGAAAGATAACTGAGCAGGGTTTTTCTTCTTTTACTTTACATACTTAATAATGTATCTCATATGTGGCCAGTTTAAGAAGCCAAAGTCTTGAATCAATGACCAGAGCTGTAGTAGGTGAATAATTTAACTGCATTTTTAGCTTCTTGAGTCCCTTAATCAGCTCAGCTATCCATGCAGTCACTATGAGAAACATCAGAACACCATGGGTACATGTGTAATGAACAGACAGTAATGTCCACTCAATAATCCAAATTGGCTTATCTCTGTATCATTTGTCTTGGGTTAATACTAGTGATATTTTTGCCCTTCCTATGCCATTCTATAAAAATACACAAACACATACACACAAAAAAGTGTTGTCTTTAATAAGATAGACATAGACACACACACACGACTCTGCTTCATCTTTCCCCTCATATCCATCCATACATGGGCAGAATTCAGCTAACCAGGAGAGACCCTCAAAATAAAGCCCCTCATTTACTAGAAGATGGTTTCTGTCACAGATCATCTGAACATTCATTAAAAAAAAAAGAAAAAACAACTTATCGAACAACTACTAAATTCCAGGCAACAAACTAAATATATGGTTAATGGTGACAAATTATAAATAAACTATGCCAAATAAGTTAAAACAAAAAAAACACTGTTTTTTCACTCTGTACCTATCATGAAAAACACCTCAGAAAAATGGAGAAAATTCGTAAGCTTCTGTTTTATTTTTTTGACTTTGTAACTTAAATGCTCTGGATGTAAAATAGTCTAGGATGCTAACATTCATTTTAATGAGTCCTGACCAGATTCCTCGAATTACCCTGAATATCTATATACTAATTCCTTCTAATTCTCCAGGAACTTAAATATATTATTTTCAGCGAGTTTTCCACTGTACTTACCACAATTATATACTTTAAAAAAAGAAAAACCTCAACTTTCTCCAGTTTACCACACTCATCTCTCAAGCAACTAAGATTATGGTAGTTCATGAATATTAACTTGTAACAAAAAGCAAGCCTTTTCTCACAGCAACAAAGAACGAACTTTAAAATGAATATATAAATAGAAATCTATCCCCAAAGGGCAGTATCAGAACAATCTGAAGTGAAGTGAAGTCACGTCACTCAGTCGAGTCCGACTCTTTGCGACCCCATGGACTGGAGCCTACCAGGCTCCTCTCTCCATGGGATTCTCCAGGCAAGAGTACTGGAGTGGGTTGCCAGTTCCTTCTCCAGGGGATCTTCCCGACCCAGGGATTGAACCCGAGTCTCCTGCATTCCAGGCAGATGCTTTAACCTCTGAGCCACCAGGGAAGCCCAGAACAATCTGAAGACTGTAACAAATTTAGAATACATAATTTCCCCTATAATAACAACTCAGATCAACTCAATTTTCTGGTTAGAAAATCTTTTGGGCTTTAATCTCTCTACAATTGGAATGTGTTTTTAGTCCACTTTCCCACCTAAAAATTTATATGACGCTAAACTGTGTATTGCAGTACCAGGGACTTCTTTCTAAAAGGTATTCTTAAATAAAAACCCTGATTTTTTCCCTTACTTCTAAAATGCAGAGTTAAAAAAAAAAGAAAATACAGAGGGTTTTTTTTTGGGGGGGGGGGAGGCAACAGGGGGAGCTGTGCCTTACAGCTTGCAAGATCTTAGCTCCCTGACCAGGGATGGAACCCATGCCCCCTGCAGTGGAAGCCCTGAGTCCTAACCACTACACTGCCAAGGAATTCCCGCAGAGAATTTTTCATATGTACAAACCATCAAAATCCTTCTTTAAAAGACATAATTAGAAGACCACACTGACTTTTTAACTTATTAAGGAATGTAGACAGTAATTAACTCTTAAAAATGAATATCCATAACCACAAACCTAATTTGCAATTTCCAAAGCACAATTATATGTTAGATATGCATCAAATACTCAAACACAGATATTTAAAACATTTTTGCTTTCATTGCCAGAAAGTGTATTAACCATAACTCTGAAGCTACTTGATAGAAAAATACCTCAAGATCCTACCCAGATGTGTATAGCAATAAGACCAACATAAAGTTAACACTAAAAATGATTTATCAGAACACAGAAATCTCTAACATTTTTCTTACAAATGAAATCAAGTTTCTGGGGATTTTTTCCTTTTTTAAGATAAACTTTACAAGAAACTTCATAAAGAGAAAAGAAAGAATTTACATTTATACAGGGAAAGAATAGGACAGAATGACCACATCTCGTGAAAATTCCAATGTGTCTATGTCTGAGGTTAAGCACATTAATTACAATATGTATTCGTGCTTCCAAATAGGGTGTTTGGGAAATCACATGCTCTTTAAAGTTAATAGCAAATTAAATACCATTTTAATAATGCTATTTTCCAATTCTTTATCAATAAACAGTTAAAATACTACTTCATATAATATATAAAGTAATTGTTGGGAAAAAAGTACTGATGTACTTCCTGACTGCTGCTGCTGCTAAGTCGCTTCAGTCATGTCCGACTCTGTGTGACCCCAGAGACGGCAGCCCACCAGGCTCCCCCGTCCCTGGGATTCTCCAGGCAAGAACACTGGAGTGGGTTGCCATTTCCTTCTCCAGTGCATGAAAGTAAAAAGTGAAAGTGAAGTCGCTCAGTTGTGTTCAACTCTTAGCGACCCCATGGACTGCAGCCTACCAGGCTCCTCCGTCCATGGATTTTCCAGGCAAGAGTACTGGAGTGGGGTGCCATTGCCTTCTCCGTACTTCCTGACTAATAAAGGCAATAGTTTTCCTCAGAGTGTTTAACAGAGGGCCCAAATTAGCTACATCCTGTTACCACACAATTTCCTCTCATATGTGAAAGGCAAAGCCTTCAGATATTCTATCCATAAGCGCCTCTTTATTAAGCTTGCTCTATCTATACCACAACAGCTGGTTGATAAATTAAGGTTTGTGCCATTTTAATAGTATCTATCTGTAGAAACTACTTACAGGCCATATAACTGAACAAGTACATTAGGAAAAAACAGGGAAATGTTCCAGATGTCTCTAATTGTGAACCAAATAAGGTACTCACTTCTCAGCTAGTCAGCATTCAAAATGTAAATAATATGCTCTTTACATTTCTGTGTACGGCTCAGCTGGTAAAGAATCCGCCCGCAATGCAGGAGACCTGGGTTCGATCCCTGGTTTGGGAAGATCCCCTGGAGAAGAGAAAGACTCCCCATTCCAGAATTCTGTGGACTGTATAGTCCATGGGGTTGCAAAGAGTTAGACACGACTCAGCAACTTTCATTTTACATTTCTTAATCAGATCACAACCAAAAATTAAGTGATACTTAACATCAGAATGGAGAAGGCAATGGCACCCCATGGTGGGCTGCCGTCTATGGGGTCGCAGAGTCGGACACGACTGAAGTGACTTAGCATAGCATAGCATAACATCAGAAAGCCAATTCTTAAACATGAAATCCCGAGGAAATAATCACAAACTGAGGACAGGAAGAAAAAAGATGACTGATAACTATTTGTCCCTTTTGTACAAAATAGTGATGACTATTCGTCACGATAATAAATGTCCCAAGTCAGTAAATGATGTTTGAGATTCTGTTGTTTTTTTATAGCTTTGCCAGCTGTTTTTCCTGGCTACCTACTTGCCTTCTCCCTTATAATTTGTTACTGGTCAGAAAACCATACCAAACCTGTTTCCAAACCTGATAGCACCGTATCTAAAATATGAGTAAATTAAGTACCGAAGTGTCCTCCTCTAAATGAGTTTGGGTGCTAATGCTGACATTAATATTGTCAGTTCAGAGGCTTCAAATGCTTATTTCTTTATTATTTGACTATGTTCCAAATAACTGTAAACAGTAGACAAAATCTCCATGGCACAACTAAATAGACAAGTGGGAGGAGAGGGGAACAAGTTACAGAACAATACGTATATGGCATGTAGTTCAGTTCTATTAATAAGACAAAACAAAATCAAAACATGTGTACATGAGTGTGAACATATGGATATAAATCTGTCTACACGCAGAAGAGAGGTTTGGATAGGGTATACACTCCACTGTTGACTTTCCTCTAAGATTGGAGTAGGAAGACAGGGAGGGAGTGAAAGGGCCTCTACCTTCTTTACTCTTTATGATTCTGTATTGACTATGAACATGAATTTTAAGCTATCAAAAAGTTTTAAATGTTTTAATTAGCTGATTGGTGATTTTTTAATAAAACAAGGCATTCCTCTTAGAAAAAAATGGGCTTCTCTCCTAATGATTAGACTTACTGGCCTCATTTGTTTTGTTTCATTTCATAACACAATACAGGTCACTGAGTAGCCTAGAAAAAGGTGAATTCCTGAAGGAAGTCTATGGGAAATGGGATCAAATAATTAAGACAACCCACAGATAGGTAATCAAAGGTTGACTGTATTTCATAGGTTCCTATGATAATGAATTAAAGATCATATATGTTCAAGATATTATAAGGGTTCTCCACACTAAATCTGAGTGAATATCTTTTTTTTTTTTTGATAGGTAAGAAGAGATTGCTAGAGAGAAACATACTCCACAGAGTGTGGCCATCTCAGAGGGCAAGAAGCCTGAACACCTCTTTTACACTGCTGTGAAGACCTAAACTTCACACTAAGGGACTGAGACCACAGAAAAATTCCTCTTCAACAGATGCTGAAAGTTCAATAACATATTAATTTGTCCATACAACCTAAAACTATATTACTTAAAATACAGATAATTCCAAATGACCTAGGTTGGCATCTTGATCACAGTCTGTAACCATTATTCATGGACTAAGGTATAATTCATATTTTTGTTTTCCAAAGTTTCTCTGTTCCATACTGTCTCCAAACTTAAAATTCACATACTTTCAAAACATCAAAAAAAGGAAACTTAGTTGGAAAAAAGACATGGAATATACATACATATTACCTTTAATGTCTTAATTTCCTTAAACATCTCAAGCTTTAATTCACAAAACAGCATTCTTAAATACAGGTTTATACATGGATTTTATTTATACTAATGAGATTCAGTGCTATTTAGCAGACTTTGGACTTCCTCAGACTATTCCAACAACCAGTAAAGGTTTATGGCATGTGATAATTTGCAAGCTGCTTAGGCAATAATATGAAATGCCCTAGCTGCAAAGCTGGTGTGCAGGAATGAGAAAGCTTACTAATGACAGAAGTAGCTCATTCCCACCCACCTTTGTCAAATCTATTTGCCAAAGTTGCTGTGAATTCTACACATTTGAGATGTACAACAATTTATCCTTTTTGAATGAAACAAAACAAAAAGCTATTGTACCCGTTGTTAATTCCAAAAGACGGTTCAAGGCCATAAGATAATATTCATTTTTGAAGCATTACTATAAAATAAACTAACAGGCCCTCAGATTCCCCCACATCCACAAGTTTATGGAAGAGAAAGGTTCCATACCTGCCCTTCAGATTCTCAAGTTCCCTGTGATGCAACATGCTCCGCATGTGTTCATCCATCTCCTTCAAAATTAAAGAAAGCAGATTAAACTAAGGGGGACTGCTTTGGAGAAAAAAGTTTCTCTGTCCTATTCAATCAACAATCAGGGCTCAAGCTCCTTGTGTTAAAGTGGTGTTTGTGATTTCTATTCACAAGTCAATACGGAAAACAGTTCCTTATTAAGTAACTCTTTAGCCTGTTTTTGACATATTTTATTTTTAAATAAAGCAATAATTTTAAAAGACCTATTTAAGTGGCTTTCCAAAAAGGTTAGAAAGTTTATTGTATTTAGGAGGCAAAAGACTAAACAATAAACAAATAGGTAAAATTCTATCCCTTACAAAGTATTTACTTAAGTTTATTAAAAAACAACAACAAAAATGCCTGAAGTCACATAACTTCTCAACTACTTGGCTACTTTTCTTCATACTCTCTTTCCCCACTCAACTGACAGTTTCTCAAGAGTATGGTACAACTCTTACCCATGTCTTGGCCAGGGCCTGACATACAGTTATTAATATCAGCTGAATGAACAGATGGATACATCAATTCTAGACAGAAGTTATAGACATAAGGGAATTTTCCTATGGTAGATCAAGATTTTAAAAATGCCTTGAACACAGCAGTTCTATCATGGCTTCATTTTCACTACCCACTCCCTTGCCTGCAACAACTTATGTGTTTGGTTCCAATGAAAAGTTTGAGAATGTACTAGATTCCTCCCCCCATCCCCATCCCACTGGGAAGGAAACAAAATCTATGCCAAGAGTTTCCATTTAAATGTGCAAGTGTGACACACACACTCATACACCTCAAAAAACTCAAAGTTGTAAATGTCGGTCTCTCTGTCACACAAAATATATATATATAGCCACTATGTCATAATTAGAGAATGGCTGTTTATAAATATAAAACTGGCTCAGATGGTAAAGAATCCTCCTGCAGTGTGCAAGACCTGGGTTTGATCCCTGGGTCACAAAGATCCCCTGGAGAAGGGAATTGTAACCCACTACAGTATTCCTTCCAGGACGGAGGAGCCTAGTGTCCACGGGGTCGCAAAGAGTCAGACACGACTGAGCGACTTCACTTCACTTTTCACAGTATTCCTGCCCGGAGAATTCCACGGACAGAGGAGGCTGGTGGGCTTGAGTCCATGGGGTCCCAAAGAGCTGGACATGTCTGAGCGACTAATACACACACACAGGTTGCATATTACTATTAACTCTGCCCTGTGCTAAGTGTCTCAAACATTTTTTCACTTGAACCACAAAACACTGCTAAGGTACGATTATTAATGTCATAAGGACACAAGGATATAGAGAAGCTAACTTGTTTATTCACCAAATATTTATCAAGTGCTTCTTAGGTGTTAAGTACAAAGGTGGGCATTAAAAGGATAAATGTGAAAATATTCAGCCGTGCCCTTGCAGAGTCAGATTATCAAGTGGTGAAACTAGGACTCAAACTCTGGCAGATCTGACAACAAAGCCAATGTTTCAAAGATCATGCCACAACTGCAAGCACCTAGTGCACTGAGATATTTTTATTATATACAGTTCATTTGTCAAAAAATGTACAGCTATTCTTTAAGTTATCTATATACAGTGATACACAGTGTTGTGATTCAAAACACTTCCTTTAAATGGCAATCTTATTGAAGACAATCACCATTCCCTTCCTATCTCTACAAATGCTTTATCCAGAGGGGGATACTTTTACACAAGATTGGCCATTACATGCTAGCTACAACTGACTGACCATTAACCAGAATGAACAATTAAAGAGCTGCAAACTGAGTGGATTTAGTGACAGGATAGAGAATGAAAAAATCCAAGAACAATATACAACATCTGCTCTAATCCCTATGCTTCTTGGTGTTCAGTTTCTGTTTTCTCTTGTTCAATTTTTCCTTGACTAAACATAAGCCAAATCTCCTTTTCTTGAGCGATATTTAACTGGGTCTGTTTCTTGAGTGATATTTAAGTGGGTCTGTTTCTTGCAATGAAACCAATCCTAACCAAAAGAGTATTAACTGAAATGGGTTATTCTCACTGATGTAAAAACCAATTCTATATTCTATTTCAGTAATAAAACATGTTATCATTCAAAACTAGTTTTAAGGAGACTTTTTTTTTTGGCTATGACACATGGCTTATGGGATCTTAGTTCACTGATCAGGGATGAACTCCTGCCCCCTGCAGTGGAACCACAGAATCTCAACCACTGGAGGCCAGGGAGGTCCTTAACGTAACTTTTGATTGTCTAGAATACTTCAATAATCTGTTTCTGAATTTACATGTGAAATCCTTGCCCATCCTGCTCCAAGCAAAGAATGCAAATAATGAGACAACTTGAGTTTTCAAAATAACTGGGAAATACCTACAGGCACAGCTCCAAATGCATACCTGCAGATGTATCAAGCTTCTATTTAGTTCCTCTTATCAGGGTATGTTTTTAAAAGGAGGAGGAAGTGGGGGGCTGGGATTTGGGGTTGAACAAATTTGGAAAACATGAGTAACACAAAAATATTTTTAAATTCCAGGGCTTCTCAGACTTTCATAAGCTAAGAAACATCAGGATGCTCAAGGATGTAACATACAGTAACCCTAGATTGTTTTCTCCTCCTGAGTGTATTTGGAGCAATCACGTGTGTGTGGGTGCTAAGTCTGACTCTTTTGCAACTGCATGGACTGTAGCCCGCCAGGCTCCTCTGTCTGGTATTTTCCAGGCAGAATACTGGAGTGGGTTGCCATTTCTTCCTCCAAGGGATCTTCCCAACCCAGGGATCGAACCTGTGTCTCCTGCACTGGCAGGCTGATTCTTATCACTGAGCCACCAGAAGCAACCATGGTAATACTATAATAGTTTGGGAAACTAGAGGAAAGTACATCAACATAAGTTGTTCTTAATCTATCTGAGTTTATCCCTTTCAGTTTACCCATTAACTTCTTAACATTTAAATCATGCCATTCCCTTGCTTAAAAATACTGTTGGCTTTCCCTAAGGCAGGAGATTTAACTACTCAGCTCTTATTTATTATGACCCATGGAAAAATATGAAGAGACAAAACATGTTTTAATCCAGAGTAGGAGAAATGCCAAAAAGACTTAAAATAGAAAAGTTGTGAGATATAACAAGATAGGCCACAGACTCCACACAAGTCTGACACCACACCTCTGAGTAGCTGCCTATCCATCTCACATCTTCTCATCTTCCCTTCTCCCGCTAATCTAAAAGTAGGCATCAGTCAGTCAGTTCAGTTGCTCAGTCGTGTCCAACTTTTTGTGACCCCATGAACCGCAGCACACCAGGCCTCCCATCACCAACTCCCAGAGTCTACCCAAACCCATGTTCATTGAGTCGGTGATACCATCCAACCATCTTATCCTCTGTTGTCCCCTTCTCCTCCTGCCCTCAATCTTTCCCAGCATCAGGGTATTTTCAAATGAGTCAACTCTCTGCATCAGATGGCCAAAGTATTGGAGTTTCAGCTTCAACATCAGTCCTTCCAATGAACACCCAGGACTGGTCTCCTTTAGGATGGACTGGTTGGATCTCCTTGTAGTCCAAGGGATTCTCAGGAGTCTTCTCCACCACAGTTGAAAAGCATCAATTCTTCGGCACTCAGCTTTCTCTGTAGTCCAACTCTCACATCCATACATGACCACTGGAAAAACCATAGCCTTGACTAGATGGACCTTTGTTGGCAAAGTAATTTCTCTGCTTTTTAATATGCTGTCTAGGTTGGTCATAACTTTCCTTCCAAGGAGTAAGCGTCTTTTAATTTCATGGCTGCAATCACCATCTGCAGTGATTTTGGAGCCCAGAAAAATAAAGTCAGCCACTGTTTCAACTGTTTCCCCATCTATTTGCCATGAAGTGAAAGTAGGCATTAAAAATTTTTATTCATTGAAAATTTGAGTAAACCTGGTCTAAATTTTTAAAATTAGAACAGCAGTTCTTTTACATTTGTAAAGGCAGCAAGTATATTACTAAACATGATTTAAAAATCTCAGCTGATTTTCCCAACACTAATTGAAATCCTAAATAGGGAAAAAGAAAAAAATTCTTCACCCAGCCTACTAAATGGATCACAATCAAACTCCTCAGTGGGGCAATCAACAGTGTTTATCAACTATCTTCACTTAATTTATAAATTAAATTGTAGTCCTATTATTTCCAGGATGAAACTGTTTTAGTCAGATAAGCCTTTTTACCTATTCCTAGAGCTGTTACACTCCATTCTACCGCTGAATCTTTGTATTTTTCTTCCACCTAAAATGCCTCTTCTCCATTTCTTGTAAGCCATTTCACTCCCAAACATCTTTCAAGGTTCACTCAGACTTGCCTGGCTAACCTCACTCATGGTAACTTTCCTAGTTCTCTGTATATCCAATGGCAATCAAGAACATCTTGATTGCCATAGAGGGAATCAAGCATAGAGGGAAAGTTCTTCAGTATTTAAGCTAGATGAATTCTTGGAAAGCAAAATAAGAGGCAGGGGGTGGCGGGGGGCGGTGGGTGGCAAAATATGAGACAAATTGCAGACAATTTCCTTAAAGCACAGGTAAATTCTTTTAGTTTTTAAAACAGTGTTTTTCTTTGAGCAACATCCCCACCTTGTGGATGTCTGAGGATATAGTTAGAACCACTGCTGCTGTGCTGTGCTTCCCACAAGCACAGGCAGAGAACTCACAGGCTACAAATCAATGCCATTCCCTTAGCTAATCAGAAAGCTGTTACAATCTCAGCATGAATTTTAATGTATTTTCTCTATAACTGGTTACTAGATGAATTTCTCTTTATCATACTGTTGAGTATCTTCAAATTCAACTTAGAGGTTTAATAATATAGTTACTGTCTTCATAAGGCAGTAATGAGAAAGAAACCAGTGAAATAAGACTAAGGTTTAGGAAAGAAGCATAAACGAGATGTTGTTAAAACCATTTACTCATCTATAAATTCCACATGGTGTCTCTGAAAAAATGATCAGTCATAAAAGCCTCAGATTCTCTCTCTTCTATGATTACCTTTTTTTTTTTTTTATGATTACCTTTTTTGAGGTGTACACAATGTGGCACAATATGCATTTTCGTTCTCGTACCATAGTGACCAGATCTGAAGCACTCAACGTCACACCTGCAATGAGGAAGTAACATTTAGTAACATTTTCTTCCCAGATGTCTTGAGTTTCATCTTAACATAGCCCAAAATACAAGTCCTGCATCTCCCTCACCTCCACCCTGCTCCTACCCCAGTCTACCCATCTTCGTAGATGAAAATTCCAAATCTACAGGACCCAAGGGCAAAAACTTTGGAAGCCATCCTGGATCCCACCTTCTCATCCCATATTCACCCTCATCAGCAAATCCTGCCGGTCCCATCTTGAAGTACATCCAAAATCTAGTCACTCCTCACAGCTCAGCACATTCATCACCTCCCATGGCACCAGTCCACTGACCTGACTCCCTATTTCCACTCTTGTCTATACTCTCACGATCCAGTCTCAAAGCAGGAATCAAAGATTCTCAGAATGGGATTTTAAAATTTAAGTTAGATCACTTAGGGCTTCCCTGGTAGCTCAGCTGGTAAAGAAACTGCCTGCAATGCAGGAGACCCCAGTTCAGCTCCTGGGTTAGGAAGTTCCCCTGAAGAAGGGATAGGCTACCCACTCCAGTATTCTTGGGCTTCCCTGGTGGCTCAGATGGTAAAGTATCTGCCTGCAA
Source organism: Bubalus kerabau (assembly GCF_029407905.1). Lineage (NCBI taxonomy): Eukaryota > Metazoa > Chordata > Mammalia > Artiodactyla > Bovidae > Bubalus > Bubalus kerabau. The sequence continues at coordinate 42,745,837 of NC_073633.1, forward strand.
TGTGGGAGACCTGGGTTTCATCCCTGGATTGGGAAGATTCCCTGGAGGACAGCATGGATGATCTGACTCCCTATTTTCACTTTTGTCTATCCTCACAATGATCTATTCTCAAATCAGCAACCAAAGATTCTCAGTTCAGTTCAGTCGCTCACTCGTGTCTGACTCTTTGTGACCCCATGGATTACAGCACACCAGGCTTCCCTGTCCATCATCAACTCCCGGAGTTTGCTCAAACTCATGTCCACTGAATCGGTGATGCTATCCAACCATCTCATCCTCTCTCGTCCCCTTCGCCTCCTGCCTTCAATCCTTCCCAGCATCAGGGGCTTTTCCAATGAGTCATTTCTTTGCATAAGGTGACCAAAGGACTGGAGTTTCAGCTTCAGCATCAGATCTTCCAATGAACAGTCAGGACTGATTTTCTTTAGGATTAATTGGTTTGATCTCCTTGCAGTCCAAGGGACTCTCAAGAGTCTTCTCCTACACCACAATTCAAAAGCATCGGTTGTTCGGCGCTCAGCTTTCTTTATGGTCAAACTCTCACATCCATACATGACTACTGGAAAAATCATAGCTTTGACTAGTGGACCTTTGTCGGAAAAATAATGTCTCTGCTTTTTAATATACTGTCTAGGTTGGTCATAGCTTTTCTTCCAAGGAGCAAGCTATTAATTTCATGGCTGCAGTCACCATCTGCAGTGATTTTGGAGCCCCCCAAAATAAAGTCTCTGTTATTTATAAAGAAACTGTTTCCAGTGTTTCCCCATCTATTTGCCATGAAGTTATGTGGAACTCTTTTAAAATTTAAGTCAGGTCATTTAACTCCTCTGCTCAGAATCTTCCAACAGATGTCCATCTCACTTATAGAAAATACAGAGTCCTGGGAAGATTTGGGAGAATGGCATTGAAATATGTAAAATATCATGTATGAAATGAGTTGCCAGTCCAGGTTCGATGCACGATACTGGATGCTTGGGGCTGGTGCACTGGGACGACCCAGAGGGATGGAATGGGGAGGGAGGAGGGAGGAGGGTTCAGGATGGGGAACACATGTATACCTGTGGCGGATTCATTTTGATATTTGGCAAAACTAATACAGTTATGTAAAGTTTAAAAATAAAATAAAATTTAAAAAAAGAAAGAAAATACAGAGTCCTTTGTCACAGGATACAAAATCCGTTTCTCTCTCACGCTCTGACTCCATGTCCTATCACTCTCTCTATAGTGCTCCATTCAAGTTACACTGCCCTCCTTCCTTCTGTTCCTTGATCACACTAGGGATTTCCCCACCTGTGGCTTTCTATATGTCCTGTTTTCTCTGCCTGGAATAGTCTTCCTTCAGATATACTTATGGTTCTCATGGATCACTCCCTCACAGTTGCCTCATCGGGGAGGCCTTCCCTGTCCTCCTATAGAATTGTACTTCCTGCCCCCCATTTCTTCTATCCTCCTAATAACCTTCTTAATTTTTTACTTTTTAGTAGTACAATTGGAGAAGGCAATGGCAATCCACTCCAGGACTCTTGCCTAGAAAATCCCATGGATGGAGGAGCCTGGTAGGCTGCAATCCATGGGGTCGTGAAGAGTCAGACATGACTGAGCGACTTCCCTTTCAGTTTTCATTTTCATGCATTGGAGAAGGAAATGGCAACCCACTCCAGTGTTCTTGCCTGGAGAACCCCAGGGACGGGGGAGCCTGGTGGGCTGCCGTCTATGGGGTCGCACAGAGTCGGACACGACTGAAGCGACTTGGCAGCAGCAGCAGCAGTAGTAGTACAATGGGAGACAGCTTCCAAAGATGGCCACAACATTATTCCCCACCCCACGTTCTCTTCTGCGATGTGACTTTGTCACCACTGCCCATCAAAAGGTAGAGTCCCTCTCTGTGACCTGTTTTGACCAATAAAATACAATGGAAGTTACAATGCAATTTCAGAGGTCAGGCCTTAAAAAATCTGCAGCTTCAGCCTTTGCACAATGGAAACACTTCCTCTTAGAACCCAGACACATGGAGAGGCCAAAAGGGAAAAAACTGAGGGCACAGCTGAGCACCCAAACAACCAGCGCCATTTGACAGTCATGTTGGGCCCTCCAGGTCCAGCTGCCAATGAGGTATCCCAAGTGAGACCAGTTAAAGAACCAGGCAAATGAGCCCTTTACAACCCAAAGAATTGTAAGAATCAATAAAATAACTGTTTCAAGTCAGGAATTTCACAATAGCTTGTTAAACAGCAAGAAATACCGGACACAAGCATCTTTTACTACCTAACATAGTATATATTGTTATTTTCTGTATCCCCAATTACAAATTAAGTTCCACAAGAACAAAGACTGTATACTTAATTCACTAGTACAGGTCTAACACTGAAAACAGTGTCTGGCATACTGTTGGCATTCCGTTAATTATCTTCTGAATTGTTCCAAATAGGATTATCTTGGGTTATTAAATATGAGTCAGAGATAACTGGATAAATAATGAGGTTTGGATTAAGACCAGAAGGGTCTCTACAACCCTCCAGCACTATTATACTTTCTTCCTGCATCTCTGTAAGGATGCCCTACCTGAGAATTTAATTCCACTCCCCAAGCAAACTTATTTTTCTCTCCACACATACAATACCAGACTCCATTTAATAGAGTTATTGGCATCCTCTCTGGGCTTTAAGTTCCTTATGGGACTTAAAACTGTGAGGTAATGAAGTTATAAACTACCCTAATTTAATCTGTAACGCCCTAGACAACATGGTGAAAGAACCAATGAAAAAGAAGCCTAAAGGTCCTCTACTTCTCTTGACACACAGTAGTTTCCTTCTATTGCAACCCACTCCATACCACTACTGAATGTCTGAAATAATTATACTCAATAACAAAGTATCAAAACAAAAATGTAGGATAAAATTGTGAACATTTGAGAAAGCTGAATGTCAACTAGCTACTAAAACAAAGAAATATACCATCATGGATAGATATAGTACTATTTATGCCTTCAATATTACTAATTTATCCTAAATCTCAAAATTAACACAAACCACTCTAGTGCTAAGTGTCAAAGCATAATTCAGTTCAGTAGCTCAGTCGTGTCTGACTCTTTAAGACCCCATGAATCGCAGCACGCCAGGCCGCCCTGTCCATCACCATTTCCCGGAGTTTACTCAAACTCACATCCATCGAGTCGGTGATGCCATCCAGCCATCTCATCCTCTGTCGTCCCCTTCTCCTCCTGCCCCCAATGCCCCCCAGCATCAGAGTCTTTTCCAATGAGTCAACTCTTCGCATGAGGTGGCCAAAGTACCGGAGTTTCAGCTTTAGCATCATTCCTTCCAAAGAACACCCAGGACTGATCTCCTTTAGAATGGACTGGTTGGATCTCCTTGCAGTCCAAGGGACTCTCAAGTCTTCTCCAACACCACAGTTCAAAAGCATCAATTCTTCAGCCCTCAGCTTTCTTCACAGTCCAACTCTCACATCCACACATGACCACTGGAAAAACCATAGCCTTGACTAGACGGACCTTTGTTGGCAAAGTAATGTCTCTGCTTTTCAATATGCTATCTAGGTTGGTCGTAACTTTTCTTCCAAGGAGTAAGTGTCTTTTAATTTCATGGCTGCAATCACCACCCGCAGTGATTTTGGAGCCCCAAAAAATAAAGTCTGACACTGTTTCCCCATTTATTTCCCATGAAGTGATGGGACCAGATGCCATGATCTTCATTTTCTGAATGTTGAGCTTTAAGCCCACTTTTTCACTCTCCTCTTTCACTTTCATCAAGAGGCTTTTTAGTTCCTCTTCACTTTCTGCCATAAGGGTGGTATCATCTGCATATCTGAGGTTATTGATATTTCTCTCGGCAATCTTGATTCCAGCTTGTGCTTCTTCCAGCCCAGCATTTCTCATGATGTACTCTGCATATAAGTTAAATAAGCAGGGTGACAATATACAGCCTTGACGTACTCCTTTTCCTATTTGGAACCAGCCTGTTGTTCCATGTCCAGTTCTAACTGTTGCTTCCTGACCTGCATATAGGTTTCTCAAGAGCATAATTATTCTTTCTAATTCTTAACATTTACTTGAATTTTAATTAGTATTTACAAGCACTATTTTGTTATTTCGTTTAGCAAGCATTGTTCTAGGAGTTGCATAAACAGTGATAAAGATGATATAGCCAGAAATGTTTTTAATACTGCTTCAAATTATTACCCATTAAAGCAAAACAGAAACTTGGAAGCAATAAAATCAATGAAAAAGTGAGATTTTCTGGCACAAGCAACAGTTCATTTTCAAGAGCTTCACGTTTCTAACTTGCATAGATTAGGTTTCATTTTTGTAAAAATTTCAACTTTCATAAAGAAGCAAAAAGTGTAAACTGCTAACAAAGTATTTAATTACTAAGAAGGACCTTGTATTTAAAAACACTGAGTTGATGTGCTGCTGCTGCTGCTAAGTCGCTTCAGTCGTGTCTGACTCTGTGTGACCCCATAGACGGCAGCCCACCAGGCTCCACCATCCCTGGGATTCTCCAGGCAAGAACACTGGAGTGGGTTGCCATTTCCTTCTCCAATGCATGAAAGTGAAAAGTGAAAGTGAAGTCACTCAGTCGTGTCTGACTCTTCGCGACCCCATGGACTGCAGCCTACCAGGCTCCTCTGTCCATGGAATTTTCCAGGCAAGAGTCCTGGAGTGGGCTGCCATTGCCTTCTCCAGAGTTGATATGATTCCAGCTAAAAAGACAAAAGCATTTTAATTTGCACATCCCTAACCTGGATAAAAATATAATTTTCATTACAGTTTCTAAAATACTGAAATTAACTCACAGCCTTCCATTTGGGAACCACTGTGGAGAAGGCAATGGCACCCCACTCCAGGACTCTTGCCTGGAGAATCCCAGGGACGGGGGAGCCTGGTAGGCTGCAGTCCATGGGGTCGCAAAGAGTCAGACACAACTGAGCAACTTCACTTTCTCTTTTCACTTTCATGCATTGGAGAAGGAAATGGCAACCCACTCCAGTGTTCTTGCTTGGAGAATCCCAGGGATGGCGGAGCCTGGTGGGCTGCCGTCTATGGGGTCACACAGAGTCGGACACTACTGAAGTCACTTAGCAGCAGCAGCAGCTCTCTTTAAAGGGCTTAACAAGGATTAGAAGTCAAGGAAATAGAAACCATCCAACTCTGCAATCTCAAAATGCTTGAGAGGTTACATTATACAGGTCAAGTAAGTGTGAATAAACAACTGCTGTCCTCACTTGGACATCTTATATTTCCCCCATATCACTTAAATATATTATATAATCTTTCAAATTTTCTCCAATGAATTATGAGAATTACCTGAAATATTTCTTAGTCATAAGTTTAAAAAAATCCTATGCCACTTTGGCCACCTCATGCGAAGAGCTGACTCACTGGAAAAGACTCTGATGCTGGGAGGGATTGGGTGCAGGAGGAGAAGGGGACGACAGAGGATGAGATGGCTGGATGGCATCACTGACTCGATGGACGTGGGTCTGGGTGAACTCCGGGAGTTGGTGATGGACAGGGAGGCCTGGCATGCTGTGATTCATGGGGTCACAAAGTCGGACATGACTGAGTGACTGATCTGATCTGATCTAAGTTACCTTTTCTCAACATCTTGATTACTATCCTAATACACGTATCATTCCCATAGGCAAAAACATATTAGATTCTTTCCTTTCAGTTTCTCATATTTAGTCAACAAATCCTGACAGATTTCAATTTTTAAATTTCTGTTATATACTCTTCAATGTGATAAACCTGCGTGAACTTATTTCTATTCTTCTCCCTTCCCCCAATTGCTATACTCACTAACATTTCCTGCCCTAACTCCTGCTCCCAATATATGAACAAGTTTTAAATCAAAGCAGTTCATTAGAATCACCTACATAGCTTATCAATAAAAAGAAATACAGCTGTTAAGGCACAGCAGAACTATTATTGCATTAGAGTCTCCAGACATTCCATTCTGCACTTCACCATGCTCTCCCCATCCTTCTACTAGTCACTCAAAAGTGACTTAAACTGGTCAGCAAGTCAGCCTTTAAGTAATCACTATCTCATAACACTGTAGTCCATCTTAAACATCAGTATCAGATTATTCCTCTAAATATTTATGAAACTTAAGGCTGGAAAACATCATTTAGTGTCAAAGAACTTTATCTGAAATATTTTCACATTATCCCATTTAACTGTTAAAAAAACCTACTATGTAAGTAATAACAGGTTGTTTGATGGTGGGTATGTCTGATCTCCCTGACCTTATCATGAGGAAGGAATCTGTCTTTTCATATACCTATAACATAGGTTAATATTAAGCACAGTAGTACTTAAGATATTTCAACTTTGATATAAAGCCAAATGACAATACTACACTGTAAAATGCTGAAGATCAAAAGTGTAATTACTGGTCTCTTGGGATAGGGGGACTGGTGCTCAAGTTAGAATCCCTTTTCTGAATTCCACAGATAACTTTCTGCATCTCCCCCTTAACCCCAAAAGAAAACTAACGGACTTCTGGTGATCAAGACAGAATAACAGAGAGACAGTGTCCTGTGACAGAACAAGTTTCTGCCATTACCCCTAGGTTGGCCAGTTTACAGATCAAAGATGTGACTAGCACTTCCGAAAAGTCCTCACTTTGTTGAGCAGGACTCCCCAGAAAGTTTCAAGGATCCTAGCTAAGGAAGGGTTTTAGTAAGCTGACAAGAAAGGTCAGGAAGTATTTGGGGGCACAGGAACCTATAACCACAACTTTCAAAGGCTGTCCTATTTACTAGGTCTGAGTTCTGGCTGGCTCTTGTTTCCCAAGGTAAGTGACTGGTGGTTTCCTGAATCCAGTATATTTGATGGAGCATAAGCTCATAAGCATTTTACTAGCATTCTTATATTATCTGTCCTAACACAATACACAGCAGGGAAAAGAAAAAAAAAAAGAATATATATATATATATCAACCACTCTTTATTAGAAAACACAGGGTTAAAACAAAAACAGGAAGTTAAGGCTGTGACCCAGGAAAAGTGATTCAAAGTCAAGCATCCAATTAATGAAGCTGTTCAGATTGCCTATCACCAGGCAAGAAAATGGACAGGACAGACCACAATCTGATTCTTTATCTCAGAATCAGAACTATGATCGGATTCCAATACTTGTCAATTCTGGAACTTGGAAGTATTATGTCCTAGAGGGAAAAATAACTGAGAAAGAAAATGGGGAAACGTCAACTCTAACAAAGTAATAAAAATGCTATCTAAAGTTACCATCACGTAATAGAGTAGGTCATAAGATAACTTATACAAACACTGTTTTAAAAGTTTAACTGGGTGGCTTGTTGCATTTATTTAATAGTTTTAAAAGTTTTCTTTTCAGCCCATCTGGGCTTCCCAGGCAGCACATTGGTAAAGAATCCACCTGCCAACAGAGGCAATGTGGGTTTGACCCCTAGGTGGGGGAAGATCCCCTGGAGGAGGAAATGGCAACCCACTCCAGTATTCTTGCCTGGAAAATTCTATGGACACAGGAGGCCGATGGGCTACAGTCCATGGGATTGCAAAGAGTTGGACATGACTGAGGGACTAACATTTAAAAAGTTTGCATTCCTGTATTCATCATATATATATATATATATGTACATATATTATATATATATGTGTGTGTGTATATATATATATCTCAAAGCAACCCCAAAGATCCACATAGCAATTTAAAGTTCTATAACATGAATTATAATCACTGCAAGCTGAGGGAGCCTTGATAATTGTTTACCATTCTTCTCAAAAAGCTTTGTTGTTCTCCATGCATCTTACTGCTAATGGTTCATTCAATAATTTTCATCCACTTTATACAAGTATGATTATAACAGCAATTGTTTTCATAATTCTTCTTACAAAATCTTTTAAGTTAATGGGTGATCATACCACAATATTGGTGTAATGTGTAATATAGTAAAGCATTTACTTTAGTAGTTTTAATTGATGTTAATAGCTTTCTAAATGCCTTTGTCTTGTATTTTAAAAAACGATTAAGTCTCTGGAAAGGGCACCATATATTTTAGTATATTTTAAGAAGGCTTCCCTGGTGGCTCAGAGGTTATAGCGTCTGCCTGCAATGCGGGAGACCCGGGTTCGATCCCTGGGTTGGGAAGATTCCCTGGAGAAGGAAATGGCAACCCACTCCAGTATTCTTGCCTGGAGAATCCCAGGGACAGAGAAGCCTGACTGGCTAGTCCAAAGGATTGCACAGAGTCAGATACCACTGAAGCGACTTAGCAGGAACACACAAAGTAGTGGTATCTGCAAATTTAGTTTACTAAAAGTTCACATGCATTCTGGAATGAGGCAATGACATATCCAAAATCTCAGCAATGTAGTAAAAAATATGTTTAGACAAAAATCAGCTGCTGTTCAAAAGTACAGTATTCCAAGAGCTTGAAAAATTTCCCAGGCTCAAACTTAGCTTAAAAGTATCAGCCTAAAAAGAATACCTGTATAATATATCCTCCTAAGTGGTCTGACTGGTTCCAAATAGGAAAAGGAGTACGTCAAAGCTGTATATTGTCATCCACCTTATTTAACTTATATGCAGAGTACATCATGAGACACGCTGGGCTAGAAGAAGCACAAGCTGGAATCAAGATTGCCGGGAGAAATATCAATAACCTCAGACACACCACCCTTATGGGTGAAAGAGGAAAAAGAAAGTGAAGTGAAGAGAAAAAAAGAAAGAAGTGAAAGAAAGTGAAGAGGAACTAAAAAGCCTCTTGATGAAAGTGAGAGAGAGTGAAAAAGTAGGCTTAAAGCTCAACATTCAGACAACTAAGATCATGGCATCCAGTCCCATCATTGCATGGGAAATAGATGAGGAAACAGTGCAAACAGTGCTGACTTTATTTTTGGGAGCTCCAAAATCACAGCAGATGGTGACTGCAGCCATGAAATTAAAAGACGCTTACTTCTTGGGAGGAAAGTTATGACCAACCTCAATAGCATATTCAAAAGCAGAGACATTGCTTTGCCAACAAAGGTCCATATAGTCAAGGCTATAGTTTTTCCAGTGGTCATGTATGGATGTGAGAGTTGGACTGTGAAGAAAGCTGAGCACCAAAAAATTGATGCTTTTGAACTGTGGTGCTGGAGAAGACTCTTGAGAGTCCCTTGGACTGCAAGGAGATCCAACCAGTCCATTCTAAAGGAGATCAGTCCTGGGTGTTCTTTGGAAGGAATGATGCTAAAGCTGAAACTCCAGTACTTTGGCCACCTCATGCGAAGAGTTGACTCATTGGAAAAGACTCTGATGCTGGGAGGGACTGGGGGCAGGAGGAGAAGGGGACGACAGAGGATGAGATGGCTGGATGGCATCACCGACTCGATGGATGTGAGTTTGAGTAAACTCCGGGAAATGGTGATGGACAGGGCGGCCTGGCATGCTGGGATTCATGAGGTTGCAAAGAGTCGGACACGACTGAGCGACTGAACTGAACTGAAGGATCAATCAGAGATCTGGATAACTGTATTACTCTCATTGAGTCATGAAGAAAAAAGAAGAGAAAAAAAGTAACTTATAGATTTAAAAAGACTTCAAGAGATGTAACAGTCAAACTCAATGCATAGACAGATAAAAAATTGTAAAAACAAGAAAACGGGATAATTTGGGGAAATTTTTAAAAAGGATCAAATATTAGATAACATAAACTGTTGTTCAGTGTGATTATTATACAGGGTTACACAGAACAAATTTTCTTTTCATTAGAGACACATATTATTTAGGGTGAAATATCAGGAATAAAAATAACAAATACAGCAAACTATTAAGGAATTTTAAAACCTGAGTGATCAATTTACAGAGTTCAAAATAGTATTTTCCCTACTTTTCTGGATGCTTAAAAGTTTTCACAATAAAAAAATAAAACAAAAAAAGCTTACAGAGAAAACTATTCCTCTCCCACTCCTGTTTCCTAGCCACCTCCACTTCATCACTGTTTCTTATGTATTCTAACAGAGATATTCTATGCATATATATACGTATAATAATCACCATTCACAGTTCTCCCTTTTTAAATATCTTCCTTTTAATCAAAGCAATTAGTTTTGAACTAACCTGATCAGACTCTACACCTCCTAACTCCTTCCAAGCCACTTTAAAACCATCTAGTATCTTTAATTAAGGCTATCATTTTCTAGACTAAATAGTTAACTCTAGAAACTGTAACTCTAGTATAGCTGCTTCTCGACAAAAGTGCTTAACAATATCTAACTTGATGTAACACGGGGAAAATTACCTTTCCATCCTATTTGAATTTCACCACTTCCCCAGCTAGGTTAGGCAAATTATCATCAAACTTTCCGCGACGTCATCTGAAATGTGCGCCAAAAAAAACAACTTCCATTATAATATCTCATTAATTTTTTGTGACAGACCTGAGTGTATCTGGCACATGTGTAGTAGGTGCTAGATAAACCCTAACTGAACCTAATTATCATCTTCTATTGTTTCACTAACTTGAGACCAGGGCTCAAAACAAATTTTAAGATTTTCCAAGGGACTTAGAATAGTATTAGGCTCTTAGTAAGTGTTCAAAAGTTATTTTGCCTTGAGTAAATCTGATATAAAACATTATGGTGGATAAAGACATTTGCTAGATTAAGAGAACTTCCCTTAACTACCATGGAGTTCCAAATTGTTAAAAGCCATGGGAATAAACTTCCAACAAGACGGCTTAATCTAATTCTCAAAGATGATTAAATTGAGCAGACTGAAGGGGGAGTGGCGTGCAAAGCATTTCCTCTCCATAATTATGCACTCAGATTCGGATTAAATGTTAAATTGACACATAGTAAGCTCTTCTTAATTAGTAGCTATTAAGACGCATCCCACCAGAAGTCCGAAGGAGGAAAAAGAACAGAAGCTGTCTGTCACAAGAGGTCTAAAGGTGTCCGCGGCCTGAGGCCCGTAGGCCTTTAAGGGGTACCTGGGTCTATGTATGGGCTCCCTGTTGCCCTCGGGGGCGAAAGTCAGCGACCTCCCCGAAAGGTCAAGCCTCTGGAGCCACGTTTCCCGCCGGAGCTGGGAGCAGAGCCGGAACGCCCCCGCGACACGGTATCCCGAGGCCAGAAGCACCGCCTGCCCGTAATCCCGCGCGACCCCTTCAAGAACGACTCGCAGCCCCCGTGCCGCAGTCCTCAGGCGCAGAGACCGGCCGCTTCCTGCACCCCCATAGCCTCACTACAGTGGCAGACCACCAGGTCCCTGGGGTTCCGATACGCCTCGGCGCCGCCCGGCCCTTTGATACTCACACTCACAGCCGACCCCTCTTACTCCATCAGGCCGCCGAGGCGCCGGCGAGGGACCCCATTCACGCCCCAGCCACCCCCCTCAGCTTTGGGTCCGGCGGCCCGCTCCGAACCCGCTCCCCACCGGGAAACTCCGCCGCCGCCGCCGCCAGAGCGCAGGCGCACAGAGCTTCCGTCGCGCTCACTTTTATCCCCGCCTCTCTGCGGTCCGCCTTTCTCAACAACCTAGCTTTATTTGAACACACGAGAGTGAACAACGGACACAGAGGAACGAGACTTTACTTCAAAAGAATGGAAGATCACAAGGCAGACCAGCTGGCAGAAGAATTATCCCGCTGCATTGGACTCTGCTGTAACCAGCCTCCCTCCTTTCTTTTCCATTCTTTTTGCCTTTTTTAGGCTTCCTTCTTGCTCCTACTCTCTTCCTAAGTCCTCACCGTCCGCCTAGGCAGTGGCAACTGTTGTGGCTAAATTTCCAATCACTCTTTCCTTGTAAAATTTACTGAAGCTTATTGAAAGATGCAAGAGCTTCAGAACAGACAGTCCCGAGTTCAAATCTTGACTTGCTGCTGCTGCTGCTGCTAAGTCGCTTCAGTCGTGTCCGACTCTGTGCGACCCCATAGACGGCAGCCCACCAGGCTCCCCCGTCCCTGGGATTCTCCAGGCAAGAACCCTGGAGTGGGTTGCCATTTCCTTCTCCAGTGCATGAAAAGTGAAAGTGAAGTCGCTCAGTCGTGTCCGACTTTTAGCGACTCCATGGACTGCAGCGAACCCGGCTCCTCCGTCCATGGGATTTTCCAGGCAAGAGTACTGGAGTGGGGTGCCATTGCCTTCAGTTCAGTTCAGTTTAGTCGCTCAGTCGTGTCCGACTCTTTGCGACCCCATGAATTGCCCCACGCCAGGCCTCCCTGTCCATCACCAACTCCCGGAGTTCACTCAAACTCATGTCCATCGAGTCGGTGATGCCATCCAACCATCTCATCCTGTCGTCCCCTTCTCCTGCCCCCAATCCTTCCCAGCATCAGAGTCTTTTCCAATGAGTCAACTCTTCGAGTGAGGTGGCCAGAGTACTGGAGTTGCAGCTTTAGCATCATTCCTTCCAAAGAACACCCAGGACTGATCTCCTTTAGGATGGACTGGTTGCATCTCCTTGCAGTCCAAGGGACTCTCACGAGTCTTCTCCAACACTCAGTTCAAAAGCATCAATTCTTCTGCGCTCAGCTTTCTTCACAGTCCAACTTTCATATCCATACATAACCACTGGAAAAACCATAGCTTTGACTAGACGGACCTTTGTTGGCAAAGTAATGTCTCTGCTTTTCAATATGCTATCTAGGTTGGTCATAACTTTCTTTCCAAGGAGTAAGCATCTTTTAATTTCATGGCTGCAGTCACCATCTGCAGTGATTTTGGAGCCCCCCAAAATAAAGTCTGACACTGTTTCCCCATCTATTTCCCATGAAGTGATGGAACCAAATGCCATGATCTTAGTTGTCTGAATGTTGAGCTTTAAGCCAACTTCTTCACTCTCCTCTTTCACTTACATCAAGAGGCTTTTGAGTTCCTCTTCACTTTCTGCCGTCATTGCCTTAAGTACTAGTAATTTGTGATGTTGGGAAAATGACAAGTTTTCTTGAAACTTACTTCCCTCAGAGTTAAAATTCAGATAGATACTGCAATCTCTCAGGGTGTTGCTGAGATTAAATGACATAATATAGGTCAAGTGCCTGTCCGTAAAGCAGATAATTGGTGCTGTCTATCATAAAGCAGCGGAGAAGGCAATGGCACCCCACTCCAGTACTCTTGCCTGGAAAATCCCGTGGATGGAGAAGCCTGGTAGGCCACAGTCCATGGGGTCGCTAAGAGTCAGACACGACTGAGCAACTTCCCTTTCACTTTTCACTTTCATGCACTGGAGAAAGAAATGGCAACCCACTCCAGTGTTCTTGCCTGGAGAATCCCAAGGCCAGGGGAGCCTGGTGGGCTTCTGTCCATGGGGTCGCACAAAGTCGGACATGACTGAAGCAACTTAGCATCATAAAGCAGATAATCCATTAACACCAATAATTATATTCTTATTAGTACTTGATTTATTTATATTCATTAAATTTAGCCCATGACCATTCCCTCAGATCTTTTAGTGACTAAAACTACTCAGATAAACCAAGTTACATTAAAGTTGATAAATTATTGAACTTCTAATATTGCTTGTTTGACAAGACCTTCAATGCCTCAAATGAAAGTAAGCAGCTCCCTCCATCTATATGTAAATCCAGATTGGCTTCTGGAGGATTAAAGAATTTACTCCCATTCTGTACTTGTGACATCACAAGTCTTTGAAACACCAAGGTGTGGGGTATGCAGTGCATTCTTCTCTCTTTTAAAGGCATGCAATGGAAGAACTGTTTTACCTTATAAGCTCAGGGCCATGGTCCAAGGGAAAGCTTGTAGAAGACCAAGGTCAGCTGTTGGTGAGCATCAAGGTAATCCCAGATGAGGGTTTTTCAACCTTGGCTCTGTTGACATTTTGGAGAAAACTCTTGTGCTGTCCTGCTCTAGAGCCCAGGAGCTGCAACTACTGAGCCCACGTACTACAGCTACTACAGCATGCATAGGGCCCATGCTCCACAGCAAAAGAAGCCACAGCAATGAGAAGCCCATGCACCACAACTAACACCCACTCTGCAACTAGAGAAGAGTTCACACAGCATCAAAGACCCAGCAAGTCACAAATTAATTAATTTTTAAAAAATCCTCCGGCTAATGCAGGAGACACAAGAGACATGGGTTCCATCCCTGGGTTGGGAAGATCCCCTGGAGGAGGAAATGGCAGCCCACTCCAGTATTCTTGCCTGTGAAATCTGATGGACAGAGGAGCCCAGTGGGTTACAGTACATGGGATCACAAAAGAATCGGACATGACTTAGGGACTAAAGCACAACCATACAGGCCCTCAAAACCAGTTACCACTCATACTGCTATTCTCTGGTTGACTTGCTCCATCAGTTTCTACAACAATATTTCAAATCTTCTTTGCTTTCTTAAAAACTCCTAACTCTCTATCAGTAGATGACTTTATCTCCTACTTCACAGAGAAAATAAGAGGCCATCAGATGAGAAATTCTTTAACTTCCTGTTACTAAACATACAGATTTACAAATACTTCCTGTCACTCAAATTGAGGAGATATCCTCTCTATCTTGTTTCCAACACCTTTCCTTCCCTCAGTACTTTGGACTGCCTCTACTCTTACCCACTCAGGATCTACTGACTAGCGCTTCTCTTTAAAACTACTTTTTTTCTCAGTTGTATCTTACCTAGCATGCTTAAATTTTTCCTGTCTTAATTCTAATAGCAACCAAAAAAGCAGAAACAAAAAACTTGAACACTTGTCCTCTTGCCCCATTCCCCTCAAGACCATACTTTCCAAAAGCATTCTACAACTTGTCTCCATTTCTGCATCTCCTCTCCAAACTACTGAAATCTATCTTTAACTTGTCATTTCATCACATAGCTTTCACTAAGATCACCAATGACCTCTGTGGTGGTATTTCTCAGATTTCATCTTCCTTGACTCCTTAGGAATAGACAACTCCTTTGAAACTCCTTTTATTTCCGGCACTGTGCTGTATTCTCAGGGAAGCCTGGAGCAGTTTCCTGATCTGCTTTTAAACCTTTCAATATTCTCAGTGGTCATGGTAAAGTGTAGGCTCACTTCCAAAAGTACAAGATTTTCCAAGACTTGGCCATTGCCAACTTTAAGAACTCATTTCCCGCTTCACCGGAAGATATACGAGGAGCTTTAAGCGTCTAAATAGAAGAACTACAAATTCTTGGACTCTCCAATGGAAACCTTTATCTCCCTCCCGTACCTCAGGTGCAACTCCTACTTATCCTTCATGACTTCAAAACTCACTTCCTCCGGGAACCCTTTCAGATACCCTAAGAATAAAGCTCTTAGTTCATTGTGCGCCAGCGGTGCCTCGGATGTTCTGTATGCCAAGCACTATATTCTGTCCACTATGTTTACATATCTATCTCCCAGTATAGAGAGAGGTCAGGGAAGGCATTCCTTTCGCAGCCTTTTCCTCAGCATTCATCCCGCACAAGGCTAGGCACATGGGTTGCCCTCAGTGAAAATTTGTTGTCTGAACACCGCCCACCTTTGGGTAGTACTCGAATTATCCGGTAAACGGGTGAGTCCCAGGGCTCTCCGCCTGCGTGGCAGGGAGATTTAAAGCCCTCGCACGCTGATTGGCTCCAGCCTCAGGGGTGTGTCCGGGCTCGCCGCGCCGGGGAAGTGCGCAGGCGCGCAGGTCTGGCGAGCGCAGGCGCAAGAAGGGCGCCGCTGGGAGTTCGGCCTGCGGGTGTCCGAGCTGTAGCGGCCGGAGAGGAGTGGCTGGAACTCTGCTTGGTAAGTCTCCAGGAGTGGGGATGAGTGAGCTGGCCGGGGAGAAGATTGGGATCATAATCCCAAGGAGAAAGAGTGTATCGTGACGGTTGAAAAGTTGGTGAGGTCGGGCTTAAGGGGAGGAGGTGGCGCTCTGACCGGGACTGGGCAGGTCCGGCCCTGATCGAGGACGCTGGACGCCGAGAGACTTATCAAGCGGCCAGAGGAGGAAGGGTGGAGGGATGATGGCTCTCTAGACTCTTCCTAGAAACCTAGCAGAGGTAAACTCCCACTGTCTAACTTCCCACCCTCACGGTGTTGTTGCGGTTGGGATTGTATGGTGGCTCCAGTGATCAGAGAAACTCTGAACTAGTTGTTTGAAGGAGGGTTCTGCGGTTCATAGCATTGGAGAGTCCATTCTGTCCACAGAAGTCCAGTTTTACATCGCGGCTTTACTGAAGATACACGAAGGAAAGGGTCGGTAAAAGATCGAATTCCACAGGGTAAGCGGGGCGGGGGAAAGTCCTGGAAAGTGTTTCACATGGGACTTTTTCTCATCGTTAGTGACCACAATGCAAGGAAAGGCAGATGGGAGCTAGAGGAAACCGAAATTCGTCAAAGTTGGGAAAAGAAGATGAGAAAGGAGTATTAACTTACATCTCTCGGGGAAGGGTGGGGGCAATTGGGAGAGGAGAGTATGGAAATTGGCAGCTTCTGACAGTGATCCCTCAGCACTGTGAAAATACTGTAGCCTCTTAGTAGCAGATACTTTAAGAATTGAGAGTGATATTACTCCATCTGCCGTGGTGCCCTTAAGATCGGTTTTTAGATGTCCCAGTGAGATACTGCAAGTATGGCATAGAAATGGTTCTTCCACTTTCTTGTCTTGCCTGGAAATTCTTGAGACATCATTAGCAAGAATACTTTGACATCTCATCTTGAAACATTTCATAGTAAAATTTTTAAATATTACTGTTTCTGCCGCCAGCAAAGTTGATGCCAAGGCATGCAGTGATCACCTGTCATTCATTCCTTTGGCAGAGGTAATGAGGAAAAACACATTCATGTAAATAATTAAGCGAAAAACCTTTTATTACTCTGCTCCTTTGACAGGTTATGTGAAAGTAAATAAAATGATCATATAATTTAACCTACAACTTAAATGTTTATCAGTGTTGCTAGAGTTCTTTTTTTAGATGCTTATGGTATGTGAATATGCACTAGAAAATTGCTTTTGTCTTAGTTCCAGAGTAGGAATGATTTATTTGTGCCATTATTTTTTTTTAACAATATTTACACTCTTTCCTGTAAACAGTAAAATTTCTGTATGCATCTTAGTGTTTGTTTCTTTTACTCTAAATCAACTTTAGTAACAAGCTCACTGAACTACAGGTCACATCTTTTCTAATCATTGGGAACAATACCTTGAGCAAACGAACAGGCCCTGTTGCTCATGGGACAGTTATGGTACTTCACTTGCTTTGAACCATTTGTTTTTTGTTGTTTAGGTCACTAAGTCATGTTGAACTCTTTTGCGACCCCATGGATCGTAACCTGCCAGGTTCCTCTGCCCAAGAATTTCCCAGGCAAAAATACTAGAGTGGGTTGCCATTTTCTTCTCCAGGGGATCTTCTTGAGCTAGGGATCTAACTCACATCTCTTGTTTGCAGGCAGATTGTTTACCACTGAGCCACCAGGGAAGCCCATGAACTATACCGCCATCATAAATTTTGCATTTTAGAAGTTTTACTTTAAATTTTAATAGACTTTTAAAAAACATTACTCTCTTCCAAGGTGATAATCTGTGAAATCATGGTTTAGCTATATTTTATACCTTTTCTGGTACACATTATAATATGTAGCTATTAAGTACATAAACATTGCTTATATAACAAAATCATTTCTTTTCAGCTTTAGTGTATTTTTTAAAATGTTTTTTAATTGAAGGATAATTGCTTTTTACAGAATTTTGTGTTTTTCTGTCATTCATTAACAAGAATCAGCCATAGGTACACCCATGTCCCCTGCCTCCCGAACCTCCCATCTCCCCCTCAGCAAAATCGTTTCTTGTTCTTGCTCTGCACTTTGGAAAATGCTGCTTTGGGCCTAATCTACTCATTTTTAAAATAAAGCGAAAATTGAACTACCTAAACTCTAATGTTGATGGACTCCAAAATTCTCTTAGCCTTGTGATGGCATTCATTATTGTGACACAATTCTAACAAACTTATCTAGTGAAACCAGATAAAAGTAGAATAGCAAAAGGGAAAAAGAGAATTTTGCTCTTTGACATTTTTGTGAAATCAGCTGAATTAAGGTACTTTGTTTTCCTCCTGTGGTTCCTATGTCTTAAACATTCTGAAATCTGTTTTTTAACTGTCTTTGTACTTTGCATTCTGTATGTGTTAGCATTTATAATATCTGACATTGCTTGCATCCAAGAGTGCTGAACTTTTTATTCCAGTGCTGTATTTTGTTTTCAGGTCTGTAGATTGACAGAAAAATAAATGACGGGACTGGTCTTTTCTTTGTCTTGGGGGTGGTGGTGGTAGGGGCTTGGAACAGATGGATCCAGTGCCTCTAACAATTGGAGGAAGTGGATTGTGGAGCCAGGGAACAGCATCTACTGTTCTTTTGTAATATTGGTGGGGGTGGAGATGGGATTCCATTTTACTCATTTAAGTTCACTGACATTTTGGTTTTGATTTCAATTTAGATTGAATTATTACTAAAATATTTAAGTCACTATTCACTATATTTTTCTGGAATTCCTTCATTTTCTTGATTTTTGTGAGTTCTTGGATATAAAACTTGTTTAAAATTTATTTTAACAATGTTTTCACAGTTGAGATTACCTTTAGATTGCCTCTTGATGCTTTTGGTTGCAAAGAATATAATCAATCTGATTTCGGTGTCGACCATCTGGTGATGTCCATGTATGGTCTTCTCTTGTGTTGTTGGAAAAGGGTGTTTGCTATGACTAGTGCGTTCTCTTGGCAAAATCCTATTAGCCTTTGCCCTGCTTCATTCTATACTCCAAGGCCAAATTTGCCTGTTACTCCAGGTGTTTCTTCACTTCCTACTTTTGCATTCCAGTCCCGTATAATGAAAAGGACATCTTTTGGGAGTGTTAGTTCTAGATGGTCCCATCACTTCATGGCAAATAGATGGGGAAACAGTGGAAACAGTGGCTGACTTTATTTTGGGGGGCTCCAAAATCACTGCAGATGGTGATTGCAGCCATGAAATTAAAAGACACTTATTCCTTGGAAGGAAAGTTATGACCAACCTAGACAGCATATTAAAAAGCAGAGACATTACTTTGCCAACAAAGGTCTGTCTAGTCAAGGCTATGGTTTTTCCAGTGGTCATGTATGGATGTGAGAGTTGGACTATAAAGAAAGCTGAACGCCGAAGAATTGATGCTTTTGAACTGTGGTGTTGGAGAAGACTCTTGAGAATCCCTTACATTGCAAGGAGATCCAAGCAGTCCATCCTAAAGGAGACCAGTCCTGGGTGTTCATTGGAGGGTCTGATGTTGAAGCTGAAACTCCCAATACTTTGGCCACCTGATGCGAAGACCTGACTCATGAAAAGACCCTGATGCTGGGAAAGATTGAGGGCAGGAGGTGAAGGGGACAGAGGATGAGATGGCTGGATGGCATCACTGACTCAATGGACATGGGTTTGGGTGGACTCCGGAGTTGGTGATGGACAGGGAGGCCTGGCGTTGCGGCAGTTCATGGGGTCGCAAAGAGTCGGACACGACTGAGTGACTGAACTGAACTTGATGCTTTTAAAATAAAATTCAGGGACTTCTCTGGTGGTCCAGTGGCTAATACTCCATATTTTCAATGCAGGGGGCCCAGGTTTGATCCCCAATCAGGGAACTAGATCCCACATGCTGCAACTAAGAGTTTGATTGCTGCAACTGAAAGACCCTGCATGCCACAATGAAGACCCAGAGCAGCCAAATAAATAGTTTTAAAAAGAAAAAGAAAATCCAAATTTCTTGGTATAGTAGATAAGCCCTTCACAAACTATGTCCTGTCTGCCTGTTAAAGCCACCCTCGCCACTCTGTACACATGCACACACATACATACACGTTTTATTCCTGCATGTCTGTATTGTGGCACTTTTTTTTTTTGACCATGCTATGCAGCTTGTGGAATTTTAGTTCCCTGACCAGGGACTGAACCCAGGCCCTGGCAGTGAAAGCACTGAGTCCTTACTACTGGACTGCCAGGGAATTCCCTGTGACACTTCTTCAATAGTCTAAGATCACAATTTTTGTTTTAGAGTTGATTGTGCTTTGATTCCCAGATCACAATCCTGAGACGTTTCATAATTATTATGAAAAATTATACTTTTACTGAGCACTACATTCTAGCAAGGTTTTAAATTCTTTGTATAAGTTAACTTAGTCCTTACCACAACACTTGAAGTAATTAGTGAGAAAACAAGCACAGAGAAGTTGAGTAAGCCGTAGTCACCATTTGAAACCATTGTGCTTCCAAATACTGGGCACTTAATCACTATACTGTATTGCTTTTTGTATAAACAAGAATGCCATTCAGTCTGCTGTGGGGGAGTATTCCTTTCTGGGGATTTGAATGCTTATGTTTTCTACCTGTGGCATCTGACTCCTCATATCAGAATATTTGAGAAGCTTAACAAAAAGGATCTTAGTGAACTTGGAATCAGGGCCAAAGTACTTGGATGGCTTAGGTGAATGTTTTACTCAAGCAGGATAAAGCCTTGCCAATCATCCCCACCTCACACTTGGTATTTCCCTGGTAGATACCGTAGGTATGTCTGCCAAATTGTGTCTTTCTGTTCCCCAGCAAGTGAATGCTACATTCTTGAGCCTCCTTATCTTTCTTATAAATCATCCCTTTTCTGTTCTCACAGTCTTTCTTTTAGACGTAGTCAGTGTAATTGATTACAATCACATCTAGATCTTCCTTCCCAGGATTATATCCTGGTTACTTAGAGTATAATTGTGGAAATCCCAAGGTTGAGCAGGACTTGAAAACTTGGTGTTGTACATCAAGCAATTAAGTTATAATAGATGTTTCTGTAAAGCTGAAGTGTAATTTTGATCATTTTGATTAGTCGTTTTAGTGGTACTTTCTCCCTCAACAGTATTATTTCTGTCTTGAATCATGTGCTTCGGTGGTCTTTGAAACCAAGATATTTAATAGATATGATTCAGAGGTGTACTTCTTATATTTGCATAGTGTTTTTTTTGGCGGTGGGGAGCGGGGAGGGCTTGGTATAAGAATAAAGTTGTTCCTGTAGGAGGAAGTAGAAAGGAGACTTGAGAGAGGAAGTGAAAGGAGGAACCTAACATTAAATAAGACTCTCGTCTCATCTAAGTGCCTTCAGGAAGAATTAAATTTCCTAATCAGAGCATGGATTCTTTTTGGCCTCTCTAGGATGTTTAGAGTATTTTGGAATACCATGTGCCTGTACTTGTACTCACATGGTATTCCCATGTACACACTGGAATACCATGTGAGTATACATGTGAACATTTTTTCTTATTTTCTTCCTTCCTTGTGTGTCAGCACTTCTAATGTTTCATGTTAAAAAAAGAATTTAAGAATGAAATCTAAAGAAAAACTAAATTCTTTTATGCAGTAAGTGATGGTTCATATCTGAACTGCTTCATTCTCTGTAATCCTTTTTTTTCTATTCTTTCTATTTATCCTCTATTTTTCATCTTTAGGAGTCTTCAAAAAAAAAGAGCTGCTTAAGTGTAGTGTGTGCACACACACACGCATGCTCCATCATGTCCAACTCTTTTGCAACCCCATGGACTGCAGCCCACCAGACTCCTCTGTCCATGGAATTCTGCAAGCAAGAATGCTGGAGTGGGTTCCTAGTTCCTCTTCCAAGGGATCTTCCCCACCCAGGGATCGAACCCATGTCTTCTGCATCTCCTGCATCTGCAGGAAGATTGTTTATCACTGTGCCACCTAGGAAGCCCGTTTTGTGCATATACTTTTACTTTGTTAGGTGCCATCCTAGACACCTAATAATTCATGACATGAGATACCACATGTGAGGTAGGGATGATTGGCAAGGCTTCCAACAGCCTGAATGAAATATTCACTACAACCGTCCAAGTATTATGGCTCTGATTCTAAGTTTGCCTGGAAGCTTTCTGATTAGCTTCTCAAACATTCTGATACTAGGAGTCAGATGCCATGGAGGATGTAACAAATAACATGAGTGAAAATGGGTAAATTCATTAATAATTGTTATTTCATGAGTCTTTACTCTGTGCTAAGCATGTTATGTAGCTTAACTATTAATAACTTTATTTCTGAAACAACCCTCTTGGTAGAACTGTTATCCTAATGAATGAGGAAACTGAGACTTGAATAGGTTAAGTAAATTGCCTGAGTACCAGAGCTAGAATGAATTCAGGGTCTATCTGACATCAGAGTCTGTGTTATGAAACCACTACATTATGCTCATTCAACACAGTGTTTAAAGTATCTCACATTATCTGGGAGTAGCAAGTTTAGTCACTGGAGAATTATAGCTGAAATCATATTCAACCCAACTAGGCCTTGACAGCATTTCAGATGGTCTTC
Source organism: Bubalus kerabau (assembly GCF_029407905.1). Taxonomy (NCBI): domain Eukaryota; kingdom Metazoa; phylum Chordata; class Mammalia; order Artiodactyla; family Bovidae; genus Bubalus; species Bubalus kerabau. The sequence continues at coordinate 42,768,131 of NC_073633.1, forward strand.
GCCTCAGTCTGGGAAGACTGTAGTCCTATAGAGAGGTAGAATTTATGTGCATAAAACAACTAGAAAACTGAAGTGAAATGGAAAACTGTGTATATTTGGAGGCAATAGAGAAGAATGCTTTATTTTGCATATCCTAACTACAGTGTAGCATAAAATACACATTGCAAAAGAAACAAAGGTAATTTTCTTAATATCAGATATGTTCCTTTACTTGACAACAGATGCTTGAAAAATGCTTGTGGTATGTATTGAGAGAGACGTGTTCTAGGACCAGGGTTCCTTTCTGCTGTGCTTTCAGACTAGGTAGGCTGCTGACTCCTCCTGCTCTCCATCTTGCTCTCCAAGAGTTTTCAGTTCTCTTGGGGAGGTCACCATAGCTACATGGTACTTTTTACACATTCCCTTCTGACAGCCCTGGCCTACAGTTTCCCTTTTCAGCTGGACTCTGTTCCCTCTTGCCATCTTATGACCACACTCCTCTGCCTTTTCTTTCCCAGCTGCCATCAAGTCTGTTCCAAAAAGTATACCCCCACCTCCACCACTTCTCCAGTAAGGATTGTGTAATATATAGATAGCCTAAGAATTACACTTTATTCTCATAGCATAAAAAAGTTAGACTAGGTGATCTCTGAGGTTTATTTCCCTTTAGAGGTAGTTCTCTGAGATGAGAATTGAAAAGAAATTTTATTCACACATAATTGGTTAATTAACCAGAAAATTTCTGTAGGCTTATATTTTCCAGTTGGTGTTCTGTGGAACCATGGATTCTTTGGGATTAATAAAAAGCATTATTGGTAGGAAAGGTTTTATGGTCATCTATGTGTGAGTGGAAGTGAGAAATAGATTTAAGGGACTAGATCTGATAGACAGAGTGCCTGATGAACTATGGACGGAGGTTCATGACATTGTACAGGAGACAGGGATCAAGACCATCCCCAAGAAAAAGAAATGCAAAAAAGCAAAAGGGCTGTCTGAGGAGGCCTTACAAATAGCTGTAAAAAGAAGAGAAGCAAAAAGCAAAGGAGAAAAGGAAAGATATACCCATTTGAATGCAGAGTTCCAAAGAATAGCAAGGAGAAATAAGAAAGCCTTCCTCAGTGATCAATGCAAAGAAATAGAGGAAAACAATAGAATGGGAAAGACTACAGATCTCTTCAAGAAAATCAGAGATACCAAGGCAACATTTCATGCAAAGATGGGCTTAATAAAGGACAGAAATGGTAGGGACCTAACAGAAGCAGAAGATATTAAGAAGTGGCAAGAATACACAGAAGAACTGTACAAAAAAGATCTTCACAACCCAGATAATCACAAAGGTGTGATCACTCACACTCACCTAGAGACAGACATCCTGGAATGTAAAGGCAGGTGGGCCTTAGCAAGCATCACTACAAACAAAGCTAGTGGAGGTGATGGAATTCCAGTTGAGCTATTTCAAACCCTAAAAAATGATGCTGTGAAAGTGCTGCACTCAATATGTCAGCAAATTTGGAAAACTCAGCAGTGGCCACAGGACTGGAAAAGGTCAGTTTTCATTCCAGTCCCAAAGAAAGGCAATGCCAAAGAATGCTCAAACTACCACACAATTGCACTCATCTCACACACTAGTAAAGTAACGCTCAAAATTCTCCAAGCCAGGCTTCAGCAATATGTGAACTGTGATGTTCCAGCTGGTTTTAGAAAAGGCAGAGGAACTAGACATCAAATTTCCAACATCTGCTGGATCACGGAAAAAGCAAGAGAGTTTCAGAAAAACATCTATTTCTGCTTTATTGACTATGCCAAAGCCTTTGACTGTGTGGATCACAATAAACTGGAAAATTCTGAAAGAGATGGGGATACCAGACCACCTGACCTGCCTCTTGAGAAACCTGTATACAGGTCAGGAAGCAACAGTTAGAACTGGACATGGAACAACAGACTGGTTCCAAATAGGAAAAGGAGTACGTCAAGGCTGTATATTGTCACTCTGCTTATTTAACTTATATGCAGAGTACATCATGAGAAATGCTGGGCTGGAGGAAGCATGAGCTGGAATGAAGATTGCTGGGAGAAATATCAATAACCTCAGATATGCAGATGACACCACCCTTATGGCAGAAAGTGAGGAAGAACTAAAGAGCCTCTTGATGAAAGTGCAAGAGGAGAGTGAAAAAGCTGGCTTAATGCTCAACATTCAGAAAACTAAGATTATGGCATCTGGTCCCAATAGATGGGGAAACAGTGGAAACAGTGGCTGACTTTTTCTGGGCTCCAAAATCACCGCAGATGGTGATTGCAGCCATGAAATTAAAAGATGCTTACTCCTTGGAAGGAAAGTTGTGACCAACCTAGACAGCATATTCAAAAGCAGAGACGTTACTTTGCCAACAAAGGTCTGTCTGGTCAAGGCTATGTTTTTTCTGGTAGTCATGTATGGATGTGAGAGTTGGACTGTGAAGAAAGCTGAGCGCCAAAGAATTGATGCTTTTGAACTGTGGTGTTGGAGAAGACTCCTTAGAATCCCTTGGACTGCAAGCAGATCCAACCAGTCCATCCTAAAGGAGATCAGTCCTGGGTGTTCATTGGAGGGACTGATGTTGAAGCTGAAACTCCAATAGTTTGGCCAGCTCATTCGAAGAGCTGACTCATTGGAAAAGACCCTGATGCTGGGAAAGATTGAGGGCAGGAGGAGAAGGGGACGACAGAGAATGAGATGGTTGGATGGCATCACCAACACAGTGGACATGGGTTTGGGTGGACTCTGGGAGTTGGTGATGGACAGGGAGGCCTGGCGTGTTGTGGTTCATGGGGTCGCAAAGAGTTGGACACAACTGAGTGACTGAACTGAACTGAACTGAATGTGTGAGTGGGACAAAGTTGAACAAATTTCTTCACTGCTTAAGACTTGTGATTTCCAGTCAAGAATTTAATGAGCCAGCCAGTCTATAATGTGAGGATATACATGAACACTAGGAGGAGATGGGAAGGTATAAGAGTTAAATATCTTCATTGTAGACAGTCAGTGGATGATACCCAAAATTGACAAATATCAAGAAACAACACCATAAGCATGATTTAGAGATTGGGAGTTAAATACTAAAATGACTAATACTGTTGAAAATTTTTCTCTGGGGTCTTGGGAGCAGGAATTGGTTTGGGGGAAGAGGGAGGGCAGGGGAACTGCTATTTATTACTGCTGTAGAGCTATTTGATATCTCAAACCATGTGTATATACTTCATTAAAATTAAACATGGAAGAATATCACAGCTTCAGAAATAATTTTTGATAACTGAATGACATTCCATCATGTAGTTACACCATACACTTTCAATCAGATCTCTTATCATTGGTTATATAGACCTCTTTGAATTTTTTAACATTATAAATAATATTGGCACTAAGGTATTTTTGTCTTATCTGTGATTTTCTTCTAAATTGATAAAAATGAGAAAAGCCCAGAGAAGAGGGATATTTTAATTTTTCTTGTATATATTTCATTATCCTTTGAGAATTTTGATTTTTTAATCAGCATTTTATCTTCTTAAATAGTGTTCAAGTTAAACTTTAATTGAATAGGAGTAAGAATTGAAATGGCCAGATAATCTGGATGCAAAATCCATCACTGCTTCCACTTTTCTGCCTTCTATTTTTCATGAAGTGATGGGAGCAGATGTCACAATCTTGGTTTTTTTAATGTTGAGTTTTAAGCCAGCTTTTTGACTCTCCTTTTCCACTTTCATTTAGAGTCTCTTTAGTTCCTCTTCACTTTCTGCCATTAAAGTGGTTCATCTGCATATCTGAGGTTGTTGATATTAAACTATACATATTTTTAATGTAGCATTAAGACTTATTGATAGAAATAATAGTGTTTAACCTTTTGTAATGACCATTTTAAGTCTTTCCAGAAAATCAGCGTTTTCAAATATACTAGCATGTAAATAATGCATTGGTTATTGTCTTATTTAAATTTCGCTTTCTATTACACAGTTACTAATAATAGCCAGGAATACCAGTTTTAAAGTAATTTTCTCTCATTACAAGAAGTAAAATTTGAAGTTTTTTTCTTTTAAAAATACAGAAATACATGTTTTCAGAATTCCAAGAAATTGGAAGAAGTTAATGAAGAAGGCTATAAGATGTATTTCTTAACATGGTTGTTCTGCCATTTTCCAACCATTTTTCTTACTGGAAAAGAAAGGTGATCTATTTAATGTAAAATATACTTTTTATTTCAGTGGTGCCTACTCTCTAGCTGCTATCATATATTATTTTAACTAAATCTCTAACTTAGATTTTACACTGTGGCAGAGAATAGTTTGTTTAGCATAGGAAAAGCTACAAAATTAATGTTTTCCTTCCTGTCTTCCTTTTAATTCCTACTCAAACTTTTTTCTTTTATTAGTCTATTCTTTCTCATAATCTTTCTCTACTCTTAAGACTTTTTCAGTTTTTTTTAAATTTAAGATATTATTCATATAACTTAAAATTCACCATTTTAAAGTACACCATTTAGCAGCTTTTAGCATATTCGTATGACTGGAACCATCACCACTAATTCCAGAACATTTCCATTATCCCCAAACAGCCCCATACCTATTGATAGTCAGTCCCACCTCCCCCTACCCTGGCAACAACTAATCTACTTTCTGCCTTTATGGATTTATCTATTTTGGACATTTTATATAAATGGCATTATACAATATGGGGCCTTTTGTATCTGGCTTTGTTCAGTAAGAATTAGGCTTTTGAGGCTCATACATGTTATAGCCTTTTTATACAGTTCACAGGGTTCTCATGGCAAGTATACTAGAGTGGTTTGCCATTCCCTCCTCTAGTGGATCACATTTTCTCAGAACTCTACACTATGACCCATCCGTCTTGAGTGGCCCTGCACAGTACGGCTCCTAGCTTCATTGAGCTCCTTTGCCATGACAAGGCAGTGATGTGGAAACAAAGAGATGGGATTAAAGAGATGGGAATACCAGACCATCTTAACCTGTGTCCTGAGAAACCTGTATGTGAGTCAAGAACAACAGTTAGAACCTTGTATGGAACAACTGACTGGTTCAAGATTGAGAAAGGAGTATGACAAGGCTGTTTATTGTCATCCTGTTTATTTAACTTATACTTAGAACATGTAATACAAAATGCTGGACTGGATGAATTACAAACTGGAATCAATCAAGATTGCCGGGAGAAATACCGACAACCTCAGATATGTGGATGATATCACTTTAGTGGCAGAAAGTGAAGAGGAACTAAAGAGCCTCTTGATGAGGGTGAAAGAAGAGAGTGAAAAAGCCAGTTAAAACTCTGTATTAAAAAAACTAAGATCATGGCATCCAGTCCCATCACTTCATGTCAGATGGAAGAGGAAAAGATGGAAGCAGTGACAGGTTTCCTCTTCTTGGGCTTTGAAATCACTGCCGATGGTGGCTGCAGTCATGAAATTAGAAGACAGTTGCTTCTTGGCAGGAAAGCTATAACAAACCTAGACAGTGACAAAAGCAGAGACATCACTTTTGCCGAAAAGGTCCATATAGTCAAGGCTGTGGTCTTCCCAGGAGCCATGTATGGATGTGAGATCTGGACCATAAAAGAAGGCAGAATGCTGAAGAATTGATGCTTTTGAACTGTGGTGCTGGAGAAGACTCTTCAGAGTCCCGTGGACTGCAAGGAGATACTTTGGCCACCTGATGCAAAGAGCTGACTCATTGGAAAAGACCCTGATGCTGGGAAAGATTGAAAACAGAAGGAGAAGAGGGTGACAGGGGATGAGATGGTTGGGTGTCATCACTGATTCAATGGACATGAACTTGGGCAAGCTCCAGAAGATGGTGGGGAACAAGCAAGCATGGCGTGCTGTAGTCCATAAGATTGCCGAGTCAGACTCTACTTGGCAACTGAACAAGAACAACATGTTATAGCATGTAACATTCCTTTCTGTGGCTGAATGATACTCCATTGTATGGACATTTGAGTTTTTCCCTGCGTTTTCTTTTTTTAACTGAAGTATGTGTGTAGTTGCTAAGTCATGTCCGACTCTTTGCGACCCCGTGGACTGTAGCCTGCCAGGCTCCCCTATCCATGGGATTCTCCAAGCAAGAATACTGGAGTGGGTTGCCATTTCCTCCTCCAGGAATTGAAGTATAGTTGATTTATAATACTGTGTTAGTTTTGGGTATACAGCATAGTGATTCAGTTATTTCTTGTTTTAGATTATATTCCACTATTGGTTATTGCAGGATTATAATTCCCTATGCTAGACAGTAAATCCTGGTTGTTTTATCTAGTTCATATATAGTAGTTTGTACCAGTTAATCCCTTACTCCTAATTGTCCGTCCCTCCTGCCTCCCCTTTGGTAACCATAAGTTTGTTTTCTGTGTCTGTGAGTCTGTTTCTATTCTGTATATAAATTCATTTGTATTATTTTTTAGATTCCACATATAAGCGATATCATATAGTATTTGTCTTGCTCATTTGTCATTTCATTAAGCATGATCTCCAGGTCCACCCATGTTGCTGCAAATAGCAATATTTCATTCTTTTTTATAGCTGAGTAATGTTTCATGATATATGTATATACCACATCTTCTTGAAGTACTCATCTGTGAGTGGACACTTGGGTTGTTTCCATGTCTTGGCTATTGTAAATAGTGCTGCTGTGAAATTGCGGTGCATGTACCTTTTTGAATTAGTTTTCATTTTTTCCAGATACATACCTAGGAACTGGGATTGCTGGGTTGTATGGTAGCATTATTTTTTTCAGGACCCTCCATACTATTTTTCATGGTGGCTGCAGCAATTTACTTTCCCACCAACAGTGTAGGAGGGTTCCCTTTTCTCCACACTTTCTCTCACATTTATTATTTATAAACTTTTTGATGATGGCCATTCTGACTGGTGTGAGGTGACACCTCATTGTGATTTTGATTTACATTTCTCTAATAATTAGGGATATTGATTGTTTTGGCCACACCCTGCAGCGTGTGGGATCTTGGTTCCCCAAACAGAGATTGAACCCAGGCCCTCAGCAGTGAGAGCACAGAGTCCTAACCACTGGACCACCAGGGGAATTCCCTTTTGATATGATTTTAAATGGAAATTTTTTTATTGCTTTCTCTTTCTGATATTTCATTATTAGTATAAAGAAATTCAACAGATCTCTCTATTAATCTTGTATCCTGCTGCCTTTCTGAATTCATTTAATAGTTCTGGTACATGTATGGATGTGAGAGTTGGACTGTGAAGAAGGCTGAGCGTCAAATAATTGATGCTTTTGAACTGTGGTGTTGGAGAAGACTCTTGAGAGTCCCTTGGACTGCAAGGAGATCCAACCAGTCCATTCTGAAGGAGATTTCTTGGGATTTCTTTGGAAGGAGTGATGCTAAAGCTGAAACTCCAGTACTTTGGCCACCTCATGCAAAGAGTTGACTCATTGGAAAAGACTCTGATGCTGGGAGGGATTGGGGGCAGGAGGAGAAGGGGACGACAGAGGATGAGATGGCTGGATGGCATCACTGACTCGATGGATGTGAGTCTCAGTGAACTCCAGGAGTTGGTGATGGACAGGGAGGCCTGGCGTGCTGCGATTCACGGGGTCGCAAAGAGTCGGACACAACTGAGTGACTGATCTGATCTGAAGGTTTCTCTTGGAGAAGGAAGTGGCAACCCACTCCAGTATTCTTGCTTAGAAAATTCCATGGACAGAGGAGCCTGGCAGGTCACAGCTCGTGGGGCTGCAAAGAGTTGGCCATGACAGCACACACAAGGAGTAAGGGTTCTCTGTATAGATATCTGTCATTGTTGTTCAGTTGCTAAGTCGTGTCCATGGACTACGGCACACCAGCCTTCTCTGACCTTCACTATCTTCTGGAGTTTGCTCAAACTCATGTCCACTGAGTCGGTAATGCCATCCAACCATCTCATCCTCTGTCACACCATCTCCTCTTGCCCTCAATCTTTCCCAGCATCAGGGTCTTTTCCAGTGAGTCAGCTGTTTGCATCAAGTGGCCAAATTATTGAGTCTATAACATCAATCCTTCCAATGAATATTCAGGGTTGATTTCCTTTAGGATTGACTGGTTTGATCTCCTTGCAGTCCAAGGGACTCTCAAGTCTTCTCCAGCCCCACAGTTTGAAAGCATCAATTCTTTGGCACCCATATCATCTGCCAATAGTGATAGTTTTATCTTTTCCCTTCTTTGAGGGTAAGTTTGGTATTGCTGAATCCTTTTAATTTTTGCTTGTCTGAGAAATTCTTTAACTCTCCTATTCTACTTGATAATCTTACTAGGTAGAGTATTCTAGGTTGCAGGCTTTTCCCTTTCAGCACTTTGAAATATATCATGCCACTCCCTTTTGGCCTGCAGAGTTTCTGGAGAGAAATCAGCTGATACCCTTATGGGACTTTCCTTATAACTGATACTTTGTTTTTTTCTTTCTCCTTTAAAATTCTCTTTTACTTTTGCCATTTTAATTATGATATATCTTGGTGTGGGTCTGTTTCGATTCATCTTGTTTGAAACCCCTGTGCTTCTGTTCCTGAATGTCTGTTTCCTTTAGGTTTGGGAAGATTTTAGCCATAACTTCTTTAAACATTTTTGGTCTACTTCTCTCCTCCTTTTGAATCCTCTGTTATTCATAGGTTGGCACATTTTTCTATTTTCCGTAGATCTTGTATGTTGCTTTCTTTTTTCCTTGTCATTTGTCTTTTTGTTGTTCTGACTGGGTGATTTCCATTATTTTATCTTCCAGATCACTTGTTTGTTTTTGTGTCCTTTAGTCAGCTATTCATTGCTTCTGGATTGCTTTTATCTCAGCAGTTGAATTATCTATTTTGACTGGTTTATCTTTATATTTTCTAGATCTTTGTAACAGTGACCTGTGTTTCTGTTGATTGATTGTTGTTGTTGTGTAGTTGCAAGTCATGTCCAACTCTTTTGCAACCCCATGGACTGTATCCTGCCAGGCTCCTCTGTCTATGCGATTTCCCAGGTAAGAATACTGGAGTGGGTTGACATTTCCTTCGCTAGGGGATCTTCCAGATGATCTTTGAGCCTCCTAAGCCCTGGATTTCTACTGATAATCTTTCTGAATTCATTAGCATTTTTATTGCTGCCTTTTGAACTCAGGATCTGAAGCGACTTAGCAGCAGCAGCAGATGATACCATGCAAGACTCTGTTCACCCTGATTGTTGGCAAGCCAGTACACGTGCACTCCTCTGAGTAGAGTCTAGGCTTCTCCAGCTCTTCATTCTGTCATGTTGGTTCTCCCTGCAGCCAGTAGAGCTTGTCTCCTTTGTGCACAGGTCTGAGATGCCCACATTGTTTCTTTACCTGCCCATTTCCCATGGCGAGAGTCTGCCCCTGCAGACCTTCTCTTTCTTCAGGATCCTTCCCAGGATGTAGATTCCAACCTGATGCCTTTTTCCATCCTTCCCTGTTAAATGGAGATCTCTCTTGTAGCTTTTGTTGCATAGGGATTTCCAGCAATTTTCCTTGAGAATTGTTGCACATGTAGACATATTTTTGGGGTGGGGGAGGTGAGCTCAGTGTCCTCCTACTCTGCCGTCTTTATCCCCCTCTCGTTTTTTTTCCCTACTTTTTGGCTATTACGAATGGTGCTGCTTTGAACATTGCTGTACCAGTTTTTCTGTGGACAGTATTTTCATTTCTTTCTAACATGTAGGAATAAAATTGCTGGATCATACGGTAATTCTGTGTTTAACTTTTTGAAGCCTAAGTTGTTCTAGTCTTGGGTCGTTAAGTGCTAGTAATGTTTTTCCTCCATTAAGTACCAGAATTGTAACAGGGTAGAATATCATCCATTAGTACTTATTTGTACATCAAAAAGCCAAAACTTTTATCTGAAACAGTGGTTTTCAACCTTGGCTGCACATTGGAATCACCTGAGGAACTTTAAAACCTACTGATACCTGGCTCCCACCCCCAGAGATGCTGATTTAATTCATGTGAGCAGCAGCTTTGGCCTCCAAATTTATAAAGGCTCATCAGGTGATTATAATGTGTAGCCAATGCTGGAAAACATAGCTCTAAAATGTACTCTAATACTGAAGTTAGGCTTTGCAACTTGAAAAACAGATGGCAGGTATTGCAGGAAAGAAAGTGGGGCACGAGAGGATTTTCACATCCCAGGTCTTAGGCAAGTTCCTGGGATGGCCACCTATTGTGGGTGCTTGACTTCACACTGGAAAGAATTCAAGGGCAAGCCATGGTAAAGTGAAAAAAGTTTTATTCAGGGAAATACACACTCCACAGACAGAATGTGGCCCATTCATATACAGAATGAGAGGCCCCTGGGCACAGGGGAATTGTCAGTTTTTATAGGGGTTTGCAGTTTTATAGGCTGAGTGGGAGGATTATTCCAACTCTTTTAGAAAACGGTTGGGGATTTCCAGGAATTGGGTCACCGTCCACTTTTTGGCCATTTATGGTCAGCCTTGGAACTGTTATGGTGCCTATGGGTGTGTCATTTAGCTTGCAGGTGTATTGATATTGTAAGGAGTGTATGCTGAGGCTCAAGGCCTAGAAGTCAGTTATCCACCATCTTGAACTTAGTTGGTTGTAACCAGTTTATGTCTTCAGTGGCTATCATTCTTTTAAAGGTTGTGCCCTGGCCCTTTCCTGTCTCACAGGGACTTCATGTATATACTGGTTGCTCCTTGAACAAGGTGAGTTTAAACTGGGTGTGTACAGTTATACTTAGATTCCCCCCCCCCCAATAAATTCCTACTACAGTACTAACCTAGGCCATGCATTGTTAAAGGGTCAACTGTATTTTCTTGGGGCAGAGATTCTTTGTGGCTACAGAGTTGATTGACTTAATAATATGGCTCTCTATTCTCCATGTAATATGCTTAATAGTAATTGAAAACATATGCTCTGGAGCAGTCTGCCTAGGTTTCATCCTTGCTCTACTGTGTGACCTTGCAAAAGTTGCTTAGCCTCACTGTTCCTTAGTTTGTACATATGTAAAATGTGGGATTAAATAGTGTTTGCTGTGGTCTTAATGTTTGTGTGTCCTCCCCTCCAAAATTCGTATGTTTAAAATCCAAATTGCAGGATGTGATGGTGTTAGTAGATAGGGCATTTGGTTCGTGCTTAAACCATGAGGGTGGAACTCTCATTAGTAGGAAGAGTGTCTTATAAAAATGACTCCTGAGTTGCTAGCTCCTCCCACCATGTGAGGATGCTCCAGCTTTAATCATAAAGAGGGTCCTCACAAGAACTTGTCAAATACCCAGTCTGGTATTTTGTTATTGTAGCCTTAATGGACTAGGTGTTGTAACAATTAAATGAATGTGTGTATGTGTATTTATATATATTTTTTGTTTCTAGAATAATGTATGTATAATGCTTTATAAGTGTTAACCATTGTAGTTAGAGTCCTCTCAATCCCCTACCCACTATCTAGACTTTCAAAATGATGAATAAAGATTATTAAAAAGTTAGCTGTCATTTACAAGTTTTTTTGTATATTTAAAAATTTTTTCCTAATAAAAGTTAAGAAAGTAACATAATGACCCTCCATGTATTATTCACCCAGCTTCAGTGATCATGGCCATTCTTACATCTTTTATAAACTCCCACTCATCTCCTTACTTTCAAATTATTTTAAGGAAAATTCTGCAGACTTTTATTTAAATAGCTTCTTTTTTAAATTTATTTGGCTGTGTCAGGTCTTAATTGCAGCACCCAGACTTCTCTAATTATGGCCGATGGGCTCCAGAGTGCTTGGACTCAGTAGTTGCTCCATGGCATGTGGGATTTTAGTTCCCCAACCAGGGATCAAACCCATGTCTCCTACATTGCAGGGTGGAATCTTAACCACTGGAGCACCAGGGAAGTCCCCAGATCATTTTCTTTAATCTTTACCAAAAAAGCCTTACATCTGTTCAATAGGTCTCATAGATCTGTTACCTATTTTATAAATGCCGAAACTGAGCTTTAGTGGGGACAGGTAGCTTGCCCAAGGTCACACAGCAAATATATTTTAGGATCAGAATTTGGCTACTGGAGCTCCTGCTACTCACCACTATGCTAACATGCTCTGAATGGAAGTTTCTACTTGTAAATACATTGGTTACCATGAAAGTCTAATCAAAATATGCCAAGGAGAATTGCAAATTTTATCAAACTCTTAAGAGTACAGTAATAGCTGTGTAACTCATAGAGAAATTTACATTGTGATTAACTTTAAGAGAAGGAATAAAGTAGGAAACTAACTTGGTAGAATATCTTAATGCAAACTCCTTGCTTTCTGGTATAAACTGACTTAATACCTTATAAAATCATTCTTATATTGGTCTTGTCAGGAATCGATTTAAGATGCTATTTCTTCATTACTTCCTGTCTCTCCATTTTTATCAATGAAGACTTAGATCTCCTGTTAAGTTCTAAGTCCTTTGTTCTTTGTATTCCTTCTTTCCAGTACTAGTATTTTCTTTTTCTAAATTAGTATAGCTTTTTTTCAGGTTCAAAATTATTATAAAACAGCTGAAAACCATGATTACTCTGGTCTTTCTAATTCTTCCTTTAGTTTAACCATCTTTGAGTCTGTGGAAGATTTCATGGTATTACTATAGAAAGTATCTGAAATTTTGAAATGAGTCATCAGGTAGAGTGCTTAGCTTATTTTCTTATATTCAACAGTTCTTATATCTTATTAAGGGACAGTGCATTCAGCGGTAAGACTGTTTACTAGACCATGAACTAACCTTGATTTCAGAGTTAATTCGGCCTTGAATAATCAATCTGGTCTTTATTGACTCAGTCACCTTAGGCAAATTATGTAAACTCAGCCTTAGTTTCCCCACCTATAAAGTAGTATAACAGAGATAATATGAATATGAACATATATGAATAACTTAGATGAATATAGACACATAGTACATGATCTGTGAGCATTTCTTCCTTCCCTCTCCCCCAAGGTTTTATAATAGAAAAGAAGTTAAGAAAGGTAAATTAGGAGTGTAGTAAGCCCAAATGAACCATAATAAGGAAAATAGGGTGTAAAAGTACCATGAAGAATCTTACATTTTCATATCAAAGGCACACAAACAGCATAAGATCCTAGGAGCACTGGGAAAAGGACACAGATATTTAATCTATTAGGTTATACCTAAGAAAAGTAAGTTTAATGGGATCTTTGTGTCAAGTGATGTTTCATTTTCCTTCCCCTCCCTCTTCTCTAATTCTCCTTAACATTCTGGATAGCCTTTCCTGATTCCATGAGAAAAACTTCTGGAGATAATAAATATGAGGAAAGCTGTATAGCTTATTCTATCACACACCCTGCCTGACACTTCTGAGCAGTTTAGTAAAGGCTGAAAAAGCCTGGGGAGTATTATTCTTTGTCTCTCTTGGGCCTTCCCCTTAACAATTCTGCTTTGTCTGTCTCACTCCCGTTTACTATAAATCATGTGCTCAACATCCTCAAAACTCCAGAGTAGAGCAGTCTTAGGCAGCTCTGTCCTGATACCAGCATGCCAAACATGTGAGAACTTTACAGAAGTCTGTTTCTTGTCTTGTGTGTCATCTGCTCAGGGAGGAACCAAAGAGTACTAGGCAGCACTTTGAGTTCAGTTAAAGGGTGTGTCCTACAAGACGACACCATTGCTGTGCCAGGAGTGACTCTTCGCATCTGCTTCCCAGCTATATTTGCCTTTTTTTTTAATCTGCTTTTTTGATAATTAAAGGCAAGACAATGGAATCTTCAAGTTTGACAGAGGTCAGTTTTGCATTCAAGCCTCTGTTTGAACCTACATGGAGTTTTGCTCATATTTACTAGGAGAGTAACAAATACTGACTTGTAATTAGCAAGAGTCACCTCTAGGAGTGGAATTAAAAATTACCCAATTTGAGAGATCTGAGCTTCCTTACTCCCCAAATATTTTTCTACCCATAGGGTACTACATGGGAAAACGTAATAGGGATATCATTTCCAGGTACTAATTGATTAGTGTGTATTGTTTATCTTATCACTTTCTGCACTGTGGAGCATTTAGGAGTTTTATATGACAGGGACAGATAACTCTGGAGCATCCTGCCTAGGAAGAACCGGCTATAAAGGTACCTTGTAGGGGCTCTAGGAAGTAATGGGGAAGCACGAGGCTGCCTGGGCAGGCAGATGGGGGTATTCTGCTGCTGCTACTGCTGCTAAGTCACTTCAGTCGTGTCCGACTCTGTGCGACCCCATAGACGGCAGCCCACCAGGCTCCCCCGTCCCTGGGATTCTCTAGGCAAGAACACTGGAGTGGGTTGCCATTTCTTTCTCCAATGCATGAAAGTGAAAAGCAAAAGTGAAGTCACTCAGTCGTGTCCGACTCTTAGCGACCCCATGGACTACAGCCTATCAGGCTCCTCCATCCATGGGATTTTCGAGGCAAGAGTCCTGGAGTGGGGTGCCATTGCCTTCTCTGGGGGATATTCTAGAAAGGAAAAGTGTACAAAAAAGATGAGAGGGTACAAAGCAGCTTCCTTTCTTTTCATAATTACAGCTATGAAAGACTGACAAAAGAGAAATTGTGTGTAACATGAACATATGTGATTAAAGCTCAAGTTTCATGAACAGTGAGCAAAGTAATAAAGCATGTGGTTCTGTTTATACTTATATCTAATGAATGATCAGTTCTTAATTTAAGAAACACCTTTATAGCTTTCTTTAAATTTTGTATTTATTTTTATTTTTTGGCTGTGCTGGGTCACTGTTGCTTGCACACTTTTCTCTAGTTGTGACCAGTGGGGGGCTGCTCTCTAGGTTGCCATGCACGGTATGTGGACTTTTCATTGCAGTAATTTCTCCTGTTGCGGAACACAGGCTCTAGGACGCATGGGTTTTAGTAGTTGCGGCTCCTGGATTCTAGAGCACAGGCTTAAAAGCTGTGGCGCATAGGCTTAGTTGCTCCTTAGCATGTGGGATCTGCATGGATCAGGGATCTAACCCTTATCTCCTGCATTAGCAGGCAGATTGTTTACCACTGAGCCATCTGGGAAGCCCCTATATGTTGATTATGTATCTTAGTATATGAACCTTTTGGTAGAGCCACAAGTCATACTATGGCACATAAGATGTGAGGTTAAATTTGCAACTTTGGCAGTTTAATAATTTTAATAGCAATAATTTTATGAGCATTAATGTCTTTAATCAAGGCTCAAAATCTAAATTAAATCCTGAAATGGTTAGAAAGGACAGTAGAATTATAAACAAAACTCTAAATGTAATGCCTTCCTGTCCTGGGAATGGAATATTATCACTTTTTTTAAGATGGCTCTAATAAAAGTGTTGATTAGCTATGGATGTGACTAAAAAGATCTGTATGTGACCAGCAGGCTATTCTAGATCATACACATGTTAGCAGTTTTTGATTTGTGGTTCTGTTGTTTATTTGAAGGCTTTGTGCTACTATTGTATGTCACTTTGTTTCTAAGATTCACTTCAACACTTTTGAGAGTACATCTTGTTTTTCTACTTATTTGTTCATTCAGCACACATTTACTGGAGTACCAACTGTCAGATCCTGTTAGGTGTTAGAGGTACAAAGACATAACAAAATCCTTTCCCTCCAAGAGTTCAGTCTAGTATATTCGCAGTTAACAAGCCTCTCTGCTTGTCAATGAGTGTACTGCGTGGCAGGATTTCTCAACCTCAGCGCTTTGACATTTGGGGCCAGACAATTCTTTGTTGTAGGAGGTTTGTGCCAAGGAGCATTATAGGATGTTTAGCAAGCATCCTTGACTTCTACCAACCAGATTCCAGTAACACTGCTTCTCCCTACCCCCCAACTCTTGACAATCAAAAAATTCTCTAGATATTGCCAGATGTCCCCTGATGATAAATCCAGAATGTGAACCACACTTTTATGTGTTGTTGACAAAAGGCTTTTATATAATTGGTTTTCAACATTTCACTACAAAGCTAGCAAATGTAATAAAAAGAACACAACCTAGATAAGTCACACAGTGCTTATTATTACAGGTGAGGGCTCAAAGAGGAATACTATACACAGTGTATCACTGTTAATAATTAGAAGGCAGGACTCTTGGAATCTTTATCTATTAAAAGTTTTATGTTTCAATTTGGATGTCTATGAGATCACTTCCTGAGTTACTATGAGTTACTAAGTTACTATGTACTGAGTTACTAAGTTACTATGTACTAAGTTACTAAGTCTTAGGGACTTCACTAAAATAACAAACCATATACTAATTGGAAAGGGAGAGTCTACTATTAATAAAAACTAGTTCTTTACTGAGTTCTTTGTATTAGCAATATCATTTTCTTGTTAATAATGAAAGTATTTCATTTTCTCTGATGAAAAGCCTGGAAGACCAGCACATTTTTAGAATGGTCCTTGTGTTCTGTAGGCATATGACTTTGAATATTATTACTTTACTAATGGAATACTACCTGGCTTGGACTTCTTCACGTTATTGCTTTTCCATATTCAAACAATGTACAAAGAACATTCTACAACCAGGAATTCATTTTGATAGCTTCTTGAAGCTTGTCTTTTAATAATGCCTTCCTTCTCAAAGTAGAGGGACCACTTTCCTATTAGAAATAGTGCTTCCCTGAAAGTCCTGAAACCTGAGTTTTACATTCAGCTCTAGTACTAACTAGCATTTGTTTACCATCTCTCAGCCTTAATTTCTTCACCTGTAAGATGTAGATAGATAGATATTAGATAGGTTTATCTTATCGTGTTTTCCAGATAAGTATCCTAAATTCCACATTCTTTGCTCAAATAAGCTTAGTTTTGTGTTCTTATTCTTACAGAATATCCACATTTCAGTTTCTGCAACTATCAAGAATTTTAATTCACCATGGATAATCTCTCAGCAGAAGAAATTCAGATAAGGGCTAACCAGGTTACTGATGAGGTAAAAGTTTTACTTGGAATAGGTCATTAATTCTCTTTCAGTTTTCACAGTGGAAGCATGAGAGGACCTTCTTAGAAGACCATTTTGGCCTCTCCCTAGTCTGTTTATATCAAAGAATGCATCTGCCCTTGAGTGCCATTACTACTAGCTTCTTACTTTGTCAACTCATCAAAAAACTAAATAAGTGCAAACAGTCTGTATGATTTTTTAAAAAATAGTCATTACTGAATAGTAACTTAGAACAAAGATATAGATGAAGAATTCTGGACGTTTAATTTTAACAGAATTTTCTAATATCTGTGTAATATCCCTGGATTTCTGCTACATTACATTTTTATAAATCCCATTAACTATATTCTTTCAAATTTTCTCTTAAGCATCTGGTAGAAAGAAAATAACTAAAATTATATTAGCAAGCTTTATTTTTTATTTTAAAGAAGGGAGGAGTGGATGCACTAGCAATCTTTAAAAATAAAGTAGCATCATCATGAATATGGCCTGTGATCAGATTTGGGGGGTGGGGCTGTGCTACATATTTTAGAATGCTAAAACTCTTTTTTTTTCCTAGTCTCTGGAAAGTACAAGGAGAATCCTGGGTTTAGCCATTGAGGTAAGAAAGTGTTTAATCATCAAGTTAAGTATAGAAACTGTATAGAAGGAATTCTGATAATACAGACTGGAATTACTGTTGAATCAGAATGATATTGTATCAATAAGCTTTATTATTTGAAATTGGCAATTGCTGAAATTGTCAAACTATTCACTAATGGGCTTTTTTGGCTTTTCTAATTGATAGTATTGGAATGTAACAGGGAAAACAATTCACCATGAGTTTGTGACTTAATTATTTGGCGGGGGTGGGGGGGTGGGGGGAGGTAAATATGTTAAGGTGTGTTGGTTTGGGGCGGTTAGTTTTCTTCTAATCCTTTGAGAACTTAAGTTTCTAATGTTTCTGCCTTGCTGTTTTTCAGACCTTGTAGCTTTTGTTTCTGTTGGTTTGGTTGTGCTATCAGCTTTTTTTCCCTTCTTTTAGTCACAGGATGCAGGAATCAAGACCATCACTATGCTGGATGAACAAGGGGGTGAGTTGCAGTCATTGGCAGGAACTCTTGATTTGATTTAGAATGCCAAAAAGCCTTTTCAAATCAGCCACAGTTAAAATTAATTAAGCCTTTGGGAGTACCTTTCCTTTGTAAGATAAGAGTGGTATTTTGCTTTTCTTCTGATTTAATTTATATTATGTTTTGTTGCCTATTTGGGGTGGGAGGTCACACTATCCCATTGTCCACCAAGTATTTATTTATTAGATAGCAGGGCTTATTGTGTGCACTGGTCATTTGTGTCCTGGACATTATGATATTCTTTCATCATTTTCAGAAATCAAGTTACATCCTTGTGGAATTGGAAACTTTGCATTTGATTTGGCCCTGAGCAAGCTGGTCTAGTTTTTATTCCTCTTAGGACAGTCTTTAGGTTTTGAGCCTATTCAGTAATAGAAATGCTAGGAATCTGGTCTAGTGAGGCCTAAACCAATCCTCACATGCTCCTGTTATACAAATTTCTTTAGAACAAATTTTTCCACAGAGGCCAGATACCCTAGGATCAGTATGTGAAAGACTTTTAAATGCTGGACAGCATATAATGCCATCTGGCCCTGATATAGTCACTGTGATGAATTGTTGGTGGATTCGAGGTTAAAGTTTGCTCTTCCTTTATACTAATAATAGCACTTTCTGATTGGCAGCATGAATGTAACATAAAATTTAACTTCCACAACTTATTCTTAGAACAACTAAAACGCATAGAAGAAGGCATGGACCAAATAAATAAAGACATGAGAGAAGCAGAGAAGACTTTAACAGAACTCAACAAGTGCTGTGGCCTTTGTGTATGCCCATGTAGTAGGTGAGTTGATAAATCAAAATCTTTTTCAAATAAATCTAAAGTGAGAGTATCACCCTCAGAACCCCCCTCTCAGCCCCCCAGTAAGTGTTGCAGGGCCTAAATAAGGAACTTGGTTAGATCAACTTAATCTCTTTCTCCTTCAGGCAGATCAAACTTTTTATGTGAATGGGCACACTCACTGAACCGTCACTTAAATTTGATCAATCTTTCAATCAAGTCCCAATTACATTTTTAAATAATACATGAAAAGCTTGGGAAATATCCATCTGGATAATATATAGCAGGATGAAATTAGTGTGTTTTCCTTTCAAATAAGGAGAATTAATAAAACATATATTCTGTGGTAGGCACATGAGGGATGGCCAAGGAAATAAAGGACTTGGATCCTGCCATCAAAGGACTTACCATGTGGTTGGATAAATGAGACAGAATAGCAGAAAGTAGAAGCTATAGAAATCTAGTGCTAGATCTATGATATCAATGGAGGCTGCCGCTGCTGCTGCTGCTGCTAAGTCGCTTCAGTCATGTCCGACTCTGTGTGACCCCAGAGACGGCAGCCCACCAGGCTTCCCCATCCCTGGGATTCTCCAGGCAAGAACACTGGAGTGGATTGCCATTTCCTTCTCCAATGCATGAAAGTGAAAAGTGAAAGTGAAGTCGTTGAGTTGTGTCTGACTCTTCGCGACCCCATGGACTGCAGCCTACAGCCTACCAGGCTCCTCCATCCATGGGATTTTCCAGGCAAGAGTACTGGAGTGGGGTGCCATGGAGGCTAAGGGTACAGAACTACTCAAAGTTAGTTTGGAGTTCATCTTATAGGAGAGAGTGGACTTGCGTTGGGCTCTGAATAATTAGAAAGATCTGGATGGGCCCAGCAGAAGTGGGAAGACATTTCCTGTGGAAGATTTAATGTAAATAAAGACTACAGAGGAGCTTGACTCAACTGAACTACATGATTCACATTGAGAAGTGGAAAATAAGACATAAGTAGGCAGTAAAGGCGGAGAAGGCAATGGCAATCCACTCCAGTACTCTTGCCTGGCAAATCCCATGGGCGGAGGAGCCTGGTAGGCTGCAGTCCATGGGGTCAGGAAGTTCAGTTCAGTTCAGTTCAGTCGCTCAGTCGTGTCCGACTCTTTGCGACCCCATGGATCGCAGTACACCAGGCCTCCCTGTCCATCACGACCTCCCAGAGTTCACCCAGACTCACGTCCATCGAGTCAGTGATGCCATCCAGCCATCTCATCCTCTGTCGTCCCCTTCTCCTCCTGCCCCCAATCCCTCCCAGCATCAGAGTCTTTTCCAATGAGTCAACTCTTCGCATGAGGTGGCCAAAAACTGGAGTTTCAGCTTTAGCATCATTCCTTCCAAAGAAATCCCAGGGCTGATCTCCTTCAGAATGGACTGGTTGGATCTCCTTGCAGTCCAAGGGACTCTCAGGAGTCTTCTCCAACACCACAGTTCCAAAGCATCAATTCTTCGGCGCTCAGCTTTCTTCACAGTCCAACTCTCACATCCATTGGGAAGAGTCGGACACAACTGAACGACTTCACTTTTCACTTTCATGCATTGGAGAAGGCAATGGCAACCCACTCCAGTGTTCTTGCCTGGAGAGTCCCAGGGACGGGGGAGCCTGGTGGGCTGCCGTCCATGGGGTCGCACAGAGTCAGACACGACTGAAGCAACGCAGCAGCAGCAGCAGGCAGTAAAGGAACTTGAATGCCATCCTAAGGAGTTGATTGATTGGAGTGGAGGATATAACTGCACACCAGGAGATGAATTAGGAACGTTTTGTAAACTAGGCCTGTGAGCTATAACCTTATCATTAAGATTAGAGAGAAAAGTGTAAGTCGGATTCTCTTTAAATCAACTGAAAGAAAGAAAAAAAGAAAAGTGAAGTCTCTCAGTCATGTCCAACTCTTTGTGGCCCCATGGACTGTAGCCTGTCAGGTTCCTCTGTCCATGGAATTTTCCAGGCAAGAGTACTGGAGTGGGTTGCCATTTCCTTCTCCAGGGGAATCTTCCTGACCTGGGATCAAACCCAGGTCTCCTGCATTGCAGGCAGACACTTTACCAGCTGAGCCACCAGGGAAGCCAACTGATTGTGTGTCAAATGTGAAGAAGGAAACATCAAAGAAGACTGAAGATTTGAAGTCTCTAGTAAACTAGGAAATGAGAAGTCTTCAAATATTTGTGTATAGTGTATGAGATAATACTTGACAAAAAAAGAATTCATTCATTTTAGTGACTTTATTATTAATATTTCAATTCTCTCCTTAATCTTGAGTAAAACAACCTCCATGTGTTGACAAATAATATGTGTATTCAGACAAAGATGAGAAGTCATCCATCAACTTTGAACTTCACCTTTGGCCAAAATGACATTGTCTGGAGATTAAATGACTATCTGTTCTGCTGAGCATATTCACTTTTAAAAGAGCTTTGTAACTATCCAGCTGTCTCAGCCGCTGTGATAAAGCAAGACCAGGATACAAAGGTTTACAGACTCAGCATTTTTTACTCCTCTAAAGGAGTTAGGAATGGAGGAGCTTTTGTTCTGTCATACTTTCAGTTAAGTGTTTCCATGTGACAATATTCTCTGTGCTATTTCTACCTGAGAAAATATAGTTAAATTATGTATTGGTCAGCTTTAGCGTTTGGGCATAAGAAATCAAGAAAGACAAGTCTGTTGACCTGTTTAGACCTTGGTTGACTCTCCAAAAGTGTATATTTTAATAGCAATCACCTGTAAATCAGGGTTTAACATATTAAGCAAACAAGTTAGAAACACACAGACTTTTTGATCTAAACTCTTAACTATGGTTTTCACACTCACTTGTGCTTTTCTCCTATGTTCTGTGTACGCTCTTGGAAGAGTTCAGGGGGAAAAATAGTTCGTGAACTTCCTTGAGATAGGTATTAAGAGAAAAGCAAAGAAGAGGAAGTTCTCTCTAGAACCTAGAGCAAATTATCTCTGAATGAATCCTGAGATGGTCTGATATCATAGAAGGTGGGAAAAATGGAACTATAGAAGTATTATTTTTATTTTTCTTTTTGTACCCAGCCAAACATGGGCAGGATTTTCTTGGACACTAGGTAGAGTATGTTCTTAAAGCAGTCCATTCGCAGCCTCTAACATCAGCAGAGCCCTTTCCTAATGGGTCAGGAGAAGAAAGCTCTTCATAACATATGGAATTAACAGGCTTCTATAACAAAACAGTTGTTCCTTGAAGAGAAGAGAGTAGTATTTCAATTTAAAGACTGATTTTAATTGCCTTCCTTTCACCCATTTCTCCTTTATACCATTGAGACCTTGCCCTCTATGGTATCTCTTTCACTCCTGCCAGGGGCGTGATCTTTCTAAGTTTATCTGCTAATCTGTATTTCAGTTAGACTTATCATATGAATAGCCATAACATGAGCTTCTCAAGGCAGATTATCATATGAATAGCCATAACATGAGATTCTCAAGGCAGAGACAGGATCTTAGTTTTCTGTATAACGCTAGTACTAATTATGGTACTAGTAATAACAGCTCAGGTCCATAATCTCTTATCTGCCATTTAGAAATCTAAAAATTTCTGAAAGCCAAGGGTTTGTTTTTAATTAGGCTACAAGATGTAACCTGAACTGAAGCTGTTTATTAATCTATCCCACTTAGTGTAATGTTAATCTCTTTCACTGCAGAAATATTGATATATGTGATTATGTGGTTCTGCTCAAGATGTCTCGCATCCAAAGGTTTGGATGAGATTTGTGAGCCTATATATTAATTTAGGTTCTTACTATCCTGAACACTTGAAATGTAATCCTTACAGTAACCTTAATATGAGATAGTTTCTCTTACTATCACCATTTTATATATGGGGAAACAGAGTCACCAGAATGCTACACTAGCAAGTGGAAGAGCTGAGATTCGAAACCAGACAGAGCCCTAGTTTTTAACTGTGTGATGCTACATTGCTTGACTGGCAAGAAAAGAATGAAGCTTTTTGTTGCTACTATTGTTAGAGGTATTGCTATCTAGAAAATGTCTTCAGTAGATTTGTTCTTTGAGATTTCTTTTGTTCACTGGTATTCACTGAAGCCATGTCAACAGATCTTTTTCTAATAAAATGTGGAAATAGCTTCACTTAACAGAACCCTGTATTATAAGAGAAGGAAATTTTAATTTCAGCTCATTCTTTTTAAAGGACTACTAGAATTTAAAAATAAACTACCAGGATTAAACTTTAAAACTGTGAATAAATGCCATTTTTTTAGCTTGCTACTATTTGAATCCTAAAAGCAAAAAGCACAGATTCCCTATTAAAAATGTTATGTGTTTGTCAATAACTTGTTTTTTTGTTTTGGCTTCGCCTTGTGGCTTGCAGAATCTTAGTTCCCTGAGCAGGGATTGAACTGTGGTTTCTAGCAGTGAAAGCGCTGAATCTCCTGGACCACTGGGAAATTCCCTTTGTCAGTAACTGATAAGTCAAAATTCTAATTAACAAGAGTTTAAAAAGAGGCAGGTTTAAAATGGGAAGTCTCAGAATTGTAAACTGCCTAATGTCCCAGTTTAACCATTGTCAGACAAAGTAGTCTGTTGTCTTAACTTGCCTCTTTGCATTCTGTGCTTATATTGCCAAACATAATGGCACATAGTTTCAAGACAGGTTGGTATTTCTGGGCAACCTTACTAGAGAAGTTGAAAGTTGGTACTACAGGTTTTATACTATTGAATCTTAAGTCATATTATGGTATAAAGATTCAGCTCTGACTTGTTAAAATAAATATTGAATTACTGTATTTTAGTCAACGTATGAGTGATTCCTTCATTCTACTCACTGGAGATACAAAGTATTGAATATTTTGCCTTCTTTTCTTGTTAATTCTCATAATTTTAGGACAGAATATCATTATTCAGACATTCTTAGGAAAAATGAAGTATACACTGGTTTAAATAGTTTTCTTGTTTTTCTTTTTATCTAGATTCTCAGATGTTGGTTGTTTCTATGAAATCAGGCAGGAATTTAAATGCATTGTGTTTTGAAAACTCCAAACCTGCTTCTGTTCTGTTTGAATGGCATTCACTACTTTCTGCATTTCATTCTCTCACTTAATCTCTTCCTTTCTAATCTGCTTACTAAAAATGAAGATTTAACATCAGAAGCTGAGCTCAGTAACTGATCAAAGGGAACTGTAAGATGCGGTCTTGTGGCGCAGTTTGGGCTGTTAACCTGCTGTCTAAAGGTGATGCTTCAGATGACTTTTCTGTGCATGTGCATGGATTTTGTGAATGGTGGAGACTCTAAAAGCTGTGCTGTGGTGTGTAATGTAAAGTGAATTTGTTCTTGATGAGTGCTATTTGCCAGAAGATTGGATTGACAAAAAGATCTTAATTTATAATAACATCCTTTGACTAATGGTTTTGATACTAAGTTTTTGCTAAAAAACATTTAAGATTATAAAACTAAAAACACCCCTAAAATTTCCTAAGAAGTTTTAAATAGGTTGATCTTTATAGAGAATTGCTGCATTCTAGTTCTGATTAAAGGTAAGGGGATTCAGTCTAAATACATGGACTTTGATTTCAGCTTCCTATCTTGTGTTAGGTTTTCCTATTCTTTTCTGGCTCCAGAATCAAGATTTCCTCAGTTAAAGTATTGCTTCTAATGATTTTGGATTCCCCATGATTTAGGCCACTACCAAATTGAGGAATTAATTGCCAGTGTAAGTCATCTTAAATGCCATTTGGAACAAGGCGGGTATAAATTTAAAATGTTACCATATTTAGTATCTTCTTTTAAAAAATAAAGGTATGCCTTCTTTATATGTTATCACCTGTTCCATAATACCTTTTATGTCATATGTTAGCTTGCTCTGGTTTCATATTGAATTAATGCAGAGCTAACCAATCTTAACTTTTTATGGAAGTTAACCCTCCAGTTAGCCTACTGCTTATTATAATATTTGACTCCTTAATTTTGGATCTTTATGGGAACTTTGAAGACCATAGTTAAATGTTAGAAAATTGTTTGATTTCTACCCTTTGTTTCTTGCTCTTCTTTTTCTTTTTTCTTGTAACCTGATCACTCCCCACACATGCACACCCTTGTAATCGTTATAACTGGTATTTAAAAAAAAAATTTATTTATTTGGCTGCATTGGGTCTTAGTTGCAGCACATGGGGTCTTTGTTGAGTCATGTGAGATCTTTCATTGTGGCACATGGAGTCTCTACCTGTGTCTTGTGGGCTCCGTGGGCTTCAGTAGTTGCTACGCACAGGCTTAGTTGCTCCAAGGCATGTGGGATTCCATGTCCTCTGCATTGCAAATCAGATTCTTAACCACTGGACCACCAGGAAAGTCCCACAACTGATATTTGTTTGATCCCTTTTCTCTTTGGTATTAAAGAATTATAGCTAATATTGGGCATTCTTTTTGCTATTTTTGTTAGTACTAATGTTGACAATCAAAGCTCAAAAGAGAAATTATTAAGGTTATTGTGTTCAGATTAATAGCAGCTTCCTAAATTAGGGAATATTTCAAATTCTTATTTTAATCATTCCCTTTTTGAATGTGATATTTATCTGAAAAAAATGTGGTACTTAAAGATTATTAATTGGGCTTCCCTTGTAGCTCAGACAGTAAAGAATCGGCCTGCAATGCAGGAGACCTAGGTTTGATCCCTGGGTCAGGAAGATCCCCTGAAAAAGGGAATGGCAACCCACTCTAGTATTCTTGCCTGGAGAATTCCATGGACAGAGGAGCCTGGCAGGCTATAGTCCATGAGGTTGCAAAGAGTCAGACATAATTGAGTGAGTAACACAACAAAGATTATTAAAGTCTTCAAAACTGATAGTCGAGGTAAATCTAACTTTCTAGATGGGAGTTCTTAATTACATTAAAATCTACCACAAATTTGCTTAAGCATTTTATTATGAAATCTAATTTTTTTCCCAGAGGGGCTGTTAATTTTGTTATGCAGAAGAGTTTTGTTGCAAATCAGAATGGTTTCTTTCTTTCTGTAGACCAGAAACAACCCTGGCCCCATTGTGTTTTTATATAGCTGTATTCCAGTTATTTTCAGCTGCTTGTAGATCTCAAAGCTCAGGAATAGTAATGGGTGAGAGGAATAAACATGCCAGTTGGTAATTTGTGCACTTAAAGCCATGAACTTTTTAACTAAGGATCAGATTGAGGTTGAAATGAAAGAACAAAAATATGTCTAAAAAAATATATATATATTTGTCTAATACTTACAGAATAATTTTGCATCAATTGTCAACAGCTCTGTGAATTAATAAATATTGTTATCTTAGTTTTATATATAAGAAAAAGATGCTCAGAGATGGACATTTGCATGAGACTCTATACCTATTGAATGACAGGTCTGGGATTAGAATTCAAGTCAGTTCAGTTCTGTTCAGTCACTCAGTCGTGTCCGACTCTTTATGACCCCATGAATTGCAGCACGCCAGGCCTCCCTGTCCATCACCAACTCTGGAGTTCACCCAAACTCATGTCCATCGAGTCGGTGATGCCATCCAGCCATCTCATCCTCTGTCGTCCCCTTCTCCTCCTGCCCCCAATCCCTCCCAGCATCAGAGTCCTTTCCAGTGAGTCAACTCTTCGCATGAGGTGGCCAAAGTACTGGAGTTTCAGCTTTAGCATCAGTCCTTCCAAAGAACACCCAGGGCTGATCTCCTTTAGGATGGACTGGTTGCATCTCCTTGCAGTCCAAGGGACTCTCAAGAGTCTTCTCCAACACCACAGTTCAAAAGCATCAATTCTTCGGCACTCAGCTTTCTTCACAGTCCAACTCTCACATCCATACATGACCACTGGAAAAACCATAGCCTTGACTAGACAGACGGACCTTTGTTGGCAAAGTAATGTCTCTGCTTTTGAATATGCTATCTAGGTTGGTCATAACTTTTCTTCCAAGGAGCAAGCGTCTTTTAATTTCATGGCTGCAATCACCATCTGTGGTGATTTTGGAGCCCCTCAAAATAAAGTTTGACGCTGTTTCCACTGTTTACCTATCTATTTCCCATGAAGTGATGGGACAAGATGCCATGATCTTGGTTTTCTGAATGTTGAGCTTTAAGCCGACTTTTTCACTCTCCTCTTTCACTTTCATCAAGAGGCTTTTTAGTTCCTCCAATTTACTATAAATCTTGTGGCTTAGAAAAATCCTTGTTTATACATTTGCTTCCTCCAGATTAATTCCTCAGTGTCCCAATACGTAGAAATACTAAGGTAGACTACTAGAGTAATTTAAAATATTCCTTCTGCAACAGATTGGAAGTCTCTTAGTGTTTCTCTTCCCTGGTTGGGCAGCTAAGTGACCTATTGAATTTAAGTAAAACCATAGTGACAATAGAATATTCCTAGGCTCCACCCCATACAAATTGAAATAGAATCTTCAGAGTGTAGCCTATTTACCTCTGTTTTCAAAATCATCCAGTTCACTTTGATGCTCAGTCAAGTTTGGGAAATAGTACCTTTTAAGGCACTTAAGACTCTTTGAAGGAAGGCAAATTAATTAAATCATTATTGTTTTTATTAGATACACAGCTGCCTGACAGTGCCCTCAAAAACAGGTATCTTTTAGGGTTTTACAACTCAGTGGGAGAAACTCCATGGTAACAGCATGTGGCAGGATCTTAAGCAAGCCTTATTACCTGGAATACAGGTACTGAAAAGGGATGATGGTATGCCATCAACAACATATAAAGATCACTGCTTTGTAAACATGCAGAACATGTCATAAATGCTTAAAGAAAACAGTATAGCATTTTTTCCCAACCCATTTGAAAATAAATATGAAAATTCAATTGAAGTCAGCTTTTTGCACCTTTTCCCTTTGATATTTGAAGAACGTCTTCAAAGATCCAGTCCTCTTAAGGAGGAAGAGTTTGATAACCAGTCTGATTTTGTTTTAAATTATGCTTTTATTGAACCTCATTCACAATATCATATTAAAACAATCTGTTTATACTTTATGCCCCTTATATCTAATTGAAGGAAGAATTCTCAGAAGTTGAAGGAATTTCAAATATCATTTTTTTTAAGGTTGAGGAGGTTGGAACTCATGTTAGACCAAGAGTCCACAAATCCTGTCCCAGTCCAGTGCTTATGTGCTAAGACTCTCCGAAGCACAGTGTCTTATTATTTAGTGACAGTTTGAATCCCAGCCCTCATTATTTAACCTGTTTTACAATCTGATATCCTAGTAAGAGTCCTACTTATGTTATTTCTATTAATGTTTCTGGTTAACTTTCTGATAAACTTATATCCTGTTTATTTTGCTTAGTTACTATTACGCTGCTTTAGAATATTGCCTGAGAATTTAGATAACATGTATCTTGTTAACAAAGAATACATGTAAATGGGTTTTCTACTGAACAGAAATTATATATAAATATTCATTTAAATAATTTGTATCCCCCCTTGTTCCAGAAAGGATTTAACATGGCTTATTAATAACCAAATAAATTGATTAATTAAACATATAGTACCCTTTCTTTAGCACTGATGATTAAGGTCTAAGATCCAGTTCTTTGTTTGCCAAAAATGAATCCTCACATGATACTATTAAGGAAAGACCCACTACTTTGCTAAAATCTCTGTTTTTGCAATTTCAAAAGTTCCTCATTAATGTATCATGGAATAATTCAGAAACCAACATATCCATATACTACTTTTTGTTTATAGAAAAGAAGAAACTAAAATTGTGTGAATGGAAACTTTACCTAGCCAAGTAATCAGTAAAAAAAAAGTTTTGTGTTTTTTGTAATAGCCACTTAAAAGTCATTTTACCAGGTTCCTTTTCTTGCCATTTATACCAATTTAAGTAGCAAATTCCATGGTAAAATTCTGACTTTGGCTAATTTTTAAAATAATTTAAATTATTTTAATTTGGTTATATCAGTTAATCTAAAGCATATACTTTTACTTTTAAGAGGTTTGGATCTAGGATCATTTTTTATTAAAGTGGATATGTAAACCCTTAAATGAAAAAGCCCTAAACCAAAGGAGACAATTGTGACTGGTAACAGTGTGGCCAAGTTATTCATTATCTGTTCAATTTGGAAATAATTCGTGCCTTTCTTCATGATGTTTGTTAAGAAAACTTTTTTTTTTAAAGAATTGAATGTTAACAATTAAAGTTAACAATTCTAAATTTAAAAAATGGGTCAGGTGGAACTACTACAGTCTAAGTAAGTGGGCAGCTGAGGTCTAAGTACTGCCTATTCTCTCTCTTTCATCCCTCATCAACCTCTGAGATGCTTCTAAGAAACCCTTAAGGCATCCCAGAACACTTTTCCTAATTTTTTTCTAGTGTCCTTTAACCTTTTTTCTGGAGAGTGTCAGAGGCTAGGGGAACCTGAAGAATCAAATAATTATATTTTGCTACTTAATAACTGCTCAGTGAAGAGTTGGTAAAAGTAGTTTAACCTTCAAAAATTTATTTTTAATGTTGGTGGGGTTACACAGTTCATCTTTTTTCTACCCTAGATTGTGATGGAGCATGGTATAGATAATCTATATCTAGCTGCATGTAGCTTTTATGCTAAGGGTGCTACGGCATCCCCAAGGTAATAAGCACTTATGATGACATTTCTCCCTTTCCTTCTTGATATCTCTACACTCCTGACATAGGACAAAGAACTTTGAGTCTAGTAAAGCCTATAAGGCAACATGGGGTGATGGTGGAGACAACTCTCCTAGCAATATAGTATCTAAGCAGCCAGGCCGAGTGACAAATGGTCAGCCTCAACAAGCGACTGCAGGAGCAGCCAGCGGGGGATACATTAAACGGTATGCTAGCTCTTCCCAATATTTTTACCCTTTTCCTAAAGGAATGTCTCTCTCTGGAGGTTGGGTGCATTTATCCATGAACTGTAACTTATCAATTAGAAACAGCATTTATTCTTTTTTTTGAGGGGGGGGATAGTTGGTTTTTTTCATGGTCTTTTTTTTTTTTTTTTTTGGCTGCAAAGCATGTGGGATCTTAGTTCCCCAACCAGGGATTGAACCTGGGCCCCCTGCAGTGGAATCATTGAGCTCTAACCACTGGACCATCAGAGAATTCCCTTATTCCATTTAAAAATTTGCCTTCTGACAAAATGGTGACTGGGATTATTGACCTTAAATGATGGATTAACTTTTCTTTATAAAGTACTTTAAAAATTATTCAAGTAGTCATGTTTTATTTCTGTAAATAAGATGTGATTTAAAATGTATCATTTAGAGTAGGAGTTGGCCAGATCCCTGTAAGGATATCCCTGTAAAGGGTAAGGATATCCCTGTAAAGGGTCAGATAGTAAATATTTCAGGTTTTCCAGGCCATAGAGTCTGAGTCATAAATACTCAATTCTGTTGTAGGGTAAAATCAGGTAATGGGCCACATTTGACTTTGGGCCAGAATTTTGCAACCCTATTTTTAGAGCAGTGGTTCTTTAGACTTAAGTGTATATCAGAATCACCTGGGAGGTTTAGTGAAACAGACTGCTGGAGTCCCTTCAGGAGATCTGGAGTAGTCTAAGAATTGGCATATTTTCATGTCTAACAAGTTCCCAGGTTATGCTGGGAATTACACTATGAAAAACCTCTATTCTAAAGTCATTTCTTCATCTTCTCTTACATGGCTTTAAGACATTGTTATCTCTGGAATCAGCCTTTCCATTTTCACTATAGAATGTTTCCCAAGAATGGTAACCTGCATCTGTTTGGGTCTAACAGTTGCTGATGTCAATTTGCTTATTTTTACAAAAACTAAACCCAGACTCAGTCCGTGTATAATTCACCCAAAAGTACTGAATTAAGTGTCTTTTTGTAATAGTATAACAAATGATGCCAGGGAAGATGAAATGGAAGAGAACCTGACTCAAGTGGGCAGTATCCTAGGAAACCTAAAAAACATGGCTCTGGACATGGGCAATGAGATTGAAGCTCAAAACCGACAAATAGAACGGATCACAGAAAAGGTAAGAGCTTCTTACTGCCACAGGAAAATGGCAGAATGTACACTGCCTTTGTGCCGAATGACATCCAGCACAGTGTTCAGTAATAGAAATCTGTGCTGTGTACTCTCAGGAAGAACAACAGGGATAAGATTCTGTCCTCACAGGCCTTACAGTTTTGATGAGTTTCTAACATGTTGAAAAATAACAGTCAGGTCCTCCTATCTCTTACTTAGTTGGTTCATTTTATTTTCTGTTAAAATTTTTATTTTGCCTGAGCTAAGTAGTTCTGTTGATATACAGCAGCTAAAATAACTTTATTATTGGTTCATTTTGAAACCAAGACCTTGGGATCAACTGGTTTAAAAATAATAACAAAATTTCACCCATGAAACTCAAAATCTCTTCTAACCTTCCTGTGAGCTGTCAGGGTTTTTTGTTTGCTGTCTTTCCCCTGAATGAGCAGGTTAGCTTTTGGAATTCTATTGTGTTAGCTAATAACAAATTAGTAAACTCCTGAATCCTCATCTCATGAGTCAGTAGGTAACAATCAGTTCTGCAGAATGGTTCTTGTAGGGTGGACACATAAAAACAAGAGAGAGTCCTGTGAATAGTAAAAAAAGTGTCGTTGCTATTTTTCACTTCATATGATCTAAAAGATGCTGAAATTAAACCATGTTCAGTGTTTGGTAGTGTCACAACTAAAAGCCATTCTTGTTACTTCATTAAAATCTCAGTATACTTTAAAGATTGGGGTTTCTCTGTTGAATAATCTATGATGGATTTCACTTGGGCAAAGAGTAGTTCATCAGATATTTTCCATGCTGTTATGTGGGTGTAGGCTACATATTACCCATCATTTTCATTTACAGATTGATGTGGATGGCAGGACATCTGTTCCAGAGATCTTGGGGTAAATTATTTCAGTCTCTGGTTTAGATCTAGGGTAACTCCAGGTGAGATTTCTATGGTTCGGCTCAGGGGACTGCCACAGGATCCAGATCTATAGCAGAGAAGAGCATTCTTATATTTTCATTGCATCTAAATGCAATTGACTGTAAGATGCATCCTAGTTTCAGACACGTTAAACTGTGAAAAAAGATGTTACAGAACTCACGAAATATTAACACATTCTTCTGTTATATCTTTGTCGTGTTTATACACCCACGTTTTTTCAAATGCATTTGATATTCTGTCACTTCTTGCCCAAAATGAGTTTTGTAATGTGACTTTGACTACTTCCTGAATTTTCTCAGTATGTCAGTTACTCTCAGTGTATGAAATTTAATGCCTATTAGGACAACTTAACCTTGTCAAGTAATGCTGGTATCTTTTTCTTTTTTTCCAGGCTGACACCAACAAAGATCGTATTGACAATGCCAATGCCAGAGCAAAGAAACTCATTGACAGCTAAAGCTACTGCTGTACTTCTTTATCATTTATTTACTTCCCTAGCTCCTCCTTCAAAGTCATCACCTTTCCAGAGTTTGAAATCTTGGTTCCACACTCTTCTAATCAGGAGATGTGGAAGAAGATCTAGGAGTAACAGTCCCCCAATTTTTTTTTTTAATTTTCTCGTTTTCCCTTGAGGGTATTCTTAGTCTTCCTTCTAGCATTTTCTTTCTCAGTCCATACAATTAGGTTGATTTTCATGCATTTTTTATAGTTTTATTTTTCATCCTATTTACTTTAGCAGGTTCTTCTGCTTTCAAAATATGGAAGCATTGCCAAAGATAGCCACGTGAAAGGAAGCTGGAGGCAGTGGGGGCAAGCACAGGAGGGGAGGCATGAGATAAGAGGTTGTTACCTCAGTAAAACCTACAGACCCTAAAGCCAAAAGTGGTGTAACCACAGTGAATATCTAGTAGGGTTTAATTTTTATTTTAAGTTGCAGTTATTGCCAGTTTAGGCCAGTGCTTGGTTTTGGAGCCTGGGTACACAATGTTTTTGTTATGCATCGCAACTTTGCAACCTCTGCTCCAAAAAAGAGCAAGCAGACTGAGCTTTTTTAAAGTAAGCTTAATTTCTGAACTCTTGGTGATTCACCTTTGTACATAGATTCTATGATCCATTTCATATTGCACATATAGGAACACATGGTATAAATGAGTAGCTTTATTTTCATATTATTAATAGTATCACGGTCCCATTACAGGCCTATTAACCTCATAAATTTGTCATTAGTCTTTGAGGAAAAAATATGTAAATATGAATGTATAACATGAGAATTTCTCTCTACAGCAGGGCTTAAAATTTTTTGGAAAAGTTTGACAAAGTGTATCACGTGAATTCAGATTTACCTCAATGCCACAAATTATGTTTAGATAGGAAAAAAAACTTATTTTGATCTCAGGTAGAAAATAGTTAGATTGCTTTGAGTTTTATGTAGTTTTAAACTTTTTTTAAACTAGAATTTATTGTTTAACTAAATGGTTTAGAAGATTATGCCTTTGGTTTACTTATTGATGATTGCACTATCATTCTCTTGTACTCAACTTCCAGAATCACATTTGTTTATAAGTGTTATAAGCATCTTACCGGTATTTGTCACCTTTATTTAAAAACTAGCTTCTGCACACTTCAAGGCTATTAATGTCGATAAGTTTGACAAATAACTACTGTTTGATCCTTCAGATAAATTTTGTAACTAATGGAATTGTTTTTTCAAATAGGTAATATACTTCTGTGACTGCTTTGGGGGGATGGGAAGCAGTAATTTTGTCAGCTTTAATTTGAGAAACTGAATAAAGCAAAGGTCCATAAATCAAATGGCACTGCAACAAAGAGCTGACTTGAGCACCCTTCCTACGCTTACTGGAAATATAGGACTTTCGCATCTGTGATTTGTCATGAGATTCATTTTAATCATTACTAGTCTTTTATTCATCTGATCTTAAATATACAAGCGACTGAAAGTGTTTGTGGGTGAATACCACAGCCTACTTCTTGGAGGAGATAGTTAACATGGGAAACTTTCAAAGGCTGAAAGGAAAATATTTAAAGTGAGATGTTAATTAGGCCTTCAGAAATGCCACATGCTGAAAGGAATAGTTTGGCAAGTGGTAGTAAATGTGTAAAGTAAGAAGGTATAAAACACTGTAGGCTGTTCTTTACATAAATGCCCTTCCTAAAAGCATTAAAATTTTTTTTTAATGCTATTACAGCCAAAGGAAATTGTTCTGAAGATACCAATATGCTGTTCCAACAGTATATAATTGGTTAGAAGTGTAAGCTAAGGCTCCAGATTGTCTGGATTTATCCTGTAGCTCTGCCACTTGCTGGCTGAGTGACTGTAAAACCATTTCTGTGCCTCCGTCTCCTTGTGTGTAAGGAGGGATTAATGATTTCTACCTCATAGCATTGCTGGGAAGACTCAGTGTGTAATGCATGTAAAGCACTTAGAGCAGTGCCCAACATATGTAAGAGCTTATTTCATTAGACTGCTGATAGCTGCTGTTCTATCTATTGTGGAGCTCTTTTTAGGTCAAGGACCTCTTTGTGAATTTGATGAAAGATAACACAGCCTGTCTCTCCAGAGAAATAGACACACAAGCATACACATGTGAATCAGGAATAAATGGGTCTTGAAAGCCCATCCGTGGATCCAAGATGACATACTTTTCCAAAGCTTCTGCTACTGAGAAGAAAGGAATGAGAACCTAGAAATTAGGCTCATAATACACTAGGAATAGAAGCTGTTGACCTAAAGTTTTCTCCTGTAATATTGTCTGGAAAATTGTTTCTATTACTTTTGAAA
Organism: Bubalus kerabau; assembly: GCF_029407905.1. Lineage (NCBI taxonomy): Eukaryota > Metazoa > Chordata > Mammalia > Artiodactyla > Bovidae > Bubalus > Bubalus kerabau. The sequence goes on from NC_073633.1 coordinate 42,802,635, forward strand.
GGCAGTAACTGAGATGGTTAGCACAAGCTCTGGAGTCTGACCATCCGGGTTCGAGTTTGGTTCATTTACTAGTTTTGTGACCTTGAGCATAAAACTGACCCATAATGAAGGAGTTAAACAGTATCCTCCAGTGAACTTAATTTTTTGTTTAATGGTTAGCTCCCTCTTCAGGTTTCTAGTCTTCTAATGACAGTGATCTTTATCCCCTATAGTTGTGCCTGTTTTTTTTCTTCCTTCACACTTTTAATTCATTCTTTGTTACCACATTTCAACTCTAGATCTTTTCATGTCATGTATGGATTATGAATCTCCCCATAATTTTAACTTCTGCTTCCCAGACATCTGATACTCAATTGCGCTCAGAATTAGTTTCATTAAATGCAGTTCTTTAACATTTAAAGGGAATAACCTCTCTTACTAAAATTCTAAGTTATTTCAATTACATTTCTAATCATATTTATAGTTCTCAGACTGATAATCAAGTTCCTTTTTCTCTACTCATTTGTTTTTCATTCTAACATAGTTTGCTCCAAGCTTTCTGTTTCCTTTTTGCACTTGAAATAAAAAGCATTCATTGAATGCTTACTCTGTCAATAGACACTATGCTAAATGCTTTTATGTATCTTTTCATCAAGTCCTTATAACATACCTGAGAGGTAGGAGGTATTTCCCATATTACAAATAAGAGTAAATTGCTCAAATTCATAAAGCATGTAAATGATGGACTTTGGATTCAAAGCAGAATCTTTCTGACTCTGAGGCTCATGTTCTTACTCAGTATACTACACTGACTTCTAACTGAGCTCTAAAAGAACTTGAGTGACTTAGAACTGGTGGCCACTAGAATCCCAGCCTCCAGACCATAAGTCAGCCTACTTTATTAACTTATATTTAAGTCTAAATACTTGTGTACTATATCTTTAGGTATACTACATTTAGTCCTTGCCCTCAAGTAGCCCAATCTAGCAAGAGACAGATGAGTATAGAATCTGAGAAGTGCTACCATAACAGATGGAGCAGTTAATTCGGCTTAGACTTCTAAGGAGGGGGCTTAGACATAGAGAAGGAACATGTTAATAAGAGAGGGCATTCCTGACTGCGCAAACAAGTAAAGACAAAGGAGAGAGACACTGCACTGTGGGTTTAATGAGAATAACCTGGTAAGACTGGGCAGGCAAATGAGGGCGAAGAGAGACTATCTGGCTGGGTCCAGGTTGTAAAAGCAGTCATAAGGGGACCCCATTAATAATTAAATGTCTGGAGACATTTAAGTTGTTTAATTTATAAGTTCTGATTTATTAGATAAGTACTGATAAAATATTTAGAGAAATGTTCAGTAGATCAGTAAGATTAAGCATGAAAGTTTATAAAAAACAAAAATTAATGATGATAAACTGGCACCCCCATCCCTCCCCTAGTTGAGAAACAGAGAATGACATGGGAAAAAGAGAACCCCTAGACCAGATTTAAGATTACAGAGACTTTCCCATATAAACACTAGGTTCTTGTGATCTCTTGACTTAATGGTTAAACTAGGTTTGTAAAATGAGAACTAACAATACATGGAAATAACAGCCCCTTGGCTGAGACACAACTTCAGAAAACAGTGGAAGCTTTCTAAATGTTCACATCAGTAGCAGTCTGAAATTATTTACTTTTATACCTTTAGTTTCTCTTAATAAGCATGGTTCCAGTACCACAAAAATATTTATCAGTCACATGAAAGCATTTCAGTACTCTTGCAACCTGAACAAGAAGATGAAATATTTCTCCCTAATCAGTTTACTTTTTTGCTTTTACTTTTTGGCTGCACTGTGTGGCATGTGGGTTCCTAGTTCCCTGACCAGTATCGAACCCATGCTTCCTGCAGTGGAAGCACAGAGTCTTTCACCATTGGACTCCCAGGAAAGTCCCATTAATTAGTTATTTTCAAAAGGCCATTTACAGGTTAAAGTTCCCCTGTCTTCTCCCTTTAAAGGATTAACCTTTCTTCCAGCCATAGTTATTAAAAAAATCTTTATTTAGTATATTCTCTTATTCAGAGAATAAAGTTGATAAACATAAGTTGTAAAATGTAGCAGTAGTTTTTTGATAGGTAATTTGATTATTAATAGTTATAAATACAAAAAGATTACCAGAAATAAGACATTATTTCTAATAAAACTTCAGGAAAAACTTGATTATTAAAACCCTTGTATCTTACAAGTTTTGCATATACAGTTTTAGCTCTTCTCAATAAGGCACCTGCAATAGTTAAAAAAAAAAATTGCTACTGCAGCCTTGCAGAACACCTCTTAGTGTTGTGTTGTTTCTCTGGCAAAGTACACTGTTAATCAAAAGAGTCATATATTTACATACATCCTAAATTCTAAGAATAAATACTTGGAGGGACTGGAATAAAATCATAAATCCTCAGATTAACCATAGTGGCCTCTCACGAATTACCTGAATTTCATAAAAACATGAAGTGTTAACACAGAGGTGGAATGGCAACTGATTTTATGAAAGCTCACACATTGAAACACATGAAATTTCAAGCTGTTGTGTGGAGCTATTCTGGTACCAGGCAGCATCCCCTCACTGTGTACATAGCAACTAGCTACTGGGTTTCTTAAAGCCAAAGTAGTGATGGTTTTGAAAATCAACATTGTCCTTTGCCCTATCCATGACTCAGAATGGAGGACGCTTCCTGTCTCTTGATTCCTTTTAGCTTATTTAAGATGAGCCCTGGAAAGGAAAACGATCACTGCATGAAATGTGACCTCCTGGAGTATCATCTTCTTACAGCAGACACCCTTGACAACAACAGGAGCCTTTCAGTCAGCCAGATTGCAACAGGTTCCAAGTCAGTGTACTCTATAGTTCCCATGCTCCTGGAGGACATCATGCAAATTTCTTCTTAGTGGCTGTGAACCTCTCCATGTACTAAAAATCATGAAAGAATTATGTGTTACTATGCCTGAGAAGGTAATTAACTTATTGGTTATTTAGGATTTTTTTTTTAATGGTTATTTAGGACTTGATGATTCTTCTTCCTTTAGGTTTTTATGGTTCTTCATTTCCTACAAAATCTACTTATTCTAGATGGAGATTTAAAGCACATGGTTTTGTGGAGTTTTTTCCTCCTTATATCCTAGTAGGAAACCTATCAAAAGATAAAGATGGTTTACAATAAGCTGTTTAGAGAAAAGAAAAATATCATCTTGGCACAATACCATTTGGCTGATTCTCAGAACCCAACTCCATATTGGGAACAAATCCTATTGACATAAACAGGATTATACTGTACATACATCCTGTATCTGTAAACATTCATGTGGGTTACTTCACCTTTCTCTTCTCTGGAACAGGAACTAGAAATACAGAAGTACAATAATACATACCTTATCATAGCCTTCCAGTTCTCGAAGTTTCTTAATTTCAAAAAGGTTGCCTTCCACAGCAAGCAGACAGATCTGTGAATCACTGAGGATGCTCTGTGGAAGCATACTGAGCTCAAGACAGTTCTCCTCCAGACGAAGAACTTTAAGACGAGGACAAGAAGATATCTTCACTGAGATCTGAGATATCTATTGAACAACAGTTTTTTAAAAAGGATAATAAGAAAAAGTACAAGTACTATAGTGATTATTTTTTACTAAATTAAAACAAAAATCTTTACTTGACTATTTGTCCTAGTTCTTTCTTTTACCACCCCCATTTTCTCACTACCCACTCATTCCAGAAGCCTCTTGTGTTACCCAGCTTCTGTTACTACTCCTCCAGTTTTTTTGGGGAAAAACTTTTGAAGGTCACCAGTGGCTTTTTTTGGAGAAGGAAATGGCAACCCACTCCTGTATTCTTGCCTGGAAAATCCCATAGACAGAGAAGCCTGGTGGGCCCCAGTCCATGGGGTCACAAAGAGTTGGACATGACTGAGTGACTAACACAACACACAAGTGGCTTTTTGGAAACAAAACTCTGATAATAAAAGCACTGTTAATTATACAAAATTCGAGAATCATGAGTTTAAAGAAAACAGCTACCTGTAACCCATCACTGTAAACATTTTGGTAAATTTACTGCCAATCTTTTATGTGTACGTAGATGCCAACCACTTTTCTGCCAAAGTCAAGGATTCATTGACCTCATTCCCTGTTGCATTTGACTGTGCTGTCAATCCTTTCCTTGAAACTCCCTCTTATACATACTAAGTGTTGTGGTTTGTTTTTTTCCTCCTATTTTTTGAATTATTCCTGATTTTTGGCTTCCCTTCTTGTTTCTATGGGCATTTTTCAAGCAGCAGTCCCTAGTACTTAATATTTGATTTTTCTAAACTTTCTCCTAGGAAAGCCTGTTCATTCTTAAAGCTATCCCTTCTGTTAAACTATGTATCTACATTCATTTCTGCTCACCTCTATTTCCTCTCCTGTGTCTCTGATTTTCAATACTTTGGATGCTTCACCATCGTGCCCATTCCCAAGAGCACCACTCTTCTTTTAGCTCTTGAGTGCAATACGAAGCAGTTATCTTTGACTTATTCACCTCTTCAGCCCTTTAAATGTGCCAAGTCACCTAGTTATATTTACTCAGCCTAGTAATCATCTCAGACCTTCACTGGGACCTCGTTAAAACTCAAATTCTCAGGCCCTAGCCCAGACCTACAAAATCAGAAACAATGAGTATGGGGGCCCATGATCTCTTAACCAGCTGGCCAGGTTATTCTAATGCACACTAAAACCTGAGAACCATTTATTTAATGGAGCATATGAATGTAGAGCAGGTGTTCAACTTGCTTAGCCAATTTTTTCCCCAAATATTCAGAATGTTTTCCCCAAAAGCTCAAGAACATAAAATAACTACTTTAAGGAAAAGATAAGAAATTCAGCCTCAAAGACTGAATTTCATCCTAAAGTAAGGTCAATACAATCTAGAATAGTTTTGACGAATAAAACTTAACTGCAATCTTTGGAATGTCCTACATCTCTATGCTGTGCAATATGGTAGCCACTAGCCACATATGGTTACTGAGCTATTGAAATATGGCTAGTGAAGCTGAAGAAATAAATTTTTTTCAAGTTTAAATGAATTTTAATGGCCATGTAGCTACTGGCTATTGTAATGGACTATGCAGATTTAGAAGCACAGACTAGAAAACTAAAGATGACCTGGTCTCACTGGGATTAATATTTCATCATTTGTGCTTTATTTCTAGATGAGATATTGTTTCTCCAGTCAGCTACAGGTTAACCAAAGAGCTTCTGAAGTTAAACAACTTTCAAATACTACAATTAAAGCTATCCAACAAAGAAATGAGTGATCTACAGAAATCTATCACTGATGGTTTTTCAGCAAAAGCACGATACACTTGACATGCCAAAGAAAAGACAAGTGAATAACCCCTGATGTCCAACTCTGAGAACTTATGAGTTTAAGCCTCTTTTCCACTCTATCTTCCTGACATAGTTCCTAGATAGTTCCCTGACATAGTTGCTAGATAATCAGAGGTATTTGAGGGCTACCTGAAGAACTTAAGGTTCCTGAGACAGGTTTCACTTTGGATATTACCTCCCATTATCTATCTCACCCTCCAAAGAACACCTACACAACAAACATATCCAGTGTCTCAACTAACTTCATGGTATGTTGGGCTTTGAAATTAGTCCAGTCCATACAATATATCTCTCTTCTAACCTCTGATACCCCTCTCCATGAATATAGTGTAGAGAACAATTGATTATTCAGGAGACCGCAAATCAACATAACACACTGTAGAAAAAAAATTGTTAAGCTCTAGACCTGGTTCTGGTTGAGGTTTAGTTCAATGACCTGCAGCTCCCCGACTGTATCCGGTATGCTCCGAATCTGGTTCTTGGAGAGATCCACTACATCTAGGTGCCGTAGGCTACACAGCTGCGGTGGCAGAGCTCTCAGCTGATTCCCAGAGAGGCTCAGGGTCTTAAGGGCAGATAGTTGCCCAAAAGTAGATGGCAGCTCTCTCAACTGATTGTTGTTTAGGCTTAGTGTCTCCAGTTTCTTCAGATTGCATAACTCATCAGGAAGAGCAGCTAGCAAAGAAAAATGTAAAAACCTGAATCTGATACAGCTGAAAAACACCTTTGATGAAGTTTAAAAAAAAAAAAAACTATATGGCAGTCTGTTACGCCTCGTGTTAAATATACATAGGCTTTTCACATGTTGCCCCATTTTTACGTATTGCATCTTTACCAACATAGTCTTCAGAAGGTGAGGGTGCCATCAAAATGCAGGAAAACATTATGTGTATAATGGGCTCCTTTTGTGAAGAAGCCACTGCACAATCCCACATCAGTTTCGTGGGATTGGAAGGCCCTCTCCTTCCCATACCATCTGCCCTTCCAAATTAGCAGCAAAATTAACTCTGTTTACAGGACACTCCAAAGATAGTCCCTTTCAAGTCCAAATTAACTTCCTATCAATCATTACTCCACCAGAGGAGGCTTATAGATGTAATTCTAAGAGACAGAACGCCTCGAGGATTCTGCCATTCTCCAGCGTCTGTAGTTCCCTGAAGCTTGTAAGAAAAACCCAAAAAACAAACAAACAAAAAACCCCACCTTTTTTTGTTGTTAGATTCTGATACATTTACTTGAATTCCAGTTTAATAACATTATACTCCAAACTCTATTCCAAGAGAAAAACCACCCTTTTTAAAGACGATTACTAGCAAAATTCCCAGGAGCAAAAGCCATACTTAATTTGTTATTGTTCAAGGAGAGGCTCTTCAGCAGAGTGAACTTCCCTATGATCATAGGCGGTAGATTCTCAATCTTGTTGTTGGACAAGTCGATGGTCCTGAGATTGCTTGTCAGCTTCTGCAACTCTGAGGGGAACTGAAGAAAGGGGTTCTCAGAGCAGAGAATCTCTTATCTAACTTCACCGCCCGCCGTCCCTCTCCCTTTACACTCCTTGGTCGGATCCCTCCCAGTTCTCACCTCGGTCAGCCCACGGTCCTTAAGTTGAAAGACACCAGTTTTCTGCGCGGTTTCCACATGAGCGCGGAGAGCACTGTTTCCCATCCTAACTCCAAGGCTCAGGTCCCTGCGGGAAGGAAGCGCAGCCGTCACCACTCGGTTCTAGCCGGCACCCAGCCACCCCGTCGGCCTCCCGGCTGCGTCTCAATCCCCAGCTGTCACCTCCTGCCGATCCTGGGATCTTGGAGGCCAGCTCAAGAGTGGCAAGAAAGAAAGAGAAGAACACCAGGCCCTGCCGATTTTGCAGCTGATCCGAAGCGAGACGCTGCTAGGAGTTGAGGGAAGATCAGGGATCCCCGAACTCGCCTCGTACAGCTCAGCTCACGGCAGGTTCGGCAAGGGAAGACCCGGGACCCGCGCTCACTGGGATGCGCTGCCCAGGCTTCCGCACGGGCGGAAACGCCCTGTGACGTCATCGAGGCGCGCGGTGAGTTCCACTCACTCTGCGCGCCACCCGGGAAGGTGGCTTACGGCCATGGCCGCGGCGAACCCCTGGGACTCGGCTACCGCGCCAAACGCTGCTGGGCTACTGCTGGGCCACTTTATTACATCGAAGTTGGTCACTGAGGTGCGTGGCGACGATGGCGTCATTAAGGAGGTGTACCCGGTGGCGACAGAAGCTGGCTGTGAGGTGGTGGTGCTGGCTGCCGGAGTGGGTGTGAGGGTGCTGGCTGGAGGCCGATAGGGCTGCTTGCTGGCAGAAGTGACTGGGCCGCTGTGGGTTATGCAAAAGTGGGGCTCTGAGTAGATGGTGTCTGGCAGGCGAGATATCTCAGGTCAGTTCGTGGGCGATAATAAAAACTAATGTTTCCCCGCCTTTTTTCAATCCAGTGATAGCCGCCTCGAGATTGTAGGGATGGCGGGGTTGGGAAATAATGGGTAGATAGTTAAAACGGACGTTCCCAAACGATGCTCACTGTGTAAAATATTGAAGTCTTACGAAGCGCTGGGCCCGGGAGGGCGCCAAGGGAAGCACGCATCTTTACAGGCTAGGGAGTCGGGGGGCTGGGGGGTGCGGAGGGGTTATTGGCGAGAAAGACCCAAAAGGCCTGGATATGAATGGCAAAACATAACCACAGCACTCCCCAATTCTCATCTTCCTCACTTCTCTCCTGTGTTTTCTTCCTCCCAACTTGTCTAGGGCTCTGGGAGATAGTGAAGGACAGGGAAGCCTGTCATGCTGCAGTCCTTGGGGTCACAGAGTCAGACAACTTGTATAGTCCAGTTCTGTAACAAAGTAATTTGATAAATTCATACTATAAGACATTTTGGATTTGTCAGTCTAGAATGCATTGGTAGAAGATAAACCAAGGGAATAAGTCTCTGGTGAGTTAGGCTGCTGATTGCTTTGGGAAGGATCTTCCTTGTGTCCTTCAAGTAAGGCTAATTAGACATACTTGTTTTGCCTACAGGTAAGATCTGGCAATCCATAGCTCCTTAAAACCATCTTATAATCTTACTACACAGCTAGATCCAATGAGGAAACTTCTCAGATTTGTAGCATGATTCTACTTTAAGCAAACTGTACATATGAAAACCTATTTTTATTATAAGGATTTATCATTCTTTCAGAATGATGTATTATACGATCCCTTTAAACAGTCAGTACACATCATCCAATGTGCGTTAAAAATTAAGAGTGATGCTTAAAACTGTGTGATGTGATATGATACAATGCTTCTAGAAAATACAGCTTATTGAAGCTTTGTTATGTTTTGATCTGTCCATTGGAGAATGGTTTAGTGACAGAAAGGTAGGGTTAATTGTCTATAGGATAATACGGGATACTGCTTTGGCTTATGCCCTGTTGTTGTTGTTGTTGTTCTTACTCTGTGACCCCAGGGACTGCAGCCTGCCAGTCTTCCCTGTTCTTCACCATCTCCCAGAGTTTGCTCAAATTCATGTTCATTGAATTGGTGATGCTATCTAACCATCTCATCCTCTGCCATCCTCTTCTTCTGCCTTCAGCCTTTCCCAGCATCAGGGTCTTTTCCAGTGAGTCGGCTCTTTGCATCAGGTGGCCAAAGTATTGGACCTTCAGCTCAGCATCAGTCCTTCCAATGAATATTTAGGATTGATTTCCTTTAGGATTGACTGGTTTGATCTCCTTGCAGTCCAAAGGACTCTCAAGAGTCTTCTCCAGCACCGTAATTCAAAAGCATGGATTCTTTGGTGCTCAGCCAACTCTTACATCCATACACAACTACTGGAAAAACCATAACTTTGACTGTACGGACCTTTGTCGGCAAAGTGATGTCTCTGCTTTTTCATACTCTGTCTAGTTTTGTCATAGCTTTCCTTCCAAGGAGCTTCATAGCTACAGTCACCGTCCACACTGATTTTGGAGCCCAAGAAAATAAAATCTGTCACTGTTTCCAACCTTCTCCCATCTATTTGCCATGAAGTGATGGGACTGGATGCCATGATCTTAGTTTTTTGAGTGTTGAGTTTTAAGCCAGCTTTCTCAGTGTCCTCTTTCACCCTCATCAAGAGGCTCTTTGGTTCCTCTTCACTTTCTGTCATTAGAGTGGTATCTGCATATCTGAGGTTGTTAATATCCTCTTAGTGGCTTTGTGGAAGTGTTAATCGCTCCGTCATGTCCCACTCTTTGCAACACCATGGACTGTAACCCTCGAGGCTCCTCTGTCCATGGAAATCTCCAGGCAAGAACACTGGAGTGGGTAGCCTTTCCCTTCTCCAGGGGATCTTCCTGACTCAGGGATCAAACCCAGTCTCCCACATTGCAGGTAGATTCTTTACTATCTGAGCCACCACAGAAGTCCTTACATCCTAGATATTCTGGCAAACTTTGAGTCACAGGGCCTTGACCTGAGCTCCCTCTACTGGCAATATGTGCGATAAGGATCTGGACCTAAAAAAACCCCCTCAGAATCTATTTTCTAATAGAAAGGAAGAGTACTACACATACATACTCACATAGTCTATTTTCTGTGTACTGCTCTCTTCCGCACCTCGCTACCATTTTAGAGCCTCTCTTTTACGCTGCCTCCCTTTTAATGTCCCTAGCTAGAATTCTGTATGAAGAAGAAAGGACAGAGAAAAAAAGAAAGGATGAATTATGTAAAGTTTAAAAATAAAATAAAAATAAATAAAATAAATTAAAAAAAAAAAGAAAGGATGCTCACAGATACAAGCATGAACAGATATATAGATAACACAGTGTTACCAGGATTTTTACGTGAATGTCTAGACATGAATGTCCTGGATTTCAACTTCTTGTACCTAGCAGCAGAGTAAACAGAAATACCCTAAACAGATGCCCAGTGGCATGTAAAGTTCATATAATATATAATGGTAGTTGTCAATAGTAAAGACTTTCGAATTTTCCAATCCTTGCTTTTTTTTTTAAGGTGTTCCCTAAGTCACAGTCCTCAAAACAGAATTTCCATTCACTAGAGGAATTTGACTGTTTTTCTCTCCTCTCTCCTTTTCTTGAAAATTCTTGTTTTCCCTCTGGTTTCTCTTGCATGTTTTTGGATAAGCTCCATTACCCTGTTGTTGAACCCAAGAGTTTACTAGTTTGCAAACGTGCAACCAAGATTAGTGTACAAACATGGAAGGATGGAGAGGTACCAGAGAAGGAGGAAGTTACAGTGAGAAATAGGAGATGTTTTAATTTACTTTCTTACCTTTAATTTACTTCTAAGAGAGAGCAGAGTCAGGCCAATATAATGGAAATGCAAATTGAATGTATTCGCATTTCAGTCCTGTTACACATTGGCAGTATAAAGTTGAACTAATACTTAACCTCCCCAGTCCTCAGGTTTGCCATCAGTAAAATATCGTGTGTTGTCTACCTCAGTGAATGGTATAACTATCTGTCCAGTCACCTGAAGCAGAATCCTTGGGAGTCATTACTGACTTGACTTTATTCCTCACTCCCTGTATCAACTAGTACTTACAAATGCCATCTTCTTAGGAACTAATATCTCTCCCTCCCTTTCCTTTTTAACTGTTACTGATCTAATCCAGTCTTATCTTCTCACCGGGTATACTGTGGCAGCCACCTGTCTAAATATCCAACCTCCAGTCCAGCTTCACTAGTTTTTTGTCTGTTTGATATTGTTGGTGCATTACTAGAGTAGGTTGGGGTTTTTTAACCCCACAATGTTGTGAAACTATTTTAAAACTTTTCTTTATTATCCCCAATGGAATCCACATACTCATTAAGCAGACACTTCCCACTCCTTCCTCTCCCCATCTCCATTAATTTTATTTTCCATACTATCTCCATTTACATTTCTAAAATAGGTATTATATATGATTGTGTCACTTCATCAGAAAACTTTAAATTGCCCTCATTTTCTGAATTATGATGGCTTATTATAGCTATCAAGATCTCCCATGATTATGTAGGAAACTATGTTTCCAGATTGATCTTCCCCTTCTCACATATATGTTAGTACTAACTGACAGTTACTGAGCATTTATAATGTCTAGAATACCTTTTCCTTACCATCCATCATGAGCTTGTTAAGGGCAGAGAGCTTGTTTCATTCATCTTTGAATCTTCCATTGTCTAACTCAATGTTTATAAAATTGATTATCATCATTCAGCCAACTTTTGCTATGAAGGGCCGTAGAGTAAGTATTTGAGGCTTTTAGGTCCATAGGGTCAAAACTAAGCTATTTTAGTATGAGAACAACATGAGATAAGTAAATGAATGAACGAAGTTGAGTTTCAGTGAAACTTTATTTCTGGACCCTAAAATTTGAATTTCATTTAATTTCCATGTGTCACAAAATATTTTTCTTTTGATTTTTTTTCTCCAACAATTAAGAAACATAAAAACCATTCTTAACCCTTAAGCTACACAAAAACAGGCAATGGGCTGTATTTAATTCATAGGAGGTAGCTTCCCAGCCCCTGGCCTATATGGTATCTGAAGTTCTTTCCTGTGCCAACATTCTAGAAAAGAAAAAGAGAATAGAAAAAATTATGGATGAAGCCAAGAGATGAAAAAGATAATGTTCTTATTCTATGATAACCTGCGATTTAAAAAAGTGATATAACAGACTGAAAGGATACAAAGGAAGTGGGGCAAGGGGGTAGGCTTTTTACAAGAATAATTATGCCTGGACAAAACTATTCCTTTATCTGAGAGAGGAAGAATATGGAAAGAGACAATATGAATGACTTGTAGCCAACAGAGGTCATTTAATGAATCAGATGAATGATTCTGTGGCCCAGAGTGTTTGATTTTAGCCTCTAATCAGCAAGGCCTAATAGACTAGGTCTTGGTCATTTGTGTAGAAGTGGTTCTCTAGCAAACTCAGCCTTAGAATTCTCTGGTAAACTATCAGTAGTGCCAATCTGGTGTGCATGATGCTTTAGGAAATAGTACAAAGTGATTTTGTTTGTTTTTCTTATCTTTTAAATATTTGGGCAAAGGATTTGTGATAGTGGAGGTTTTAAAAACAGGAAATACACATTGCTACTATCCTACTCTGTACTTCATTTTTCAGGGGGAGTGCTGGACATATCCTCATATTTTAGACATGTGGGCATGCTATTCCAGTGCACACAGAAACTTTTTCTGACATACTACTACTTACTTTGTCTGTTCACTTACCAATAGGAGATGTTAAATATATCTAAGAAATCAACTTCTTGCTTTGTGAACTTCTCCAGACTACAGCAGATCACAGATATTCAAGCTGAAATCTACCAGGTAAATTTTGCTGGAGTTTCTACTTTCCACTTCTACTAAAGGAAAGCATCTTAATTGGTTCCAACAATTTTCTTGCAAGTAGAATGGTGTCTAGCACATAGCTGTGTAGGCTTTTTTTTGCAGTAGTTAATAACAGTAGTAATCACAGTAGTAATGAGTAGTAGCAATAGCAGCAACAGGGCTTAAACACCAAAATGAAAAGCTTCCATAACAAATCATCTTCCTGCTCCCTTTAAATATTCCTGAGTTAAAGACTGTCATTTTTTTTAAAATCAAAGTTTAAGCTTTTACTTCAGGTAAACTAAGTGGTATTTTTGTCTCTAATGTAGAAAAACCTGGAAATTGAACTCCTAAGCCTAGAAAAAGATGCTGCAGATGTTGTCCATCCTTCCTTTTTGGGTAAGTGATTTAGTTAAATGAGTAATCATGAGAATGCCAACTTTTTCTTAAGATTACTTTAAATAAGCACTAGGATACAAGGTTATGATAATTTTTCCAGATATTATGCCAAAGCTAACAAAGTCTGCTTTTCTGTGGGCTTAGCTATTGCAAATAGCATAAAAAGTGGCTGAGGAAGGAGCTCCTCAGTCAGTAGAGCTTAAAAGACAAAGGCTGAAGAATCTTACAGATGAAAGGATCCTAAAGGGACATGATAGCTAAAGCAAAGGGTAGCCATGGATTGAATATTTGATTAGAAAAAAATTTTTCTGGTATAAATGACATTATTATTATGATATTTGGTGATTAAATATAGGCTGCATTAAATATTGGTATTTAAATGTTAAATTATCTGAATTTAATAGTAGTGATTTGATTCTCTTATATAACTACACTTGTTGTTACATTAGAGAATGTTCCTGTTTGGGAAGATACATCCTTAAGTTTTAGAAGTAAAAGGTCAGGACATCTGCAACTTACTCTCAAATTGGTTATGAAAAATATATGTATGTGAGTGTAAAGAAAGAGAAAAAAATGTAGCCAAATGTTGGTTCGTGAGTCTAGGTGAAATGTATATGGGAATTCAGTCAGTGAACTTTTCTTGAAACTCTTCTGTAAGTTTGAGATTTTTAAAAAATAATTATTTAAGAGTCAGTTGATAGCCATTAACTGAATTCTGGGGAAAATACTGACATAAAAGTAGCTGATAAGACAAATGTTTACTTTTTAGTGTTCATATAGAATATTAGAGGCAAAGACTCTATGTGAAAAATATGGCTCTGGCTATAAAAAGTAGGAGTAGAATTGGAAAACACTAAGAATTTAGCACTAGATTGGATAGTCAGTAGGAAAAGTAAGAGAAAATATTAATAGTTGAAAATGAAACTAGTATTGGGGATTAAAGATAGCAAAGGGGAGATATTTAGGAGAGAAATGGTGGGATTGATTTTTGATGTTGATAGTGATTTCAAAACTTGTCCTGTTGCTGACTATAAATTCTGATTCTGGTTTGTGTAGCTCAGAAGTGTCATAGTCTGCAAAGCATGAATAATCATTTGGAAGCAGTGCTAAAAGAAAAGCGGTCCCTCAGGCAAAGACTGTTGAAACCCATGTGCCAAGGAAACTTGCCTATTGAAGCTGTTTATCACAGGTTAGACTACAAAGTAGACATTAACAGTTACATGTTTCCTGAGGGTAGTTTTTGTTTAGACTAGTAATTATTTCATAGCATAATTCATTGAATAGTATATGAGTGATTGTATCTATTATTAATGCTGATACATTAAACCAGAAAGAAAACCCTTTACTTTTAAAGAATTATAGCAATGGTAAAGAGAAAGGCATTTCTTTTGCCCAGTGTCTTGGAAATTATAATGACTTTAATGAAAGAAATTAGATTTATAACATAGTAAGGTAGATGGCACCCCATAGTAAGGCAATGGCACCCCACTCCAATACTCTTGCCTGGAAAATCCCATGGACGGAGGAGCCTGGTAGACTGCAGTCAATGGGGTCGCGAAGAGTCGGACACGACTGAGCGACTTCCCTTTCACTTTCCACTTTCATGCATTGGAGAAGGAAATGGCAACCCACTGCAGTCTTCTTGCCTGGAGAATCCCAGGGATGGTGGAGCCTGGTAGGCTGCCGTCTATGGGGTCACACAGAGTCGGACACAACTGAAGCGACTTAGCAGCAGCAGCAGCAAGGTGGATGAAATCATTTTTATTGAGTATAGACAGTTTTCTGTGATGTAAATTTATTATGATGTTAATATCTCTATATAAAAATTCTGTTGGGGGAGTTTAAGCAGGGACAGATGAACACAGGGTCAACTAAAAGGAGGAAAATTACAATTCTGATCTCACCTGTGCTGATTGTATGCCTCAGAGCCTTGGTCAAATGACTTAAGTTTTTTTTTTTTTCCCAGGTGTGCAAATATATATTTTAATCTTCACCGAGTTTTTACATACACTTTGAAATTTATAACAACTATCAGACCACTGGTGTTTTTTCATCCCATTATAACAGCAGGAGTTCACATCAGAATTCATTAGTTTATGTCAAGTTCCACCCTGACAGATCTGCAAGATCATATCCCCTCAAAGTCAGAATTTAAGATTTCACATGAAATTTTAATCTCTTACTTTTTCTCTCCAACAAACATACATTATATACAAATAATGTTGTGTCTCTCTTAAGGATGTGATAGTGATAATGTGATTTAGTTTTTTCCATGCAAGGATTTGCAAAATTGGTTTTGTACCTCAGTGTTATAAGAGGGTTGTGGTCAAAGGAGATTTCCTTTGGAGAGTTGCTAAAGTGTTATGTTATGTCTACCTTATTCTGCCACAGGGAGATGAGGGGGTTTCCTTCCCCCTTCAATTTAAACTTAACAGAGCCCAGACTGTGTCTCTTGGAGTCTATGGAGCCCAAAAATCAATACCAAACACATATGAGGAAAAAACAAATGAAACTTGCCAACTATCTGCCTAACAGAGAGGTTGTCTACTTGAAAGTTACACAGTCGTGTCTGACTCTTTGTGATCCCATGGACTGTAGCCTGCCCGGCTCCTCTGTCCATGGAATTCTCCAGGCAAGAGTACTGGAGTGGGTTGCCATTTCCTTCTCCATGACTTAAGTTTTTATCTTAGCTTCCCATTCCATAGAAGGGGCATGCTCTCTTTTTCTCAAAGGAGATTGGGAAGCATCAAATTGAAAGTGTAGGTTATTAATAATAAAATGAAAAAGCAGGCATCTGGGGATCTGATTGCTTTCTCCAACCAGTGTCTTACTAACTGACCCTGAGCTGACCAATATTTCCTTTTTTAAAAAAATTATTTATTTGGCTATGACAGGTCTTAGTTACAGCATACAGGATCTTTAATTGTGGCATGCAGGATCTAGTTCCCTGACCAGGGATGGAACCCAGGCCCCTTGCATTGGGGAGTGCAGAGTCTTAACTGCTGGACCACCAGGGAACAGTATTTCCTCTTAAATGTCAAATCTTTTATCCTACAGTCAAATAATAGATATACAAATCCCATGCTTGTGAATATATTCAGTATAGTAAAATATCATTAATGTGTATACTATACATTATAAATATCAGAAGAACTAAGTAATAATCTGAAGGCATTTTGCAAATACAAAGATTTAAAGTAGTTTCATGTGTAGGCTATTTCAGTGAAGCACATTTATCCTTGTCTTCACCCTTCACCAAGAATAAGTGGATTGAAATGGAATGAGGTTTTACCTAGAGAAATTTTTTTACTTATGTGAGAAAATTATTAACATTCATGTTTGTCTAACATTAGGTAACATTAGACACAATTAGTGTTGTCTCTCTCTGTTTTTCTGTTTGGATGACAAGCTAATTCCTGTTTAAAATGAAAGAGAAGGACCTTTTTTATCAGATATTTCCATTAATGCAGAAAGGTTATTAATGACTCATTGGGTAGATTGTAATTCTCTTATTTCATATTAAAAGTTCTAATTAAAGGGAAAAAAGAAAACAAAATATCTGAAGTGGAAAAAAAAAATAGTTGACTTTTTTTTTTCTGCTTCTTTCAGATACATGGTACATTTGCTGGAATTGGCAGTAACTTTCATTGAGCGATTAGAAGATCATCTTGAAACAATTAGAAATATCCCTCATTTAGATGCAGATCTAAAGAAAATGGTGAGTATTACCAATAGCATTTAGGTAGTTCATCATCTCCTTTCACCTTGCTTAACTATCATTGATTCTTTTATACTAGAATCTCAAATGTGTGATCTCTCTGTTTAACTTTTTGATGGCTAATATTATCAGTGAATTATTTTTTTAATCAGATATGACCAATCCCTTCCCTCAGATTCTCAAGGTTTGGTGAGAGAAAATATAAGATACTTTCTACTTTATAGTATTATTTGCCCAGTTAGTACAGCTGCTGCTGCTGCTGCTGCTAAGTCGCTTCAGTCGTGTCCGACTCTGTGCAACCCCATAGACGGCAGCCCACCAGGCTCCCTCGTCCCTGGGATTCTCCAGGCAAGAACACTGGAGTGGGTTGCCATTTCCTTCTCCAAAGTATGAAAGTGAAAAGTGAAAGTAAACTCGCTCAGTCGTGTCCGACTCTTAGCAACCCCATGGACTGCAGCCCACCAGGCTCCTCTGTCCATGGGATTTTCCAGGCAAGAGTACTGGAGTGGGGTGCCATTGCTTTCTCCAAGTACAGCAGAGAATGATAAAGAAGATGCTATCTATTAAGCACAGAAAAAGGGGTGATTACTTTCACTTTTAAGAAGATTGGGACTAGAATAGGAAGTAGGAATACTTCAGTAAAGTTTTAAATAGGAGTTAGAAGCAAGCTGCATCTTGAAGAATCAGTGAAAAAGAGTAGTTCAGCCAAAAGCAGTTTGAGACAAGACATGAAAATTAGAGAGCATAGGTATTTGAGGGAAGAATGGTACTCCAGTTGATTTTTAAGGGTATTGAGAGGGAGATTGGCTCAGGGTTAGTTCATGGAATATTTTGAAAATCAGACTAAGAAGTTTAGACATTGAGTATTGGGGAACTGTTGGATGTTTTTTTCATTTGTTTTTAGAGTAGTGCACAGAGGGTTGATTTACTTAATCAGAACTGTAGTTTAATCATGGAGAAAACAACTGGGTAGAGTAGACTGAGCCTTGTCACTCCCAAGTATGAGCATAGCATCAGTATCTCCTGGAACCTTGTTAGAAATGCAGAACTCCTTCACCTTAGACCTTCAGTATCTGAATCTATAGTTTAACAAGTTCCTCAGGTGATTTCTGTACACATTAAAATTTGATGAGCTGTGGGTTAGAGGACTAGGTAGAGGAACCAACAGCAAGAAACTTGGAGAATAAATCGTTTTTCAAATGAAAGATTTAAAGCATCTGAATACAAAGGATTGTGCTGATTATTTTAGATTCTGGAGGTCAAGTTTCTATCATGTGGCTACTATTTGGACAAATGACACATCCAGCCTTGGGGACTTGAGGATGAGTAGTATCAAGAGATTAAAGAAACCAATAATTTTATTTTCTGACATGTCTTATACAGAGAGTAAATGTTTAGTCATGGTTTGTTGAACTGTAGTTAAATTGAGTTTGAGATACTGAATATGCATCTAGATGGAGATTTCCAGAAAACTGAAATGTAGGACTGAACTTTAAGAAGGTTAGTTTGACAGTATCGACTGAGTGTCATCTACATGAAGGTGATCAGTAAAGACAAAGGAGAGTTGAGCTCAAAGAAAAAGAATGTGTAGGAGATTTAAGGAGCCTTTGTATTAAGAGGCTGGAAAAGATAAGTTGTTAACTTTTGGTGTCATAATTCTTATGATACAGTAATGATGTATTAATGATAGACATGGTTTTTCTCCTGTTTTCCCCTTCTTTCATATGTTACAGAGCACAGCTTTAGCAAAGATGGATGTATTGGTGACTGAGACAGAAGAACTGGCAGAGAATATACTCAAGTGGCGAGAACAACAAAAGGAAGTTTCCTCTTATATCCCCAAAATATTAGCTGAAAAAAATTCTCTTCATAAACATGATGTTATAGTGCCTCCTTTACCTCTTACTTCTAAAGTTAATGTTCAAACTATTAATGCCAAGTAATTATCAACTGTTTATTTTTATTTAATTATATGTAATTGTGTGAAGCCCATTTCTAGTCAATTATAACACAGGTATTTATAGACTTTGCCACTAGCCAAACTGAAAGAGCCCTCTTTATATTGAAATACTAAGATTCCAAGTTCATTAAGACAAAGCTGAGTTTTCTTTTGTTTTCCATGTATTTTTATTCCACTTTTCAGTAAAGCTCAAATATAAATATGGCAGTTTATTAACATGAGTGCATTAATCATATCTTAGGTAGCAGACTTTATTATGTTTTTTAAAAATGCATGTTTTTGAATTAGAAGAGTCTAGAATCTCAAAGTATGTTGATTATTCCTGTGGGATTGTCACTAAGTGTGCAGAAGAATAACAGCAGATCAAAGGCCTGCTTGTAAAGTTGGACCTTGGCTGGCATCTGGAAACTTAGATTCCAAGAGGGTTCCCTCCACTCTCGTCAGTTAAGAGTTGCTTGCTGTGACTAAGGTGTTTGTACAGTGTGGTTTGTGCTAACACATGCCTTCTTCCTGGGAATCTAGAATTTGCATATATGCTAGGAAGGATGTACCTATGTGAATAGCCCACAATAACAACCCTGGCACAGCTTGTTTCTTTGTTTTGTATTGTTTTGGCCCTGCTGTGTGGCTTGTGAGGTCTCAGTTCTCCAGCCAGGTATTGAACCCGGGCAGTTGGCAGTGAAAGCATGGAGTCCTGACCACTGAACTGCCAGGGAATTCCCTGGCGCTGCATCTTTTGTTTTTGTTTGTTTGTGGCACTGCATCTTTAATGAGGTTTTATGGTAGACAACCTTTCACACATGTCACAATTCAGTTGCTGGAGGAATTAAGCACATCCTGTGGGACTCTATTGGCAGAGGACTCTGGAAGTTTGTGCCTGGTTTCCCCCCAGACTTTGCCCTGTACACCTTTCGCTTTGCTCTTTTGCTTTGAATGCTTTTGCTGGAGTAAATCATAGCCATGAATACAGTGATATGCTGAGTCCTATGAGTCCTCCGAGCATCTCATCAAACCAGGGTGGCAGGGAAAGGGGTTTATGGGGACCCGACATATGAAGCAGTTCCAGAGGGTATTCACTGGCAGCCTTAGAAACAGGCCAAAAAGCAAAGTAGAGCAAAGAAAAGAAAAAGGCACATTATGGTAAAACTTTGAGAGGTTTTACCTCACAAGTTGCTCAGATATTTTACATATCAGAGTTTATTATGCATACAAAAGAGACTGGGTATACTAAGTCTTAGGATGTATTTATTTGTATCAGGAGTAAAACTACTCTTGGCTTATTTTCAGACTTAAGGTTCTCTTTTGCTTTAAATGTATGCTTCAGTATTTTTATGCTATTGCATTCTCTATCACCGGAATTCACTCATCCTTGTAGTTAGCACACTCTTAAAGACAAGAAGACCTCAACATAGTGGGTGAGTTAAGTAGTTATCCATAAGGAAACAGTATCATTACCCAAAACTATCCTGCTAAAACAACATGTTTTGAAGCCTGTTTTGCTGACCTTTGCAACTGGGATATAGAAGAGTTGTCATAATGTCTTGAATATTGCTGAACATTGCCTAGACACCCCAAGTAAAACTTTTAGTTGTATTTCATTAGAAATCCGTTCAAGTCCATTCTTGGTTTCAAACATCTTACTAAGCATTTTCTTCATGTAATTTCATATATGTATATATGAGTATATATATATTTTTTATGTCACAGTTATTGATATATATGATTGTTTTCAGTATTATTTTTGCCTTTTTTTGTCTTTTATGTCTTTTTCAAAATAAATAAACCTTTAGTTTCTAACTAAAATTTTGTGGTCCTTGTCTGAATTCTGTATTGAAAGGACAGATCCTTTATTTAGCATACACAGTTAGAAGTATAAGGATACAGGTTATCTGATTCACAAAAGCTTCAGGTAAGTTGAGACTGAGGTCTACTACAAAGAGAAAAACTAACTTAGTACTATGCTGAAGTCAATAAGTGTGGATCAGTTGTTCTTTTCCCCCAGCTTCTAGACATGTAGATACTATCAATATTGTTTAGTCACTAAGTAGGGTCTGGACTGTAGCCCACCAGGCTCCTCTGTCCACGGGATTTCCCAGGCAAGAATACCGGAGTGGGTTGCCATTTCCTTCTCCAGGGGATTTTCCCAACCCATGGCTCTTGCGTCTCCTGAATTGGCAGACAGAGTCTTTACCAGGGGAAGCGCCATGCGTGAGTGCTCAGTTGCTTTAGTAGTGTCTGACTCTTTGTGGCCCTGTGAACTGTAATCCACCAGGCTCCTCAGTCCATGGGATTCTCCAGACAAGAATACTGGAGTGGGTTGCCATGCCCTCCAGGGGATCTTCCCAACCCAGGGATTGAATTGAGTCTTCTGTGTCTCCTGCATTGCAGGCAGATTCTTTACCGTTAAGCCACTGGGGAAGCCCAAGGGAAGCCCCAGATACTATCAATAAAACCATCCAAACAAAAATAGTTCTGAATGTTTTTCTACTTACACCAGATGTATGAGAGTTGTGAATTCACTTCCAACACAAGAATGATGCTACTTTATGAAGACCATTCTGAAGAAATTTGAGTTGCCTGATTTTTCCAGCACTTTTCTTATTTTACCCCTTGCTCTGATTTGTGATTCTGCCAACCTGACCCCTGTTATCCTCTCAACGTTCCATATAGTTAGGCAAATTGTCTGAGGAACAGGAAAACCCAAAGGGTTTCCTGACATGCAAAATAGAGGGTTGAGATATTAATAAAATTAATCAATGTATTATGGAGTTTCCTAAGGTAATCCCTGTAAAACATGAATTTATATGAGATTTATTCTGCAATTTGGGGAATCTACTCATGTAATTAATTTTATCTTAAAAAAAAAAAAATTTTAGCAATTAGTATAATTCAAGATAAGCAGATCACGTTCTAGAGTTCTTTTTATTTTGCCTTTTCTTTTTCCTTTCTCACCATTTCCAAGTTAATTTTCTCTTCTTTTGGAAAAACCACATAAATGTTTGTAGGAAAAGATTTACATTAGGATGTAGTAAGAGCAGGAGTCTAGCAATTGATGAACTTTTCCTAGGAGATGATGGACCTCCAAGGTTGCACTACCCAAATTTAGGGTACCAAAACAGGAGACAAATATCTTACTTGAGACTTTGAATCACTTTAGTGTAGAAGGCTAGTAAAAAGGAAGTCATTCATTTCCTCAAGGCTGTGGTGAGATTACATTTTCAAGGAGACCCTACACAGACTCAGTATGCTTCCTTGTCAAAAATTAATTTACCTCAAGATGGCAACATACACTTATTTTTGATCAGTAGATACTAATAATATTTTCTGTAACATATTTTCTTTTCTGAGTCTTAGCTTTTGTGGGGCATAAACATTTACCTTGGTCAATAAACATTTACTTGAAAAACTGCAGGATGGAAGCCTTTCTGCAGAAAACCTGATGATAGGTGGGACTCACCTATCTGAGCTGCCTTTTCTCTCCAAGCACATCTTATATTCTTTCCATCTCCCACTCCAAATTCAGAGATTTAGAGACAGGGCTTGTCTTTAGCTACTACATTACAGAGAGTAATAGCAAAGGCGAATTAGATCTGGTTTTGAATCCAAGTTCCACCATTTACTAGCTGTGTATTCTTTCTAACTTATTTAGTATCAGTCACACTTTCCTCATCTCTGTAATGAGATGATAACAGTACCTACTTCATGGATTCTTGGGAAGAATAAACAAGATAATGCATAAAAACCAATCAGTCACTGCTGCTGCTGCTAAGTCACTTCAGTGGGGACTGCCTCCACCTGTTAAAAACTGGGTCCAGAACCTTTACGCTCTTAATGAAATGATGATCTAATTAATTCCGAGGAAGCTCATTAGGGGCTGCAAATAGCACAAAAAGAAAGACAGGTGCCAATTGATTTGATCAAGGCTCTAGATTGAAATACTAAACCAGAAAAAATACAGAGGATAGAAAAACAATTAAATATCACCATAGTGATCAATCTGTTAAATAGTCTGTGGGTAATTTACAGAAAAAGCTGCCTGGTTTCTTAAACAAATACATGCCAAAGCAGGAAAGGAGGGGGACAAGGAAGCTACTGAATAAAAGATTAAAAGACATATCAACCAATATTTGGATCCTTATTCAAACAAAGAGATGGTTAAAAAACATACTCATGTATTTGATGGTGTTAGGAAACTAGTGTCTTTGGTTGTGATAATTGTATTATGGCTATGTTAAAAAGGTAGACTTCATCATTCAAAGGCACATGTTGAAATACTTATGAGCAATATAACTAAAAATATAGAATACTGTTATGCCAACTTCTCCAACCTGAGGATAGAAATATACAAGCACATAAGATAGATATATATATATATATATATATATATGCACACACACATACACACACACCTGGCTAGGACTACATACACACACATTCACTCACACACACACACCTGGCTAGGATTCCATGCTTTCACCGTGGTCAGGGAACACAATGTGTGTTTATATAAATACATATATATATATGTATATATATAAAATGTATATGTATTTGGCTCCAACATTCGGCTTGCAGGATCTTAGTTCCCTGACTGGGGTGAAAGCACAGAATCCTAGCCACTGAACTGCCAGGGAATTGCCAAGATAGAAATATATTAACATAGCGATACTTCCCCCATCCCAGCTTTACTGAGAAATAATTAACATATAACATTGTGGAAGTTTAAATCATACAACATGATTATTTCATACATGTATATATTGTGAAATATTAATATTGGTTAATATATCCTTCATCTCACATAATTACCTTTTTTTTTTTTTTTTGCGGTAGTGGTGGTGAGAATATTTAAGATTTATTCCAGGGTGGGAGGGAGGTCCATGGGGGAAAGGATATATGTATACATATAACTAATAAGCGAAAGGCAAAGGAGAAAAGGAAAGATATACCCATCTGAATCCAGAGTTCCAAAAAATAGCAAGGAGAGATAAGAAAGCCTTTCTAAGTGAACAATGCAAAGAAATAGAGGAAAACAATAGAACGGGAAAGACTAGAAATCTCTTCAAGAATATTAGAGATACCAAGGGAACATTTCATGCAAAGATGGGCTCAATAAAGGACAGAAATGGTATGGACCTAACAGAAGCAGAAGATATTAAGAAGAGGTGGCAAGAAAACATAGTAGAAGTATACAAAAAAGATCTTGATGACCCAGATAACCATGATGTTGTGATCACTCACCTAGAGCCAGACGTCTTGGAGGGCGAAGTCAAGTGGGCCTTAGGAAGCACTACTATGAAAAAAGCTAGTGAAGGTGATGGAATTCCAGCTGAGCTATTTCAAATCCTAAAAGATGATGCTGTGAAAGTGCTACATTCAATATGCCAGCAAATCTGGAAAACTGTGGCACTGGCCACAGGACTGGAAAAGGTCAGTTTTCATTCCAATCCCAAAGAAGGGCAATGCCAAACAATGTTCAAACTACCACACATTGCACTCATTTCACATGTTAGCAAAGTAATGCTCAAAATTCTCCAAGCCAGGCTTCAGCAATATGTGAACCGTGAACTTCCAGATGTTCAAGCTGGTTTTAGAAAAGGCAGAGGAACCAGAGATCAAATTGCCAACATCCTCTGGATCATAGAAAAAGCAAGAGAATTCCATAAAAACATCTGCTTCATTGACTATGCTAAAGCCTTTGACTCTGTGGATCACAACTGTGGAAAATTCTTAAGGAGATGGAAATACCAGGCCACCTTACCTGCCTCCTGAGAAACCTGTATGTATGCAGGTCAAGAAGCAATAATTAGAACCAGACATGGAACAATGGACTGATACAGAATTGGGAAAGGAGTACATCAAGGCTGTATATTGTCACCCTGCTTATTTAACTTATATGCAGAGTATATCACACAAAATGCCGGACTGAATGAAGCACAAGCTGGAATCACGATTGCCAGGAGAAATATCAATAACCTCAGATATGCAGATGAAATCACCCTTATGGCAGAAATTGAAGAGGAACTAAAGAGCCTCTCGATGAAGGTCAAAGAGGAGAGAGTAAAAGCTGGCTTAAAACTCAACATTAAAAAAATCATGGCATCCAGTCCCATCACTTCATGGCAAACAGATGGGGAAACAATGGAAAGAGTGGCAGACTTTAATTTCTTGGGCTCCAAAATCACTGCAGATGGTGACTGCAGCCATGAAATTAAAAGACGCTTGCTCCTTGGAAGAAAAGCTATGACAAACCTAGACAGCATATTAAAAAGCAGAGACATTACTTTGCTGACAAAGGTCCATATAGTCAGAGCTATGGTTTTTCCAGTAGTCACGTATGGATTTGAGAATTGGACAATAAAGAAAGCTGAGCGCCAAAGAATTGATGCTTTTGAACTGTGGTGTTGGAGAAGACTCTTGAGAGTCCCTTGGACTGCAAGGGGATCAAACCAGTCAGTCCTAAAGGAAATCAATCCTGAATATTCTTTAGAAGGACTGATGATGAAACTAAAATACTTTGGCCACCTGAAGGGAAGAGCTGACTCATTGGAAAAGACCCTGATGCTGGAAAAGATTGAAGGCAGGAGGAGCAGGGGATGACAGAGGATGAGGTGGTTGAATGGCATCACTGACTCAATGGACATGAGTTTGAGCAAGCTCTGGGAGATGGCAAAGGACAGGGAAGCCTGGCGTGTTGTAGTCCATTGGGTTGCAAAGAGTCTGACACAACCAAGCGACTGAACAACAACAACAATTACTAATTCACTTTGTTGTACAGCAGAAACTAAGACAACATTGTAAAGCAACTATGCTCCAATTAACAAAGGAAAAGATCAATGGATATACTACCCACAAAGCAAACTAGGAGCTAAAAAAATGTATTCTCTTGGCAAATTCAATTTTCAACATTATTAAATAACATCACCCTGCTATACATTAGATCCCCAGAACTTATTATAGCTGGGTGTTTGTACCCTTTGACCAACATATCCTCATTCTCCCTATCTACTCTGTTTCCATGAGTTTGATTTTTTAGATTCTCTATACAAGTGAGATCATATAGGATTTTTCTGCCTGAATTATTTAAATCAGTATAATGCCCACCTATGTTGTCATAGATGGCAGGATTTTCTCTTTGATAATGGATGAATAATATTCCACTATATATATATATATATATATATATATATATATATATCAGATGTTCTGTATCCATTCATCCTTCAGTGGACAATTAGGTTGTTGCCACATCTTGGCGAATCATAATGCTGCAATGAACATGAGGATGTAGATATATTTTTGAGACAGTGATTTCATTTCCTTTGAATATATACCCAGAAGAAAGATTGCTGGATCATAGGTAGCTCTATTTTTAGTTTTTTGAGGAACTTTCATACTATTTTCCCTAATACAGCCATTTTTTTTCCACTGCAAAGCACAGTGAGTACAGAAGTCATTCAGAAGACTAGGTTTCCAGGTGAATTTGAATTGTAAACCAGCTGTCCCAATACTCCAGGGATGAGTCCATTCAAACAGGTGAGAGAGGAGGCTGGATAGGTAAACCACTATTGGAACATGCCTGACATGTAAAGGCATCACCATGACTCTATTACTGCCACTGCAGTACTAAAATAGCCTCCACCTGGTCCCTCTTGGGCTTCAATCCTTTCCCTTTCCTGAAAATAGTCTCAAAACAGTAGCCAGAGTAAACCTTTAAAAATATAGATTACATAATTTTTACTTAATTTTTTAATTTTTAAAATTTTTACTGGAGTATAGTTGATTTACAAGGTTGGGTTAATTTCTGCTGTCTAGCAAAGTGCATCAGTTATACATATACCTACATCTTTTTTAGATTCTTTCCCATATAGGTCATTATATTGAGTAGAGTTCCCTGTGTTATACAGTGGGGCTTTATGAGTTATCTATTTTATATATAGTAGTGTGGATATGCCAATCCCAATATCTAATTTATCCCTCCCTCCCTGCCCCCATAACCATAAATTGGTTTTCTACATCTGTAACTCTGTTTTATAACTAAGTTCATTTGTACTATTTTTTAAGATTCCACATATAAGCAATATCATATGTTATTTGTCTTTGTCTGACTTACTTCACTCAGTATGACAATCTCTTGGTCCATTCATGTTGCAGAAAATGGCATTATTTCATTCTTTTTTATGGTTGAGAATAATTCTACTTTTGTCCTTAACACTGTCCAGTAGCTTTCCAGCTCACCAAGAATAAAATCCAAAGGCTTTACCATGGCCTCATGCTACCTCTATGATTCTCTCCCTCTGTCACTCCATGCTATCCCCACTGGCTTTCCCACTGTTCCTCTAACATTCCAGGTTTTTACCAAGTGCAGGGTCTGTTCCCTGTGTCTGAAACTGCCCTTCCACAGAACAGCAACACTCTTCTTTTACAACCTTCAGATTTTTCTCAAGTGTCACATTCTCAAGGCCTTACCTGGCCATATTATTTACAGTATGAACACCCTCCTTACTCCTTCCTACCCCCCTTTCTGCTTTATTTTCACTCCTTAGCTAATCTGATATACATTTTACTTAAATTGTTTTACTTATTAGTTTCTCTCATCAAGCTGCATGAGGTCAGAGGTTTGCCTATTTTCTTCACTGCTATGACGTTGATCGTAATACATGACTACTTAGGAAATACTTGTTAAATACATAAACTAATACCTGCAAGTCCTCCTCCCTCCAACTCGCATACAGTTTCTGAAATCCTATATAAAGTAGCACCTTTCTCCCTACATACACACAGAGACCATCACTGAATTTCCTTACCGTGCTTTTTCCAAAAAGTTTCATTTAGCACCATTCGACATATTATATATTCACGTATTTACTCTCTTCTTCCCTTCCCTGTAGATTCTAATTTCCACGAAGGTTAGGACTGTATCCTCAGGGCCTTAGAACAGCACTTGACTCTGAGCAGGTACTAAGTAGTTACTTCTTGGATGAATTAATGAACCATTTCTGTCCGATACTATTCCCTACAAGATCAGAAACTCTGTCAGGGTGGCGCTGAGCTTCCAGCACAATCTACGAGAAGCTCGCCAGTGAGAACTCTAAACCCCGAATCCAGTGCCTCTTAAAAGAAAGACAATGCCCCTTGAAGGGAACAGCAAAAACATCGGTGTTCCCCACTTCATTTCTGCCCCTAAAATTTAACCACAGGATTGACAGATCAGGCGAATGCAGAGAATAAAGGATTTTGTACATTACTAAACGTACTAAACGAGGACTGTAAACTGTCTAGTGTTAACGAATTTACTAGACTTTGTAGTGCTTCGGACACTGGAAAAACAAAAGCTAGTTTCTCTCAAGCGGGAGCCAGCCTTACCCAGCCAGGATCTACACCACCCCGACCGCGAGGCTCAGGATTGGTCCAGGCTCCTCAGCCCTGGCTGGGCTTCCGGCCCACTTGTGCGAGAGGCAGTCCCGTGAGGCGCGTGGGCGGAGCGAGGCGGGGCGGCCCGGGCGTCCTCCCGCCCACCCAGCTCAGGATTGGCCGAGGCTCGGCAGGCACCACCCCGGCCAGGCGTCGGCCCGCATATGGGCGGGGTCGTCCTGTGAGGCGCGTGGGGCAGGCGGGGCCGCACCCAGGCAGGGGTTGGGTCCTGGCTTGACTTGGGGCTGGGTCCGGGGATGCTGCAGCTGGACAGACCTGCGGGGTTTGAGCCGTGGCCGACGGATGGCCAACGTGCGGGTGGCGGTGAGGGTCCGGCCCCTCAGCAAGAGGTGAGTCTGGGCGGGAGGGGGCGCCTGAGGCGTCAAGTGAGCGGAAAGGAAGGCGGGATCCCCGCCTCTCCCTTCAGTGAGTCTGGCGTGGAGAAATCAGACACAAAGTGGCCCAAGGGGCCAGCGTCCGGAAACCGTAAAGGCCTGTCCGGGACAAGGCCTGGCTTGGGTTGGGTTTTCGATTAGTGCCCTGGCGGGGAGCACTTAGTGGAAAGCCTCGGGGTGGGCTGTCCTGTCCGTGTCCCCGAAGTCCCTGTGTCCCGGCAGGAGTTTTGAGGGACCGCGCGCGGCTCAAGTTTTGATGCACAGGTTGAGCCTTTCTCTCTGGATACGCTGAGAAGGGCTGGGAAGTATCTCTAAGTGGGGAGAGGGGTCGGCGGTCTGCTGTCTCTTCTTGGTGGCTCTGGAGTACCTGTAAGGACTGAGGGAGAATGGTGAGTTTCTGCGTGCACATGGGTTTCTCTGTGAAGAAGTGGAGGAAAGCAGGTTGTAAGGCATAAGAGGGAAATTGAGGCTAGGAGAGATCGTGGTTTCGTTCTGTGGGCGACTTCAGAAGTGTGAAGTAGGGGGAAGCCATTCTAAGCCCTTCCCTCAGCGTAGCCAGTTCCCGTTTTTTTTTTTTTTTTTTTTTTTTTCATGCGGCAATCTGATCCTACACTCCTCAGCTGTTGAGGCATCCAGGGTCCATAATTTCTTTCCCTTCTTACTGATTTTTCCACTCACGTGTTTGGAAAGTCAGGGAAGGCTTCACAGAAGGCTTGGTGTTTGAACCCAAACGCTTTTGAAAGAGTTGTTGGTTTGCTGACAGGTGGAGGAGAAGGTGTAGAGAGCGTTCTGTGAGAACACAGGGCAAAGGACTTAGGCTCTTAGGAAACAAAAGTTTCGGGTTTTTGAGGAGAGGCTGTGTGGAGGGAGGTGAGTGGTAGGAGATAAACCTGGCAGAATGTGGTTTGGGACCTGAAGGCACATATTGGAACTATTTGGGAGGTTTAAAAATTTCCAGGACACAAGACGGCTTGAAAATTGGACAGAGCAGTCAGAAAAAGACATTGTCTCTCAGAACAAAATTTGGTTCTAGCAGGAGCAGAGCTTCCCTGGTGGCTCATTTGGTAAAGAATCTGCCTGCAGTGTGGGAGACCAGGGTTCGATCCTTGGATTGGGAAGATCCCCTTGAGGAGGTCATGGCAACTCACTCCAGTATTCTTGCTTTGAGAATCCCTTGGACAGAGGAGCCTGGTGGGCTACAGTCCATGGGGTCACGAAGAGTTGGACAGACTTCACTGAGCGACTAAGCACAGCACACAGCACAGCAGGGTCTGTGTTTGTCCTGACTGGAGGTGACTGGCTTGAAAAGTATACAGTTGACAGAATAATGAGAGCAGTGTGGTAAGGGAAAGGGACAAAAAAGTAGGAAAAGACAGAAGTGGTACAGTGGAAACTTCACTGGTGGTCCAGTGGCTAAGACCTTGCATTCCTAACGCAAGGGGTTTGATTTCCATCCGTGGTCCGGAATTAGATCCCACATGCTACAATGAAGAGTTGGCAAGAGTTTGGCAGCCACAGTAGAGAATAACATGTCAAACAAAAGTGAAGGGAAAAGAAGGGCACAAAAGCTTATTAACTTTTAAATAAATTTTATTTATTATTATTTTGGCTGTCCTGGGTCTTCACTATTGTGTGTGGGCTTTCTCTAGTTGCGGCCAGCGAGTTTCTCATTGAGGTGGTTTATTACTGTTTTGGAGCATGGGCTCTAGAGCGCAGGCTCAGTAGTTGTGGTGCACAGGCTTAGTTCCTCTGTGGCCTGTTGAATCTTCCCAAACCAGGAATCGAACCTGCATTGCCTGCATTGGCAGGCAGGTTCTCAACCACTGACCTCCAGGGAAGTCTGAAAAGCTTATTAACTTTTAGCTCAGGTTAAGAGCCTTGAGCAGCAAGGGGTAGAAGGGCAAGACAGCAGTTACCCAGGTATGAGAGGATTATAGCTTGCTGAAGATTCAGGAGCCGGGATGAATAAATCCAGCATGACCCCAGCTAAGAAGTCCAAACTATTCCCCTCTTCTCACCACACTGTATTCCAGGGTTTGTTAACTTCCACCACCTTCGCTGAGGCTCATCTCAACATAGGCTATTTACTGATTATGTGATTTGTCCCAGCCTTCAAAAAAGTAATCAGCACAGATACAGTTAACAAAGTCAATGGATCTTATGTGGTACTTGGAAATAAATCTTAGAGCTCAAGCTTCCATTTTTTATTTTTCCAGATGAGAAATTGGTCTTGTTAAAGATCTAAAAGTAGGTAGAGCCAAGATTCCATTCACCAGACCAATCTGCTCCTTCCTGAGATTACAGAAAAATTGCACTTCTTTCTCAAATGCCTGTTTGCTCAGTAGGACTAGTAGAGACCATCAATAAAATGATAATATGGAAAACGGTTTTAGTGCGCTCCCTTTTACCACACAGTTGTTTCCCATAATCAGAAAATCTGTGTCTCATTGTAAGATGCTGCCGCTTGTTTGTCCCAAATCATCATTGACAGAACATATTGGCCAATACTGTAGGCTCCAGAACACTTTCCACTGCCCTTTCAAAAAGGTAATTATCATGAACTATATTCCCTTTATGTGCTCTTCTTTTTAAATCTGTGAAATAGTATAACTACTTCAATGGTTTTTTTGTGAAGATTAAATGAAAGGATACATTAAAAATACTTAGAACAGAGCCTGGCTGCTTTTAAGTGTCTGATAAAGTGCTAGCTATATAATTTTTAACAGCTATTTTTATTCCTCCTTGTTCTTAGCTGTTATTTTCAATTGTATAAATGAGTAGATAACAAGTGGAAATGGCTTGGCCATTTTCTAAGACAGTGATCCTCAAATTATAGGATACATACAGTTCACCTGGGGAGCTTGTTATAATACAACTTGTTAAGAGGAATTCAAATTAACTAGCTCCGAATGCCAGGGACGGGGGCGCCTGGTGGGCTGCCGTCTATGGGGTCGCACAGAGTCGGACAAGACTGAAGCAACTTAGCAGCAGCAGCAGCTCCACCACCTCCTGTAATTCTAATGAGTGAAGCCTGTGGACCACACTTTGAGAAACTGTCCTAGGAGTCAGTGCATAACTGAGGATTTATTCCTTTGCAAAACCTTTAATCCTAAGGAATGAATGCCTATTGGTAGAATTCAGGCCCCAGAGGCAAGTGGTGGTAGCCACAGCAGACTTCTTTGAACTCTGTGCAGTCAGCTGCCCTGTTGAGGTTGATGTTCTTTCTCTTCTGCTCAACTTTAATTTGTCTTTATTTTGTTTTAGAATATTTTGGAACCACTAGGTTACCAATGGCTGTGGGTCAGGCAGGGAAGGGGTGGCATCTCACCAACTATAGTGTCATATCCTTTTGTCAAGAGGTCAAATTCAAGACCCTTTTTTATTTTGGCTGCTTTATGCCAGAGTCCTAGGTGAATCCTTAAGAAAGGGCTCACTTAAAAAAATTAGATTAAATAGATTTGCAAAAGTTTTTCCTCTTACTTTCTTTGTTGCTCAATTTTACTATAGTCTGTGTATTTTATAGTGGGTAAAGGGA
Organism: Bubalus kerabau; assembly: GCF_029407905.1. Classification (NCBI taxonomy): domain Eukaryota; kingdom Metazoa; phylum Chordata; class Mammalia; order Artiodactyla; family Bovidae; genus Bubalus; species Bubalus kerabau. Next base: position 42,834,741 of record NC_073633.1, read on the forward strand.
GAATCAAACCTACTTTTAAATGCAGAAGGGAAAAAAAAATGATCTTAACACCAAAACTGAAAGATTTTCTTTAGGAGAGCTAGGGGCAGGGGATGCAGTTTTATAATCCTGGGGGACAAAGTATATCCGTACTGCCTTAAGTTCTGTCTAGTATGAAATATGAAAGAAAGAGCATCAGAACCTTGAGGAAATTAAGTAACAGGAATGCCATCACCTGTGAGAAGGAAATTTTTTTCCAGTACTTTATTCCAAATGCACTGACTAGTTTACAAAAATAATCTTAAATCTAAAGACCCCTGTCTCACTGTGTATCCCTTGCCATCCCCTCCCCCCAAGTCCTCAAGGCCACATCCTGGGAACCCTGAGGGAAGATAAAAATGACACTAAACATATTTTCTCAACTTTCAGGTCCCAGGCCAGGAACAATTTAATTGATAGTTTTTACTGTAGCAGAAAGTGCCAGTGCGTTAACTCCCATCTGTTAATATTCTGGCCTTGAGCACTTTATTTTAAAATATTTATTTATTTATTTGGCTGTGTCAGGTCTTAAGTGAGGCACATGGGCTCAGTAGTTTCCCCACAGCACGTGGAATCTTCCCAGACTAGGGATGGAACCCACATGCCCCTGCATTGGAAGGCAGATTCCTAACCTCTGGACCACCAGGAAGTCCCTGGCCTTAAGCACTTTAGCTAAAGCTCTTTATGTTGTGAAAAAAGATTTCATATCTAGAATGGAGTGTATTCCATTCATTTTGGGCTTCAGGTTTATGAATCACTTGGATTAAGCCCCTTAAAGTGAATTTAAGTGTTGGTTAGTTGTTAGAAGTGTTACTACATAACTACAATTTAGGAAGATCCTTAAGGATCTTGGCTGTTATTCTGACTTAAGAAGATAATATAAGGAAAGGATTTAGGAAATATGTTCTCAGGTCTCAACAGAAAGGACTCTGAAACCTTTTTCATTATTTTATAATGAAATAAAATATTTCATTATATTTATTTATGCTGAAAATATCAGAGGAAACGAGAAATGATGCCATGCTGTGTGCTGAGCCGAGGATATTCTCAGGGTTTCCCAAGCCTGATTTCTGAGGCATATGGCTTTGTGGTTAGACAGATCTGGATTTAAATTCAGGCTCTGCCACTGCTAGCTGTGTGACCTCTTAGTCTTCCATTTATTAAAAAAAAAGATCTGTCAGGGAGTTATGTCAGGACGGTGTGTTAAGAGGATAGCATAGGATTAAGTATAGTGTATGCTGTACTTAATACAATGCTTAGCACATAGAGGGTACCCAATAACAGTGACTCTTCACTGTTCCCAAGCCAAATTCTAACAATCCAGAGAAGCATGCCAGCTCGGGGACTGCTTCAGACACCCCAGTTGTGGAGACGGCAGTAGGGGAAATATTTTGTCCCAATAGTGCTGGTCTCAGCTGCTCTTTTCCTGATTAATTTTAAAAATTTGTGTCTTGCTTCTAGGGAGATCAAAGAAGGGGGAAAAATTATTGTGGAAGTTAATGGCAAAGTGGCAAAAATCAGGAATTTAAAGGTAAGCCTAAAATTGTTTTCCTTTTTCTTTCCCCTGAAGAACTAGTATTAATTATAGTGACTTCTGGGGTGAAGGTGTGTATGTGAATGCATTTAGAGAGAGGGAGTGGAAGAGGAAAGGGCATATAAGGGGATTTGTGAGAAGAGCTTTGACCAACCACAAAGCAAATATAAAAATATAACAGGGAAGAAGTTCCGGGGATGTAGTTACTGGAACCCAAGTTCTACCAAATAGGGTACAGCTATTTTGGAAACTGGTTAGTAGTAGATATTTTGAAAGTAAACACATGGCCAGCTTAAATCATGTTGGGGGACAATTTTTGCATATGTTTAACTTACCTGACCTCCTATTAGACGTTAGCTCAATCTTCTTATTGAATATCATTTCATTGAGAAGCATTAGCAGGGGTTTTAGTATGCATCTGCTAATACAGAACTCATTTTTAGCCACAGTGAGGCCAAGTAAAGACTTTAGACCCCAGAAGACAGTTGGGCATTAGCCCAAGTCTTGCTGTAAATACTCTCCATAGATCTGACTGATCTTTGAGTCACAACTAGACAGACACTGGCACCTTCCTTCCCTACTTTTACTACTTCCTCTGGCTTATTTCCCCCATCCCATTCTTTTCTTTTCCCAGGCCAGGGGAAGTGGAAAGGATTCTTTCTTTCTGAGCCTTGAGTAGTGGAGGACAGGGAAGCCAGCCATGTGAATGCTGCTGTGGTCAGCTTGCAGGTGGTATTTGACATTCCTGAGAGCTGAGGAAGCTGACTTGCAGGAGGAGGGTTTTCTGGACCCCAGTCCCCCCAGCCACATCCACTCTTGTGTTCCTCCCGTGATGTGATCCATCTCCTTTTGTCAGTAGCTCACTGCTGAGAGAGAAACCTGCCAGACTTTCAACAGGAGCTCCCCAGGGACAAAAGACCTTTCATTCTCTCCTGTCTCTTATTTATATCTCTGTTGCCTAATCACTTCAGCTGCTTTGTTCTGAGAGCTTATATTTTTGGTTCTTAAGAATAAATCTTGGCCAAGATCACACTCTAATCTGCCCCCTGCTCACCTTGCTGGCCAGCTATCCTCTTTTCTGAGTCCAGTTATCCACTCAGAATCTCTTCGTCATTCTGTCAGCCTCATTCGACTGTGGGTTTTAATACCCAGTTCGAGGGATTGTTTCTCCCTGTCCAGAATCTAAATATTAAGTAGTTAGATAGGCATTTCTGTGAATAATGCCACTGTCCCCAGTACCTGGAGGTCGGTAGAATTTCCAAGCTGCTCTCTTCTACCCCGAGCAGTTGGATTGGGCCCAGCTCTTCTGTCCAACATGCCTTTTGGAGGTGGATACCCCAGGGACTTCTGTGAAAGCTCTAGGTTGACAGAGCCTGTCAGGCCCAGGGACTGAATTACTCATGCGTGACTGGTATATTATATAGAAATAATCAGAGAAGAAATGATAGTAAGAAGAGGAGGTCCAGGGAAGGAGAGTTTTTTCTCCCAACCGGTCTTACGTCTCACAAGTCTGGTTTATATATAGATATGTGATAATATGATAGACATTTAATTCTCTGTTGCTTCATTGTACCTAACAAGATGAAGACAAAGGTTACTTCTTCCCCCCCTTTCAGGTAGATATCATAAAGGTTCTCATGATCAGTCTAGGTATCTCTATCTACAAGCAGAGGAATCAAGTGCCTCTAATTTGATTCTGATATTACAGTAGAGAAGATACTAGATTCTGTGTTTAATTTTAGGTGGATGGTCGACCTAATGGCTTTGGCGACTCCCGGGAGAAGGTTGTGGCGTTTGGCTTTGATTACTGCTACTGGTCAGTCAACCCAGAGGATCCCCAGTATGCCTCTCAGGATGTGGTAATGTCATTTTCCTTCACTTTCCCCAGGTCTTTATAACTGGATAATTATTGGGAAATTAATGTGGAATATGGGCCCTGGCTATTTCTTACTTATGGTAGGTTGGTCAGAAACTAATGATGTTTTGTCTGGGAAGTGTTGTCTGCAGCAGATGTGCTGAGGACTGAGAGGATGAGCCAAGCCTTTACTGGCTAACGCTGTTGGTCATCCTTCCTGCTACTTAGCTTTCCCACAAATTTCCAAGGCAGCAGGTCTGGTCAAGGAGGTCTACATAGGACTTCTGTTGCTGTGAAGCAGCAGCATTGTCTTGGTTGGAGCACTGTCAGAGATCATGCATTTGGTCCCTGTGATGGCCAGCAAGCCTTGCCTGATTCACTTCTGTGACCATAGACAGTAGCTGTTATCTTAGCAGCTGCCAGGGTCCTTTCTAAAATTAGAAAAATAATATCTTTGGCTTTTCATATGTTCTTTCTTAAATGAGAAAGAGAATACTAGAGGAATATGTCCTTAGGAAAAAGTATTGAAAATGGATATATTTGGGGAGGAGCTCTAGACAACCATTGCCTGTCAGTCTATATGCCTTTGAATAAAAAGCCAAAGTGTCTTTTCTGCTAAATATTTCAATCCTTTGTGAAACGTTCCCTAATTATGCTAAAGAAACCATTTTATCAAGTTTGAGTGATTTAGAGGACAGAATAGGCATACCTCATTTTATGACATTTGGTTTTATTGCACCTAATAGATACTGCATTATTTACAAATTGACTATTTGTGGCAACTCTGCATCGAGTAAGTTTGTCTGTACCATTTTTCATAGCATTTATTCACTTTGTGTCTCTGTGTGACATTTTGGTAATTCTCATAATATTTAAATTTTTAAAATTATTATTCCATTTTTGTGGTTATCTCTGGTCATGTCACCACTATGACTCACTGAGGACTCAGATGATGGTTAGTATTTTTTAGTCTTAAAGAATTTTCTAATTAAGATTTGTTCATTGTTTATAAACATACTGCTATTGTACTTAGTAGACGGCAATATGTGTAAATATGTCTTTGGTATGCACTGCTAAGTTGCTTCGGTCGTGTCTGACTCTGTGTGACCCCATAGACGGCAGCCCACCAGGCTCCCCTGTCCCTGGTTTTCTCCAGGCAAGAACACTGGAGTGGGTTGCCATTTCCTTCTCCAATGCATGAAAATGAAAAGTGAAATTGAAGTCACTCAGTCATGCCTGACTCATCGCGACCCCATGGACTGCAGCCTACCAGGCTCCTCTGTCCATAGGATTTTCCAGGCAAGAGTACTGGAGTGGGGTGCCATTGCCTTCTCCATTGGTATGCACTAGGAAACCAAAAAATTCACGTGACTGCCTTTGTTGCAATTATTCACTTTATTGTGTTGGTCTGGAGCCAGACCTGTAACATCTCCAAGGTCTACTGGTACTGATTTTTCTGCTAGTGGAGACTTCTGAAGATGATTGGATAGTTCTAAATCATGGAAGTATAATTCCCCATCCTTCCCTTTTGAGGGGACCACGTGGAAACAAGATCCTAGACCACTGTGGGATTTGTTATTTTCGTTGGTCCCTTCTGTTATAATATGAGCACCTCACTTTTGTAGTCACAATTTATTTGCCATAAATGCTTAGCAGGTGCTGCTGCTGCTAAGTCGCTTCAGTCGTGTCCGACTCTGTGCGACCCCATAGACGGCAGCCCACCAGGCTCCCCCGTCCCTGGGATTCTCCAGGCAAGAACACTGGAGTGGGCTGCCATTTCCTTCTCCAATGCATGAAAGTGAAAAGTGAAAGTGAAGTTGCTTAGCAGGTGCAGTGTGGGAATTACCTGGCCCTGACAAAGCCTTCTCTGTCCTTTGAAGGATGAGGGCTCTTGCAGATCCAGGCTTGTCTTGTGGCCCTGGACTTTTATCCCAATACTCAAGCATGTATGAGGTAACTAGTTTACTGGTGTTCATATTGTTCCACTGAGATCCTCCAAGAAGAGCCAGGAAAGGAACTGACTCTTAAGTAAGAGGATGGTACTCCTAAAGCAGTTCACAGTTGTGACTGTATCTGTGGCATTGAAGACAGTGGTCTCTAGAAGAAAGTGTGAGCATTCCAATGGCTCCTTCCATTCTTCTTGGCCATGGCATACCTAGGACTGTTCTGCACATAAGAAACATTAACTATTTTGTGTAACATTTGATAGATAATCTGGGAAGTATATGTAAACAAAACAAAAATCACCATTTAGTGTACACTGTACAGGTATAATTTTGTTTTGAGGCTCATATTTTGTATTTATGTAGCTTAAGCGTGTAAAAATTATCTAGTGGAAACCCAGAAGCCCATAGAGGAGGGGAATTCATAAATGTGATTCCTCTTCTGTTGCCTGATTTGAAATTCAGTGGAAAGATCAAATGGGATTTGGACAGGAAGCCTGTGCAGAGAGATAAAACCACTGCCTCCTGAAATTTATTCTGGTTTGTTTACTAAAAGTCTAAGGCATTCATTGGGTAGTATATGAGCGGGAAGGAAAGGAATCTCTGTCACAGGCTGGAGAAGGGCCAGAGTTTCCAGAATGTTGTCAACACTCAGATCCACCTGATTTGTTTGGAGGGATTCATCACTGACAGAAATTGGAGTCCAGACTTTTAACCCTAATCAGTATGGCTCTGCGGTCACCAGGGTTAGGAGAGGCGGATTGTTATAAAATAGGACTTGGCGTAGGAAAGAGTTTATATGTCATCTGGTTCTTCCTCTCCCAAAATACAGCAGTCCTTTCTACTGTCTTTCTGATCATATTGTGCATCATCCAGCAAATCTTCCATGCCTCTTTGTAGTCAGACTGTTCTCCTTAACCACCTAGCCCCTGGCAGTGTTTTCGTCCCTACAGTTTTATCTGCTTCATAATGCTGTAAAAGTGTAATATAACAGTAGGTAGCCTCTTGAGTCTGGCTTACTTCACTTAGCATGATGTATTGAATACTTGAGATTCACCTCTGCTGTGGTTTGTAATCTGACCTTGATTCAGACTCATGTAAATAATTTTCTTGCCCCAAAGGAATCTTATGGCTTTGAAAACATTAATTCTAACTCTAAAGAGTGAGGGACCAAGTCCCTGGAGGACTGTACCTCCTTTTATGAAGGAAGGACTGTCATCACCCTCAGAAATACAGCACTGATTTCAAAATATCCAGATATCTGCGTTGAAATATTCCCCACTGGTCTTAGGGGGCTTTTGAGCGACATCATAAACCATTGCATGATAGAAGTTGATGAGAATCCACCTATTTGGTGTTGGTGCTGCCTCCTCCTCATGGTCTTTTAGAATGTTAGAGCTTGAAGGGAACCTAGCAGTCATCCAGGCCAGGTTTTCCCAACCTCAGCACTATTAATATTCTGGCTGTGTAATTCTTTGTTGTGAGGAATCTGTCCTGGGCACTGTAGGATCTTTAGCAGTGTCACTGGCCTCTAGTCTCTAGATGCTGGTAGTAGTCCCAAATATGACAATCAAAAATGTTTTCAGACAAGGCCCGTCTTCTAGGCCAACCCTCTTATGTTCCAGATACAAAGTATAACTAACATAGGCTTATACAGGCAGTTAATGCCCAAGCAGGACTAGAACCTTGCTTGCTCTGGTGGCCTTTGCATTGCGTTGTGTCATTCTACCTCCTCTCTTTATGCTTTTGTTACAGCCTCAAAAAATTAGTTCAAGATTAAAATTCCTTAGTGCTTTAGCACTTCCCAGACCTTAATGGTGACACACTTAAACACATAGATCAGATGTCAACAAATATGAGCCTGTAGAGAGCAAGTCAACTATAAGTTCTTCTGAGAGGCAGCTTCCTTGTTAATTATCTATAGATCCTAAATGTTTATCATTTCATTTGACTCTGTCCCCAAAATCTATCAAACATATGTTTTTACTCTGTTTTATAGATAAGGAAACTGAGGCATGAAAGGTTACAAGGCTTACCTGAGTCATTTAGCCAGTGAATAAGTAGTGAAGCAAGGATTCAAACCCAAGACAGTCCGGCTCTAAATTGTGTGTCATGTCCACCAAGCCTCACCGACTCTCAACATTAAACAATTCTCGTTTAGTCTACTAGTGACCTGGTTCTCTCTTTCTACGTGTTATCTGTTTCCACTGTTTCAACTTGAAATGGAGAAGATTTTATCCTCTTTCAGTAGTTGGGGAAATTTAGGCTTAAAGAGATTATATGATCTGCTCAAAGTCATACAACAAGAAAATGAGTCTTGGATTTGAATGCAGGATCATCTGATTGCAAAGTTCATATTCTTTTATAAAAATATAAAAAGAGGTATATAGTAAAAGGAAGAGAAGGAAAATTGAGGAGAAAGGATGATGGGAAAGAGAGAGAAAAGGTTATGGTGAATAGGGATTGGCAGGGGATTATACTATCTGATTTGACATCAGAATCGTGGGGTAATGGACATCAGCATTCCATTTTTTTTTTTTCAGTTTGAAAGCAATCGTTATTTATTAACTGACTAGATTGCAAAAATAATTATGGTAGATACCTTAGTTCATCCTTCTAATAAGCCTGTTGATCTAGTCTTCCCAGTTGCCAGCATCTCCACCTTCTACAAAATGGGTGGTCTTTTTCTTCATTCCTCCTAATGGAGAAGACATTTAAAGGGTCACAGGAAGCTGCTTGCTTCTTTGAAACATTTTCCAACATATAGATGTCATGATTCATATCCTCCATGCAGATGATGCCATATTTCCCAAGAGATTGTGCAATCAATGTGTTATCCATCAGGGCAATTCACTTCTTGTTGATTTTGCCATAACCTTACTTAGAGATGAATTCATTTACAGACTTCAGATTTGGGTACCCCCATTCAATGTATTGGAGAAGGACATGGCAATCCACTCCAGTATTCTTGCCTGGAGAATTCCATGGACAGAGTAACCTGGTGGGCTACAGTCCACAGGGTCACAAAGAGTTAGACATTACGAGTGACTGAGCACTCTTGAAGTTAGAACTGGATTTGAATTCAGGCACAGCCACTTATTAGCTGGCTTTCTTCAGACAGATAACTTAACCTCTCTTAGTTTTTTTAGCTGGAGTTACTGTGAGGAGGAAAGAAAGAATGATGTGAAGTATTCAGTCTAGGGTTTGGCAACTAGAAGTTGAGTAAATGAGGTCATGAGTGTTGTGGCTTGGGCTGTGATTATCACTATCACAGTACAAGAGAAGCAAGGCTCATGCTTCTTTATAAGAGCTGAACTAGTTTTGAAAATCTTTTCTTTGAATCTCTTGTGCTCACTTCTGGGACCAGCATGCTCCACTTGGAAAATTAACTTCCCTCCCTTCCTCCTGGTCAGGAACATCTGTTGGAGCGGGAGTCCTCCGCTCAAGCATGTTGTGTTTGGGTGATTACGTGTTTGTAAAAATTTCCATGAAGAGCATTAGCTCAGCTTTACCCACCAAGGACTGTGAGTGGCTGTCAAAACAAGTGCAGACTGAGTCAACAGAAAGCCAATCAGGAACAAAAAACCACCCAGCCCTTGTGGGACGTAATTGCTTCTATACTCCTGGGAATCTTTATTTTAAAGTGCTTTTGTTATTTGGCTAAAACACAATGCCTAAAATGCCTGTAGCTTTTCTACATGAAAAATTGTGTGAGTGAGCAGAGATTTCCTCCCCACAACTACCAAATTCAAAACTGAAATTCTAGTAGCACTGTGATTGTGTTTGTTGTTGTTTACATGTCCACAATACGCTGAACGTCACACAACACATAAAGACCATCCTTGCTTACCCTCAAAGAGCCCTGGCAGGGGCCAGGATGGAGGCAGTGAGTGTGTGTGTGTGACGTGCATGCATGCATGTATGTTTGTGTTACAGGTTCTTTGGTGAACGTACTCTCCAGTCCTGGACTCCAGTTTAAGGATGTTAGGCACCTGGAAAGGCTTCAGAGGAAAACCCCACACATCCCAAAATGATTAAAGGGCCGGCTTCAGGAACCAAGAGGAAAGCTACTGTCAGTGTAGTGCACGCCATGTGTGTGATTATTTAATGAAGGAACATTGCTCCGGAGACAGGCAAGACAGGTGACAATAGTGCTTTGCAAGTATGGAGCATGATGATTTTAAGTTTATGCAGCATTAGAACAAGCTGGTCTTCATTGCCATTAGGAGAAAATAGAAGAGAATTCCCTGGCCATCCAGTGGTTTGTACTCTGCGCTTTCATTGCTGAGGGCACAGGTTGAATCCCTGGTCAGGCAACTGAGTTTCCGCAAGCTGTGCAGCACAGCCAAAAAAAAAAAAAAAGAAAAGGAAAAAATAGAGAAATTTTGGATTAAATTACAAAAGACTGTTTGTAATTAGGACATGAAGAGTACCTTGTGCAGAGTTTTTGAATCCAGCTAAATAGTTTTGACTTTAGAATTCCAGAATTTTGGTGTTAGAAGAAATACTAGAGACTGTCATGACACATATTTGAAGGATAAAGGCATAGAGAGACAAAAATAGCAATTATAGGGTGTTTTTTTCTTTTTGGCTAGTCCAGAATTGTGCTTGATGTTGTATGGAAATGTCTGTTGCTTATTCTAGCGACAGGGTCGTGAACTGCAACACAGAGTTTCCTGCAGGGCAGGAAGTGTGCTGCTTAACAGAATCCCAAGGAAAGATCTTGTTCTTGAGACTGGGCCTCTCCCTGGCTCTGTACTCCATCAAGATGAGGACATAGCATTGTAGCCATCTAGTAGTATGTGGCGGCATTGAACGCCTACTATTATAGGTTCTCTAATGTGACATATGCTGTTTTGTACAGTTCTTCTGTGCATTCTTGCCACCTTTTCTTAATTTCTTCTGCTTCTGTTAGGTCCTTGCCAGTTTTGTCCTTTATTATGCCTATCCTTGCATGAAATGTTCCTTTGGTATGTCCAGTTTTCTTAAGAGGTCTCTAGTCTTTCCCATTCTGTTGTTTTCCTCTATTTCTTTGCATTGTTCACCTTAAGAAGGCTTTCTTATCTCTCCTTGCTATTCTCTTGGGTATATCTTTCCCTTTCTCCTTTGCCTTTCACTTCTTTTCTCAGCTATTTGTAAGGCCTCCTCAGACAACCACTTTGCCTTCTTACATTTCTTTTTCTTGGGAATGGTTTTGGTTACCACCTCCTGTACAATGTTATGAACCTCCATTCATAGTTTTTTGGGCACTCTGTCTACCAGATCTAGTCCCTTGAATCTATTTGTCACCTCCACTGTATAATCATAAAGGATTTAATTTAGGTCATACCTGAATGGCCTAGTGATTTTCCCTACTTTCTTCAATTTGAGCAGTTCCACAAACTATGGAATATTCTTTTTTTTTTTTTTTTTTTAGTTCTACCAGTTTATTGCTACCAACCCGTGACCCTCCACCCTCATGCACACATGCTCAGTCATGTAACCCCATGGACTGCAGCCAGCCAGGCTCCTCTGTCCATGGACTTTTCCAGGCAAGAATACTGGAGTGGGTTGCCATTTCCTTCTCCAATATGGAATATTCTTGATGAAATGGGAATACCAGACCTCATTACTTGCCTCCTGAGAAACCTGTATGCAGAACAAGAAGCAACAGTTAGAACTGGATGTGGAACAACGGACTGGTTCATAATTGGGAAAGGAGTACCTCAAAGCTGTAAATTGTCACCCTGCTTATTTAACTTATATGCAGAGTATATCATGAGAAATGCCAGGCTGAATGAATCGCAGGCTGGAATCAAGATTGCTGGGAGAAATATTAACAACTTCACATATGCAGAGGATACCATGTTAATGGCAGAAAGCAGAGAGGAACTAAAGAGCCTGTTGATGAAGGTGAAAGAGGAGAGTGAAAAAGCTGGCTTAAAATTCAGCATTCAAAAAACTAAGATCATGGCATCCAGTCCTATCACTTCATGGCAAATAGATGGGGAAAATGTGGAAACAATGACAGATTTCATTTTCTTGGGCTCCAAAATCAATGCAGACGGTAACTGCAGCCACAAAATTAAGACATTTGCTCCTTAGAAGAATAGCTATGACAAACCTAGACAGCATATTAAAAAGCAGAGACATCACTTTGCCACAAAGGTCTGTATAGTCAAAGCTATGGTTTTTCCAGTGATCATGTATGGATGTGAGAGTTGGGCCATAAAGAAGGCTGAGCACCAAGGAACGGATGCTTTCAAACTGTGGTGCTGGAGAAGACTCTTGAGAGTCCCTTGCACAGCAAGGAGATCAAAACAGTCAATTCTAAAGGAAATCAACCCTTTAATTGGAAGGGCTGATGCTGAAGCTGAAGCTCCAGTGTTGTGGCCACCTGATGGGAAGAGCTCACTCATTGAAAAAGACTCTGATGCTGGGAAATATTGAGGGCAAGAAGAGAAGGGGACAACAAAGGATGAGATGGTTGGATGGCATCACTGACTCAATGGACACAAGTTTGAGCAAACTCAGAGAGATAGTGAAGGACAGGGAAGCCTTGTGTGCTGCAGTTCATGGGGTTGCAAAGAGTCAGACACGACTTAGCGACTGAACAACGACAACAACATTGTGACCAGGCTGGGGGCTACTTACTGCTTCCACAGAAATAACATTTCTGTCTGGGGACTGCAACCCATTATAAGATGATAATTGACCTATGACCTCCTGCCTCAGAAAGTAAGTAGGGTGAGGCAGAGAGGAGTATGACCCTCACTTTTGTTGTTTCTGCTGTACTTGGAATGTGAATGAAGGCTTTCGAGAGGAGGAAAGAAGGTGGAAGAGTTACTGAAACTAAAGAGGGACCCTGGAGGAGCAGGAGAAGGGGAAAACATGAAGAAGAAACTAAGGTGAGAAGGAATTTGAGAGTTTACAGAGGGGTTAGGATTATATCATTTTTTACAGTAGATAATCATTTCTAATTTGGGTATAGGAACAGGCTCGGATAGGTTGAGTAGCTTGCTTGAAGGTCACACAATCAAGTAGTGGAGCCAGGATTCAAACCTTTGACTGTGTGATTCCGAACTCCAAGCTCTCAAATGCTGTGCTATTTATACATAGTTCTCTTTGTTTCTGTATTTCCAGTGCTACACGTCTTAAATGATCAATCAGTGGTTAGCGGATTGATAATTTCATTTATGGTTCAATGGATGAGAGACAAGCAGGACTCTGCCTTCCTAAATCTTGTGGCCTGTTTTGAGAAGGCCTTGCAGTTTGCCTAAGCTAGAGAGCCACAGACATCTATGAATTTCTCTGTGCATCCCTTTCCCTAATGCATATATGTGCTAGGGCAGCTGGGGAGCGTGTGGGCGTCAAAGGATTTTCTCATGAATATTTGCAGAGCTGTGTACATTCCATTGCTAGTGCTAGTTCTTCCCAACCAAGATGGAGACAGAAGTAGAAGGGAGAGAATTTTATAAGAAAAAGCCTTTTTGTGCAATAATTGGATGGGGCTCTGCAGGCCTGAGTGGGGGAAGGGAGATTACCATGAGTGTTTCATTTCAGCACATTCCCTCTGCCAACAGCACAGCTGCTTGGCTCCATAAGCATGTCCATGGGCTGGATTTTAAAGGAATAAGGTCATTCTTTTGGCTTCATCTAAACTCCTTTTTTCCCCTCTCTAGAAACTTGATTGTCAGTCTTTAAAGGGTAGCTTTTAGACTTACAAAAAAATCTGAAGAACTGAGATCCTTGACACTTAATCCTTGCTGTTGGTGCTGGATGTCTGTACAAAAATGAACAGCAGAAATGAGAGAAATCTTATAAGATGCAAAAGCTTGTTTGGATTTTTTTTTTTCTCCTCTGTGAGCCAAGGGTAACAAGGAATTTCTGGTACTATCTGGAGTCCTTGAGATTTAGCCTGGGGAGAGAGGTTGTGTATAGGAGTGGCATGCCCAAAGCTTGATAGTCAGCTGGAAACTTGGGGCAGCCTAAGCATAAATACAGATAGAGATCCTGAGACATGTCCTTGCTGTTCCTGCAGTGCTGAGAAGTTGCCCTATACTCCACTTCCTTTACACTTGAATTTGTCCTGGATTTACAAGGATTGTCAGTTGATTGCTTGAAGATAAGAGGCATGATGATGGAGACGATCACTTTGAGGATTTTTGGAAAAACTGATTTGCAAAATCACCCGAACAAGAGGATGTAAAATGAAGAACAGCCCTTTGAACAAAAGGTCTGTGTGTCCACCACAGTGGACACGTGTTCACAGGCAGACTGATAACAGTAAGCTTCTCCAGTGGGAGCCACCTGGTCTGCATGTCCAGGCGCTGAACTCTCTCCACATACTTGCACAGTGAGCCTGTGTCTGGTCCCCTCTCAGCACCTTTCAGTGGTCCTGTTTGCGGGGAGCCAGTCCAGCTGACCAACAAAAGGCCCCTGCTAAGTGCAGTGTTCCGAAAAGGGTTCAGAAAGTGTCGGGAAAGAAATGGGACTGGTCTCTCTCTAGTTCTTTGCTCAGCAGAAAGCAGACAGCTGCATAAAATGTGTTAGTAGATTAATTAATTAAAATATTTTGCTATAAAGATGATACAAGCTAACTGGAAAATGTTCAAACAGTCCAGAAGGGTATAATGTAAAACCCCAAACTGGTCTCATTCTTCAGAGGTAACCACTTATCTTTGAAAAAAAAAAAAAAAGTACTAACAGGCTTACACTGTATATTTTATTTTCTACTGGCTTTACTTTATCACCTTATCTTGGCCCTAATTTATTGGCAATACCTATTGTTCTACTTCATTGTTTTAATGCTATATAGAATTCCATCGTACAAAGGTATTGTAGTTTAATTATTTTTCTAGTGATGTATGGTTTGAATATATTATATATAATTATAATTCCATAATTATGGATTCCTGATATTATATAATATGTATTATATTATGTGTCTGCTGTTCTCTGTAATACTAGAGTGAGCGTCTTTAATTTCTAGTAGTATAGCTGCTTGTTCGGAAAGTAGTATATTTTAAATTTCAATATATTTTTGTCTAATTTCCTTCCCAAAAGATTATACCAATTTACATGCTTAACAGTAGTGTATCAGAATACTTTACCACATTCCTTGTCAATACTAGGTGTTATCAAACTCTTTAATCTTTGCCTGTCTTATTAGAAATGGTATCCTATTTTTAGCTTTTCTTTATGTTATATTTGATGAGCATTTCTCTATGTTTCTGGGCCATTTGTATACTTTCTTCCCTGTGAATTATGTGTTCTTGTATTTTTCCCCATTTTTCTACTGTACTGTTCATCTTTCTCTTATTTTTAAGAGCAGTTAGAATATTAAGGAAAATGTTCCATGTCATAGATGTTGCAATTGTTTTCCCTGTTTACTTTTGTTTTGATTTTGTAATTTTTCCCCTGTGTGTGTGTTTAAATGTAGTCAAATTTATTGACCTTTCTCTGTGGCTTTCTGGTATATTAAGCTTAGAAGGGCCTGCCATTCTGAAGTTATGAAAGTATTTGCTATTTTTTTTCTGGTATACTAATGAATTTATCTTCTTAATTTAAATATTTGATCCATTTGAATTTTTTTGGTGAAGGAAATGAGGTGGGGCTTGAACATCCGTCCTTTCTCCGCTAATAATGTTAGGGGAAACACACTGACTGAAGCTTCCCATCCTGGCCAGGCACCATAGTAACCATTTGGATGAGTTATTTTATGACAGGAGGTTCCTTGCTAGGAACATGGAACTAATAAGCCACCACTAATAGGAATAGTTCTGGAAAGGTCAAAAGGAGATGCCACCTGTCTTACCACCTCCCAGAATCCTTCTCACTGGCATCCGTCTTGGCTGAGCAACCAGGAAGGACACTGAGTCAAAATGATTGGCCAGAAACAACCTGGAAACTAATCCCATCACCATAATACCTGAGACTGCAAGCCACATGGCAGAGCAGTCCTCCTGGGTTCCCACACCTTCCTGCTCTCTGCCCAGGCACCCCTTCCCAATAAAGTCTCTTGTTTTGTCAGCACGTGTGTCTCCCTGGACAATTCATTTTTGAGTATTAGGGAAAAAACCCCTTTTGGGCCCTGGAAGGGGTCCCCCTTTCTGGAACAATATGAAAAAGCCATTTTTATCATTTGCTTAATTCCTGGGTATACCTGGGGTCTCTTTTAAAATTATTTTATTTCATTGATCTATTTGTACTTTTGTGCCAGAACTATATATAGGTTTCAGAAGTTTCTTTTCCAAGATCTGAAGTTAGGGGTGGTCATTATTGTGTCTTGGCTCTAATTAGTCTGTGGTTTACACATATTTGCATAAGCTCAGCTTCCAGCAAAAATAGCCTTTTTAGAATCCTGAGCAGGGGCTTCCCAGGTGGTGGTGGTGGTGGTGCTGCTAAGCACTTCAGTTGTGTGCAACTCTGTGCGACCCCATAGACGGCAGCCCACCAGGCTCCGCCGTCCCTGGGATTCTCAAGGCAAGAACACTGGAGTGGGTCAGGTGATGCTAATGGTACAGAATCTGCCTGCTAATGCAGGAGATTTAAGAGAGTGAGGTTCTATCCCTGGGTCGGGAAGATCCCCTGGAGGAGGTCATAGCAACCCACTCCAGTATTCTTGCCTGGAGAATCCCATGGACAGAGGAGCCTGGAAGGTGAAAGACGGTAGAGTCTCATAGAGTTGGACAGGACTGAAGCAACTTAGCATAGACACATGCAGAATCCTGTACAGGTGTGGGGATGAAGGGAAATAATGTGTTTATATCTTTTTTTTGTTTGCTTTTGCCTTTTAACCCTTTTCTCTTACCTCTCCATTAAATCAACATTAAGTTTGATGTCTTATTTGTGAAAGTTCACTAAGATCCTATAATATGTGATTATTTCACCTTCTTCATTCAACCTACATCTACTGAAAAATAAGCCAAGAATTGTGCAAGGCACTGGAAATAATCCATAAGAGTTAGACATTGTACTTACCCATGAAAAACTTAGTTCTTGAGGGAGACAGGTACATAGAGTTAATTATCTTACAGTGTGTAAGTATTTTATTAAACATTTGAAAAATCTTGAAGAGAGAGGTTAGCCTTTTTTCATTGGGAGTGGGGGTGTTGTCAACAAGTCTAGTCCACAGGGTGATTTCTCTTTTCAGTACTGAATAGGATTTAAACATGTAGTTCTTTTCCAAAGGCGAGAAGGGCCTTAAGACTTGAAGGTGGTGGTTCACATGCATGGATTTAACTACACAATTTGGTGAGTTTCCAAAAAGATCAGTGACTTCTCAAAAGCATCACATGAGTCATTCACTCATCTTTACTTGATTTCACTCCCTTCTGGTTTCATTCTAGATACCACTTAGTCTTATAAAATAGGTTTATGAATCATTTGATTGAGCCTGGCTGTACAGAATATTAACTTGATTTCTGATCATTACAAGAGAGCTGGGTTCAGTAAAAACCTCTCTTCTCTCTGCAGGAAAGGCAGAGTGGATGGTTTCTCAATTTTCAAGTGTGAGGCAGAGGAGTATGAGCTATTTATAGATTCACCTCCCCCCACAGATGAACACAATAGAAGCCTGAAATCAAATGGTGACCAGATGTGCCCAGGCATCTCCCAGTCTGTATTTAGAAGCTGGAAAAGGCAGAGCCGCTAGGAAGTTGGTTTCAGGGCAGAACTGGTTGGACTCACTCATAAGATGATTGTTTGTATACAAACAGTCCCTTGCATCTGGTCCGTAGGAGCAGAAGGGTAAAAGAAGTGTGTGCGCAAACTCATTTTTCTTGCTTCTTTTCCTGGCAGTGGGAGATTATTCCTTTGTTAGTCATTTCATTGCTCAACTCTTTCCTCTGTAGTTGGGCAGTTAGACAAAGTGGAAAAGCTTTCTGGGGATATGTGCTGAGTTGATGTGGGGAAAGAGCCAGTGTGGCTTCCATGCTGTTGGTAGAGGTAGTGGTTCTGCTCAGATGAGAAGAGATCTCACCGAAATGGAAACCCTCAGTTGCTTTTTCTTTTTCTCTTTACTATTCCTTCCTTATTAAACTAACCCCATCTTGCTTGTGGTGGTGTTATGGTTTAAAGCACAAACATGTAGTGGGTTCTGGCTGGTATTGCTTTTCCTTTCCTTCCCACATTAAAGATTTTTGAGAAAATAGAAGCAGCTTCCTTCTTTAATAAGCATCTGGCACCATTTGCATGGAGTTTAGAGACTCGATTTCAGGGTTTGGAAAAATAATGTTTAATTTTGGAGAATGTTCTCATGAATCCTATAAGTGGCAAGAAAGAAAAAAATACCACGTTTTGAGAACCTACTGTATTCCAGGTACTGAACTGAGTGCCTAATTCCTCTCATTCACTCTTAAACAGCAACCCCATAAAGTGGGTTATTACCATCTCTGTTCTATAGATGTGAAAAACAGGGCTCAAAGAGGTTAGGGTAAGTTCTTTAGGTCCACACTAAGAGATGGAGTCCGGATTGAAACCCAGATCTGGTGTCTGCAAAGCCCTTGCTCTTTCCACTACCCCTGCCACCGGTTGTGTGCCCTAACTCCTCCTGACTATGCGCTTGCCTCTGATATTTGAAGTATGATATGAATTAGCTGACAATTAGAAGAATTTGAATTGTTGAACTTTGCATTTATCATAAGAAAGGATCGAGGAACCATAATGAGGAATGTGGTTTCAATCCTCCCTGTTGATGCTTTTCTCTGAGATACGGAGAACACCATCTATTTTAAATTTTGTGTCTGAAGCAAGTGCTGTCTACAGGTGGAGTCAGGGTGTTTTCTATTGAACCCCTCAAATAACTGTAGTTGACCCAGTCACTTTCTGAGATGCAAGAAATAGCTCCTACTTTATAGCAAATGGATGCTTCGTTTTACCTATTCTGACCCAAGATGTTGTTATTGTTTAGTCATTAAGTCACATCCGACTCTTTGTGACGCCATGGACTGCAGCATACCAGGCTTCCTTGTCCTTCACTATCTCCTGAAGTTTGCTCAAACTCACGTCCATTGAATTGGTGATGTCATCCAACCATCTCATCCCCTGTCGCCCCCTTCTCCTCCTGCCCTCATTCTTTCCAAGCATCATGGTCTTTTCCAATGAGTTGACCCTCTGCATCAGGTGGCCAAAGTCTTGGAGCTTCAGCTTCCAATTAATATTCAGGGTTGATTTCTAAAGATTGACTGGTTTGATCTTGCTGTCCAAGGGATTCTGAAGAGTCTTCTCCAGCACCACAATTTGAAAGCATCAATTCTTTGGCACTCAGCCTTCTTTATGGTCCAACTCTCATATCCATACATGACTACTGCAATAACCATAGCTTTGACTATACAGACCTTTGTCAGCAAAGTGAAATCTCTGCTTTTATTACACTGTCTAGACTTGTCTAACTTTCTAAGGAGCACGTGTCCATTAATTTCATTACTGCAGTCACCATCAGTGGTGATTTTGGAGCCCAAGAAAAAAAATCTGTCAGTTTCCACTTTTTCCCCATCTATTTGCCATAAAGTGATGGGACTTGATGCCATGATCTTATTTTTTTGAGTGCTGAGTTTTAAGCCAACTTTTTCACTCTATTTCACTTTCAGCAAGAGGCTCTTTAGTTCCTATTCACTTTCTACCATTAGAGTGGTATTATCTGCATATCTGAGGTTGTTGGCATTTCTCTTGGCAGTTTTTATTCCAGTTTATGATTCATCCAGCCTGACATTTTGCATGATGTACTCTGCATATAGGTTAAATAAGCATGGTGACAATATACAGCCTTGATGTACTCCTTTCCCAATTTTGAACCAGTCTGTTGTTCCATGTCCAGTTCTAACTGTTGCTTCTTGACCTGCATACAGGTTTCTCAGGAGGCAGGTGAGGTGGTCTGGTATTACCATCTCTTGAAGAATTTTTCACAGTTATGATCCACACAGTCAAAGGCTTCCGTGTAGTCAATGAAGTAGATGTTTTCCTGGAATTCCCTTGCTTTTTCTGTGATCCAACAGATGCTGGTAATTTGATCTTTGGTTCCTCTGCCTTTTCTAAACCCAGCTTGAACATCTGAAAGTTCTCAGTTCATGTACTGTTGAAGCTTAGCTTGGAGAATTTTGAGCATTACTTTGCTAGCATGTGAAATGAGTGCAATTGTGTGATAGCTTGAACATTGTTTGGCATTGCCCTTCTTTGGGATTGGAATGAAAATGATATTTTCTAGTCCTGCGGCCATTGATGAGTTTTCTAAATTTGCTGACATATTGAGTGCAGCACTTGCACAGCATCATCTTTTAGGATTTGAAATAGCTCAGCTGGAATTCCATCACCTCCACTGGTTTTGTTTGTAGTGATGCTTCCTAAGGCCTACTTGACCTCACACTCCAGGATGTTTGGCTCTAGGTGAGTGACCACACTCTTGTGGTTGTTCGGGTCATTCAGACCTTTTTCTGTATAGTTCTTCTGTGTATTCTTGCCACCTCTTCTTAATCTCTTCTGCTTCTGTTAGGTTCTTGCCATTTCTGTCCTTTATTGTGCCCATCTCTGCATGAAATGTTCCCTTGGTATCTCCTATTTTCTTGATGAGATCTCTAGCCTTTCCCATTCTGTTGTTTTCCTCTATTTCTTTGCAGTGTTCAATTAAGGCTTTCTTATCTCTCCTTGCTATTCTCTGGAACTCTGCGTTCAGATGGGTATATCTTTCCCTTTTTCCTTTTCCTTTTGCTTCTCTTCTTTCCTCAGGTATTTGTAAGGCCTCCTCAGACAACCATTTTGCCTTTTTGCATTTCTTTTTCTTTGGGATGGTTTTGGTCACCCCCTCCTGTACAATGTTATGAACCTCCATCCATAGTTCTTTAGGCACTCTGTCTACCAGGTCTAATCTCTTGAATTTATTCATCACCTGCACTGTAGTGATCATAAGCGGATTTGATCTAGGTTATACCTGAATGGCCTAGTGGTTTTCCTTACTTTCTTCAATTTTTGCCTGAATTTTGCAATAAGGAGCTCATGAGCCACAGTCAGCTCCTGGTCTTAGTTTTGCTGGCTGTATAGAGGTTTTCTGTCTTCAGCTGGAAAGAATATAATCAATCTAATTTTGGTATTGACCATCTGGTGATGTACATGTGTAGAGTCGTCTCTTGTGTTGTTGAAAGAGGGTATTTGCTATGATCAGTGTTTTCTCTTGACAAAATTCTGTTAGCCTTTGCCCTGCTTCATTTTGTACTCCAAGGCCAAACTTACCTGTTACTCCAGGTATCTCTTCACTTCCTACTTTTGCATTCCAGTCCACTATGATGAAAAGGACATCATTTTTTGGTATTAGTTCTAGAAGGTCTTGTATATCTTTATGTATCTATTGAATTTAAGCTTCTTTGGCATTAGTGGTTGGGGCACAGACTTAGATTACTGTGATGTTGAATGGTTTGCCTTGAAAATGAACTGAGATCATTCTGTTGTTTTTGAGATAGCGCCCAAATACTGCATTTTAGACTCTTTTGTTGACTATGAGGGCTACTCCATTTCTTCTAAGGGATTCTTGCCCACAGTAATAGATATAATAGTCATCTGAATTAAATTCACCCATTTCCGTCCATTTTAGTTTACTGATTCCTAAAATGTCGATGTTCACTCTTGCCATTTCCTGATTGACCATGTCCAATTTACCTTGATTCCTAAACCTAACATTCCAGGTTCCTATGCAATATTATTCTTTATAGCATCAGAATTTACTTTCACCACCAGACACATCCACAGTTGAGTGTTGTTTCTGCTTTGGCTCAGCCTCTTCATTCCTTCTGGAGCTACTTCTCCACTCTTCCCCAGTAGCCAGGTTTTGAGGTGGACTTTACAAGTGGTGAAATGTGCCCATGAAGGAACCTGGGATCTGTGCACTAACCCTGCCAGCCGGTTGCTCCTTTCCTTCCTGGCACAACTCAGTATGGCCTGGTACCTCTTTCTTTTTTGGCTGTACCATGTGGCATGCAGGATCTTAGGTCGCTGACCAGGGATTGAACCCGTGCCACCCACAATGGATGTGTGGAGTCTTAACTACTGGATCACCAGGGAAGTCAGCCTTTTTTTGTTACCTCTTTTTTTAAAAAAAAAAAAAAAATTATTTTTGCCTTTTCATACTGTTCATGGGGTTCTCAAGGCAAGAATACTGAAGTGGTTTTCCATTCCTGTTTTCAGTGGACCACATTTTGTCAGAACTCTCCACCATGACCTGTCTGTCTTGGGTGGCCCTACATGGCATGGCTCATAGTTTCATTGAGTTAGCCAAGGCTGTGGTCCATGTGATTAGATTGGTTAGTTTTCTGTGATTGTGGTTTTCAGTCTGTCTGTCCTCTGATGGAGAATGACAGCATCAGACCTTGCTTCCATCACCAGTCACATCCACAACTGGGTGTTGATGAGAGTGAAAGAGGAGAGTGAAAAAGTTGGCTTAAAGCTCAACATTCAGAAAACGAAGATCATGGCATCCAGTCCCATCACTTCATGGCAAATAGATGGGGAAACAGTGGAAACAGTGTCAGACTTTATTTTGGGGGGCTCCAAAATCACTGCAGATGGTGACTGCAGCCATGAAATTAAAAGACACTTACTCCTTGGAAGGAAAGTTATGACCAACCTAGACAGCATATTCAAAAGCAGAGACATTACTTTGTCAACAAAGGTCCGTCTAGTCAAAGCTGTGGTTTTTCCAGTAGTCACCTATGAATGTGAGAGTTGGACTATAAAGAAAGCTGAGTGCTGAAGAATTGATGCTTTTGATCTGTGGTGTTGGAGAAGACTCTTGAGAGTCCCTTGGACTGCAAGGAGATCCAACCAGTCCATCCTAAAGGAGACCAGTCATGGGTGTTCATTGGAAGGACTGATGTTGAAGCTGAAATTCCAATAGTTTGGCCACCTGACGCAAAGAGCTGACTCATTGGAAAAGACCCTGATGCTGGGAAAGATTGAAGGTGGGAGGAGAAGGGGATGACAGAGGATGAGATGGTTGGATAGCATCACTGACTCAATGGACATGAGTTTGAGTAAACTCTGGGAGTTGGTGATAGACAGGGAGGCCTGGTGTGCTGCAGTCCATGGGATCGCAAAGAGTCGGACACAACTGAGCGACTGAACTGAACTGAATTATTTTTGGCAATGCTAGGTCTTCATTGCTGCACAAGCTTTTCTCTAGTTGTGGTGAGCGGAGGCTACTCTTCGTTGCAGTGCACTGGCTTCTCATTACAGTGGCTTCTCTTGTTGTGGATCATGGGCTCTAGGGTCTGGGGGCTTCAGTAGTTGTGCTGCACTGGCTCTAGGCTCAATAGTTGTGGTGCATGGGCTTAGTTGCTCCGTGACATTTGGGATCTTCCTGGAGCATGCACTGAACCCATGTCACCTGCATTGGCCGGTGGATTCTTTACCACTGAGCAACCAAGGAAGCCCTTGGTACCTCTTTTTCTAAATAGGTCCTTCCTCATCTGTGAAATACCCTGGGATGTCCAGTTTCATGTTGGGGAGGGAAAGATGAAAGCAGGACCTCCAGTTTGAATCCAGAAGAATCTTAATATATGTTTTTGAATGAGATGAAATCCTATATTGTTTTCTAGTTCTATCCTAAATTCCACCCGCTTTAATTTCCAAATGTTTATTTTTCAATGAAGATGAACCTCATCTGCTCAGTATCTTCCACATAGCATTTATACACCAGAGAGAATGAGTCTCTCAGGCATTCATCAGCTTGTTAGGGCTTTTAGAGGTTTATCAACTATGCTTCTTTGAAAATCCGCCCCAAGTTTCTGAGTGACTCTCCAGGTTTGTGTCAGTGCATCTCTGGGTCATCACCAACAGATGACTTTTGAGCTAAGTGCTGAACACTGTCAGGTCTCTCTTTGATCATCTAGTTTTTTTTTTTGTCTTTTGTATGCACTTTAATAAGTGCCTGTGACAACACCAAGAAGCACCTTTGTTCCAGGGCTATTGGCTAAGGCTGGAGTCACACTTTATTTGGTTGAGGTGACTTGAGATAAAGATCTGAGGTACAAGAAGCGCCACAAGACAAGTGTGGTTTGAAGTCTCATGATTCTAACATGCAGCTCTATCTTTTGCAAAGTAGGGCAGTCTTCAGGGTTGGAGGAGGAAAGTGTGGTTCAAGAGGGGGAAGCTGCCTGCCGGTGGGATGCAGGAGGCAGATGCTATTCACATCAACATGAAATTAATCTCTTTAACCAGACCTTGGATTGCTGAGAATGATATAGGCTTCAGCTGGGCTGCTGAGCCCAACTGTGAAACTGGAACCATGTTGTGGGGTTCAGCTCATTTGCTTCTCCAGCATTAAGATTGGTCTCTAGAGACCCATTCAGACTAAACAGTATTAAAAACAGGAAATTTGCTCCTAGCAGCATAGTTGCAGGAAAACTTTTTTCCACTTAGGCAGGAATGAGAGTTAAAAACAGAAACTCCATCCTCCAGGCTTGTTTTCTTCTTATATAAAAGTAATGTTTGCAACTCCCAACGACTTGAAGCAGCTTGGCCCTACTTGACTGCCTGTCAGACTACTGCCTGAGGGGATTCATTACAGAAGGTGGTAAAGAGCCCTTGTGAACACATTAAAAAATATTAAGGCAGTGCTCTGTGGAGGACGCTGACTTGGTGATGTTTGTCTTCACCTAAGATCACGTATGCAGAATTAATGCTGGAAGCACTCAGGGGAGACCTAGAGAACAGCTATTGTTTAATTGGATTCAGCACCCATTTATGGTGTGTACTCTGGATTGGGTCCACGGGTTATGTATTCATTTATTCAGTCATTGTTAACGGAGCACGTACTGTGTGGTGTGCATGGGTGCCTCAGACATGTGATGTGCTTTTTATCCCTTTTGTACTGTGGGACCAGCTTGGGTTTGCTCCTGACAGTCAGCCTAGGGCAGCCCTGAATCAAAGGGTTCAACTCCTGGGACTGCTGCTCTTCTGCATAATTGGCTGCTGAGATTGATGGGGGTGGACAGGGGGACATTTTGGAAGAAGAGAGTGAGGACAAAGAGGAAAGTAAAACCTTGAGAGGAGGGCTTCCCTGTCGGCTCAGTGGTACAGAATCTGCCTGCTAACGCAGGAGACTCAGGTTCTATGGTGGCGCCAGGAAGATCCATCATGCCATAGAGCGACTCAGCCCCTGCAGCACAACTATTGAGCCTGGCTTCTAGAGCCTGGGAGCGGGAGTTACTGAAACGTGCACACCCAGCCCTACAGCCAGAAAAAGGCCTGCACAGTAAACAAAGACCTGGCATAGACAAAAATAAATAAATTTATAAATTATGTATATATATATATATATTAAAAAGCTAGAGAGGAAATGCTGTTCTTTCTTCCTCTCCCACTGTGATGTCACTCTGCCTAAGTAGTCCAGCGGGGAGAGAGTGGACCAAAGGCCTCAGTGAACGTGAGTGACCCTAGCCTCTGTTCACCATGCTTGACCAATGTGTCACGAACAAATTTCTATAGTAGAAGAAACTGTGTGGTGAAAAGATTCTTTACAGATGTATGTCATTATTTTTTGCTAGTAAGAAAAACAGAACTGCTTTTTAAAACTTTGAAGTGGAATATATGCACAGAAAAGTGCACGTATTAGAAGTGAACAGCTCAAAGTTTCTATCCACTTGAACTTTTACACACTGAGCATACCTACATAACCTGCATGCAGATCAAGAAATAGAGCATTACCAGCACCTCAGAAGTCCCACTTGTGCTCTGTTAAAATATACTGTAAAGCTCTTTCCTGGGGCTTTTTTCCAGTGTATACTCTGCAATGTTGACAGGAGAAATAATGTCCCTACCTAGCCTGCTAATCTCTGAAGAGGACAGGCAGGCCAAACACAGCCTTTCCTGGCTTTCTCCTCACCCTTCCTTTCTTTTTCTGACTTGCAGCTCTTAGTATCCTATTAGCCTTCTCTTAAATTCAGCCCCTGGTTTCTGGCTGTAGAGATGCATTTTTGAAAGGTTGTTGTTGAATCACACGAAGACACCGGGATTCTTGGCCCCCGGAGAAGAATTCAATCCGGGGCCAGAGACGAGGCTTGATCGCTCAGAGCTTTTGTGTAATAAAGTTTTATTAAAGTATAAAGGAGATAGAGAAAGCTTCTGACATAGGCATCAGAAGTGGGCAGAAAGAGTACCCGCTTGCTAGTGTTAACAATGAAGTTATATAATCCAAAGAATGTATGGAGGTTGTAAAGACCTCATCAGACCTACCCCCATAATTTACATTTTAAGATAACACTGTCCTCAGGCAGGATACATCTTTGTAAAGACCAGGTCTACTCCCATAATTTACATTTTAAGATAACAGAAGGTTTAATCCAGAGACTGTCCTTAGGCAGGATACATTATTGTTATATAATCCTAAGGAATGTGGAGAAAGAAAAAAAGTTTGTCCTTTCTTCCTCCTTGAGAATTCCAGACCCCTCTCTCCTTGGGGACCCCTAGACTCCTTATCAACTGCCTAGGAACTGACTCTCTCATTTTGATGTGTTCTCTCTCTCTCTCTTTTTTTTTTTTTTTTGTGGCTATGCCATGAGTCATGTAGGATCCTAGTTCCCCAACCAGGGATATCAAACCCATGCCCCCTGCATTGGAAGCTCAGGGTCTTAACCATTGAACTTCCAGGGAATTCCCTATTTTAGTTTGTTTTTGCTTTGTGTTTTACATTTATAAGATATACTGAAAGTGAACAGGTGCATTTCTTTATTAAAAAAAAATGTTACAGAGAACATCTTCCAAACAGAGTAGATTAGCAAGGTTTTAGTATGTGTGCTGCTTTAGTATCCTCCTCAGTTTTGGTACTCTTCAGGCTGAGTGTATGCCAGATTTAACTGTTGTATGTAGGATTATATTATAGCCCAGCATTATGAGTTATTATCCACATGCAAGCAGAGCAGTTGGCAAGCTTTCTGGGAAGCTGTGCCTTTGCTTGGGGTAGCTTCACGCTTGATCACATGGCCCACATAGAAATGGAAGGTATATACATAAAGGGGAGCCGATAAGAAGAAAGGTCATAGAGTTAGAATTTTGTAAACCGGGCAGACTTTATGATGACTTTTTAAGATGACTTGAAAAAGTCATGCATCATGCACTTGTGGTTTTTGTTAAGACTGGGCTGTAGTGCCACAGAGTCTGAGTTGGAACCCCATCTCTGACATTGCTAGCTGTGTGACAGGGCAACTTTCTGGACTGCTCTCTGATTTAGTTGTTTCATCTGTAAAATGATGTTAATAGTATCAACTTCATGGATTATTGTGAGGAGTAAATTATTAATGTATCTAAAGTGCTATAAATATCACCTAGTACATTTCAATAGTGAATAAATGTTGTTCTTGTTACTTTAACATCTGTCATAACACTAGATTGGCAACTGTCTGAACCTCTTCTTTTTTTTAAATCTAAATGCCAGTCAGTATGGCATTGAGGTAGAATATAGAGTTTCCACTACGGAAGTTTACTTCACAGCCAACTTCATTTGCACTTGTTTATTTCATGAGATGAGGACATATCCACAGCATGGGAAAGAACAATAACGTTTTTTAAGGCTTAGTCTTCGTTTCCTATAAATTCTTTCTATAGTAACGTAGAACCATTGTAAACTTCTTATCAGTTTCACTCTGCAGAGGTGGCTGAAGTTTTCCTTCTCAAAGAAAGTGAAGTTTCCACATCAGCAAAATTGGTATTACCTGGGAACTTATTGGGCTCTACCTCAGACCTACTGAATCCAAATTCTAGGGGTGGCATCCATCAAACTTTTTAAATAGCCCTCCAGGTGATATGATACATTGTAAAATCCAGAACCACCACTTTACAAATTTTCTACTATATGTAGACAGTGGGGACACGTAGTCATAAGTATAGGTTAGGGGAAGGATTAGCTAGGAAACACATTATCTTAATGAGCTAACTTCTTCCCAGTGTAATATTCTTTAGTTTACAAAGTGCTTTGACATATATTGTAATCGTCACATATATTTGTCACAAAATGTTGTGGTAGGTACCATTATTTCCACATCTTATTTTTTATATTTTTGGCAGCACTGGGTGTAGGATCTTAGTTCCCCACCCTGGAATTGGACCTGTGCCCCCTGCAGTGGAAGCACAGATTCCTAACCAGCAGGGAAGTCCCTGTTTCTATATTTTAGAAGAGTTGATAAAGACTGCTGTCACCTAGTAAGTTGCAGAACTGGGAACTTTGTCATTTGAAGTATCCCGAGTCCAAATCCTGGCATCTTTCTGTAGCACTGCATAGCCTTTCTGTCCTTGAGCTGTGAGTGGGCTGGTTTTTGTCTGGCTTTCTCAGTAACAGACCCAGAAATGAGGAGCTATGAAGGTCATTTATTAGGAAGTATTGCTGGAAAAGGAAGTGGTTGGTAGGGAGGGGAACTGAGACTAGCAAGGACAGGAAGGAGGAGGCCAAGCAACTCCATAGACATGCCCTGAAGACAGAGTATAGTGAAGTGAAAGTCACTCAGTCATGTCTGATTCTTTGCGACCCCATGGAATTCTCCAGGCCAGAATACTGGAGTTGGTAGCCGTTCCCTTCTCCAGGGGATCTTCCCAACCCAGGGATTGAACCCAGGTCTCACACATTGCAGGCAGATTCTTTACTAGATGAGCCACAAGGGAACTCCAAGAATACTGGAGTGGGTAGCCTATCCCTTCTCCAGTGGATCTTCCCAACTCAGGAATTGAATTGGGGTCTCCTGCATTGCAGGCGGATTCAGAGTATAGAGTTTTCTGAATCAAGAATCGAACCTGTCAATCTTAAGGGAAATCAACCCTTGAATACTAATTGGAAGGACTGATGCTGAGGTTGAAACGCCAGTAGTTTGGTCATCTGATGTGAACAGCTAACTCATTGGAAAAGTCCCTGATGCTGGAAAAGATTGAAGGCAGAAGGAAAGGAGGGCGTCAGAGGATGAGATAGGTAGATGGCATCACTGATGCAGTGGACATCAACTTGGGCAAACTTTGGGGGATGGTGAGGGACAGAGAGGCCTGGTGTGTTGAAGTCTATGGGGTTGCAAAGAGTCAGACATGACTGATTGACTGAACAGCAACCACAATCAAAAATGTCCTGAGTTTCCCTGCATCCATCAGTCACTGGTAATAATTGCCTTTTGAAGAACATCTGGCTCTTAAAAGGAGTTCCTGAGGGGAGTCCTCCAAAAAAAGAGACAAAGAGATACAGATAATAACTTTTGGAAGTTAAAGCACACCCATTGGCTGGTACACATGAAAATAGTAAAGAAATCCAAATGTTTTATATATAGATGTAGAACATTAACAGCACCTGCTATACCATCAAAGCTGGTCAGAAGAGTGTGGTAGGAAACTAAAGAATTCTGAAATACATGCTGATACCAGAGTGGGCTATGGGAAAACCACTCTGTGTGTCCTGTCCCTAAGACTTCCTGGGAAAGCCCTGTGCCTCCCCCCATGTGTCTTCTAGTTAGGTCTGTGGTCTATAAACAGTCTCCTGTATCTTCTACATCTACCAGTGTGGGCATTAAGAATTGATATTCATAAAGATGACTTCAGGTCCTGCCATTGCCAAATCTTTAGACACTAAGAAAGAATATACTGAATAATTTGAAATTTTTAATGTACATGAAGTTGACAGTGATTTCTGGTTAACTAAAATATCAGAAATATCTTTTTATTAAGAAAATCTCATTTTGTGATCATTTAGCCAAAAGTGGCTTGGAACTTCCTTGGTGGTCCAGTGGCTCAGACTCCATGCTCCTAATGCAGGGGTCCCAGGTTCAAGCCCTGGTAAGGGAACTAGATCTTACATGCCACAACTAAGACCCTGCACAGCCAAATAAATAAATTGAATAAATAAAAGTGGCTTAACTATTGCTATGTGAAGATCATTCATGCTGTTCACTGAATATTCATGGCTGTTTATCTCCTATTGTGTGATACAATTTCACTTTCTGGTCCCATTGTGTGTGGGGGGAGGGGTGTTGCATATGATGAGCTCTGTGAGTATATTTAAGAAGAAATGATGTCTAAGCCTTCAGTTGCTGATCTATGACCTTGCAAAGCCCTCTTTCCTTCTGGCATCAAGATCAGTAACATTGGAGATAGATAGTTCTGTCAGAGAAGCTATAACCACCAAGACTCCCTACTGACCCACAAGTAGCATGAGCCAGAAATAAGCTTTTGTTGTTTTCAGCTACTATGCTTTAGGGATTTGCTGCTGCTGCTAAGTCGCTTCAGTTGTGTCCGACTCTGTGTGACTCCATAGACGGCAGCCCACCAGGATCCCCTGTCCCTGGGATTCTCCAGGCAAGAGCACTGGAGTGGGTTGCCATTTCCTTCTCCAATGCATGAAAGTGAAAAGTGAAAGTGAAGTCGCTCAGTAGTGTCTGTTGCTCAGTTGTGTCTGACCCTTAGTGACCCCATGGACTGCAGCCCACCAGGCTCCTCCGTCCATGGGATCTTCCAGGCAAGAGTACTGGAGTGGGGTGCCATCTCCTTCTCCCTTAGGGATTTGCTACAGTAGCCTGACTTTGTCCTGACTGCTAACTCTTCAATGTTGAGCTTGTTGAGTAACTTTAACTTTAGTAGTGCATGCATGCTTCAGTTGTGTCCGACTCCGTACGACTCTATGGACTGCAGCCCGCCAGGCTCCTCTGTTCATGGGATTCTCCAGGCAAGAATACTGGAGTGGGTTGCCGTTTCCTCCTCTAGGGGATCTTGCTGACCCAGGGATCAAACCCGATGCCTAGGATGTCTCAAATGCATTAGCAGGCAGGTTCTTTACCACTAACACCACCTGGGAAGCCCAGCTTTGGTAGAGTATCAGGTATCTTAAGAAAATGGGTCAAGGTGATTTGTTCATGTACTTTCATTTATTTTCAATGATAAATGATCTTAATGTGTTTCAAAGTGTTGTTGTTCAGTGGCTCAGTCATATCCGACTCTTTGCATGCCCATGGACTGCAGCACACCAGCTTCCCTGTCCTTCACCATCTCCTGGAGCTTGCTCAAACTCATGTCCATTGAGTTAGTGATGCCATCCAACCATCTTGTCCTCTGTCTTCCCCTTCTCCTCCTGCCTTTGATCTTTCCCAGCATCAGGGTCTTTTCTAATGAGTTGGCTCTTTGCCTAAGGTGGCCAAAGTATTGGAGCTTCAGTATCAGTCCTTACAGTGGATATCCAGGACTGATTTCCTTTATGATTGACCTAATTAAAATTCAAAGCTTCTGCACAACAAAGGAGCCTATAAGCAAGGTGAAAAGACAGCCTTCAGAATGGGAGAAAATAATAGCAAATAAAGCAACAGACAAAGAATTAATCTCAAAAATATACAAGAAACTCCTGCAGCTCAAATCCAGAAAAAAAGACCCAATCAAAAAATGGGCCAAAGAACTAAACAGACATTTCTCCAAAGAAGACATACAGATGGCTAACAAACACATGAAAAGATGCTCAACATCACTCATTATCAGAGAAATGCAAATCAAAACCACTATGAGGTGCCATTTCACACCAGTCAGAATGGCTGCGATCCAAAAGTCCACAAGCAATAAATGCTGGAGAGGGTGTGAAGAAAAGGGAACCCTCTTACACTGTTGGTAGGAACACAAACTAGTACAGCCACTATGGAGAACAGTGTGGAGATTCCTTAAAAAACTGGAAATAGAACTGCCATACGACCCAGAAATCCCACTGCTGGGCATACACACCGAGGAAACCAGAATTGAAAGAGCGACGTGTACCTCAATGTTCATCACAGCACTGTTTATAATAGCCAGGACATGGAAGCAACCTAGATGTCCATCAGCAGATGAATGGATAAGAAAGCTGTGGTACATATACACAATGGAGTATTACTCAACCATTAAAAAGAATACATTTGAATCAGTTCTAATGAGGTGGATGAAACTGGAGCCTATTCTACAGAGTGAAGTAAGCCAGAAAGAAAAACACCAATACAGTATACTAATGCATATATATGAAATTTAGAAAGATGGTAATGATAACCCTGTATGTGAGACAGCAAAAGAGACACTGATGTATAGAACAGTCTTTTGGACTCTGTGGGAGAGGGAGAGGGTGGGATGATTTGGGAGAATGGCATTGAAACATGTATAATATCATATAAGAAACGAATTGCCAGTCCAGGTTTGATGCAGGATACAGGAAGCTTGGGGCTGGTGCACTGGGATGACCCAGACGGATGGTACGGGGAGGGAGGTAGGAGGAGGGTTCAGGATTGGGAACGCGTGTACACCCATGGCGGATTCATGTTGATGTATGGCAAAACCAATACAATATTGTAAAGTAAATAAATTTAAATTTAAAAAAAACCTTAAAAAAAAAAGAAGGCTTTCTTATCTCTCCTTGCTATTCTTTGGAACTTCACATTCAGATGGGTATATCTTTCCTTTTCTCCTTTACCTTTCACTTCTCTTTTCAGCTATTTCTTTGTAAGGCCTCCTCAGACAACTATTTTACCTTTTTGCATTTCTTTTTCTTTGGGATGGTTTTGATCACTGCCTCCTGTACAGTGTTATGAACTTCCATCCATAGTTCTTCAGGCACTCTGTCTATCAGATCTAATCCCTTGAATCTGTTTGTCACTTCTACTGTATAATTATAAGGGATTTGATTTAGATCATATTTGAATAGCCTAGTGTCTTCCCCTGCTTTCTTCAGTTTAGCCTGATTTTTGCAATAAGAAACTCATGATCCGAGCCATAGTCAGCTCCCGGTCTTGTTTTTGCTGACTGTACAGAGATTCTCCATCTTCAGCTGCAAAGAATATAATCAACCTGATTTTGGTATTGACCATTTGGTGATGTCCATGTGTAGAGTCGTCTCTTGCATTGTTGGAGGAGGGTGTTTGCTGTGACCAGTGCTTTCTCTTGGCAAAACTCTGTTACTTTGCTCTGCTTTATTTTGTACTCCAAGGCCAAACTTTTTTGTTACTCCTGGTATTAAAAGTGTTAGAAGGCCTTTCATGTATGCAGGACCCTGTTTAGTTTTTCTTTGACTCCTTTTCCTCTTGGAACCCTCAAACCCACTTATATTTTTGAAGAAGTTGGCTCTAAAAAGGACTTTCGCCCTATAGCTCTGGATGGCAAACTATTAATATGTCCTGTGGATGCCATCTGGCCACCACCCGAATTAGTAAAGTTTTCTTGGAGCGTAGCCATGCCATTTGTTTGTGTAGTATTTGTGGATGCTTTTGTACTACAAAGGCAGAGCTGAGCAGTTGTGACAGAGACCATATGGCCCATAAAGCCTAATATATTTGCTGTGTGGCTCATAATAGAAAAATTTTGCCAGCTCCTATCTCACAAATCCTGATTACTAGGAATAGAAAGATTCTCAGATGATTTGCCTGAATTGTTGCAGATACCTAGCTCTTGGAGGTTCTATCTGATAGAATGAAGGTCTTCTCCTGGGTCTGCTGTTGTTGTTTAGTCATTAAGTTGTGTCAGACTCTTTGCAACCCCATGGGTCTGCAACATCCCTTTATTTTATCCACTACCTTGAAGGCAATGAAACAGCATATCCCTTTGGGATTCTGCCTGTGAAGATGCCAAGATGCCCTCACACCTAATAATCCAACCACCTTCTTTGTCTTTGTTCAGACCAGCTGCTGGGCAAACTGCTAACAAGTCCACTTGCCATGTGACTGCTGCTCAGAGATCCTGCTTTGTGCCTGTTGGTGATGACAGTTAAAGCTGCCATTGTGATAGGGCTTTTTCAAGCTGCCTGGGAGAGAGGTGATCAGGTTGTCTCACATGATGGGTCATGAATGTGAGGCTATGTGAGGAAATCAGGAAACTGGAAACTGTCTGCCGTATCCACCGTCACACAGCCAGGCCACACAACAATGGAGCATTATTCATCACCGTTCAGAATCCAGTAGTAACTGTAGGAGGCCAACAGCAGCTCTCTGTCTACCATTCAGAGCTCCCCAAGAGAGTTCCTCTTTAACCGATTTGGCATACCCTTATTAACATTCTTTTTTTTTCAGGTTTTTTTTTTTTAATGGTGCTATCCATTTATTTTATTTTATTTTTGGCTGAGATGTGCAGCATGTGGGTCTTAGTTCCCTGACCAGGGATTGAACTCAAGCCCCCTGCAGTGGAAGCACTTAAAGTGTGGAGTCTTAGCTACTGGATCCCAGCAAGTCCCCCTTATTATTAACAGCATCCTTATTTGGGGTCATCTAAAGGTTGACAAGGGTTTCCCTGGTGGCTCAGTGGTAAAGAATCTGCTTGCCAATGCAGGAGACACGGGTTCAATCCCTGGGTCAGTAAGACTCCTTGGAGGAGGAAGTGGCAACCCACTCCAGTATTCTTGCCTGGAAAATCCCATGGACAGAGGGCTACAGTCCATGGACTCTCAAAGAGTCAGACATGACTTAGCAGCTAAACGACAATGCTTGACAGTCTCTCTTTTGCCTGTACTTACTTTGCTTGGGGCACAGTCAGATGGGGCGTAGAAAAAGGGTTAAATGACAAAAGATGGTAGATTACAATCAAGGAATCGCTTGTGATCATCTTTTTAAAAGCGGCTGTGGGAATAGCAAGAGTCTTCGATTCTGTTCCCGTAAGTCCACCTTTCTTCTTTTCTCACATGAACTTGTCTAAGGAATCTCTTTTTGCAGGGAGGAGGGAAGCGGTAGCGCTAGATGGCCATGTATCTGTCCTGTGAATTCCTTCCTTATGTCCAGAGAGTACAAAAGGCGCATATGGGACCTACCAGATCTCACGTGCCACTTGGACAGTTGTCTATGGGAACATTCCTTAGCAAAAAACAGTTAGAAATAGACTAATCTTGTATAAACAAAGATATGTGTTTTGGTGATCTCAAAGTTCAGTTTTCTTGATTCCTTCAGGAACTAGGGACTTAAACTAAAAATATGAATTTATGTTTCTGTGTGTATATCTGTTTGAGTATTTGCTGCTGTGTGCAGTTGCATTTTTTTTTTAATTTATTTGTTTGGCTATGATGGGTCTTAGTTGCTGCACTTGAGAGCTTTGATCTTTGTTGCAGCATGTGGGATCTAGTTCCCTGACCAGAGATCGAGCCTGGACCTCTTGCATAGGGAGCACAGGGTCTTAGCCACTGGACCACCAGGGAAGTCCCCAACTTTTTTCTTTACTTTTTCTCTTTGCATAAAAAAGAAGCCCTAGATAAGTAGACAGGGATTTCTGTTTTTATCTTTTTAAAACATAATTTTATGTACTTATTTTTGGCTGTGCTGGGTCTTCATTGCTGCACATGGGTTTTCTCTAGTTGCCATGAGTGGGGGTTACTCTTTAGTTGCAGTGCTCAGGCTTCTCATTGTGGTGGCTTCTCTTGTTGTGGAGCACAGGCTCTAGGGCATGCGGGCTTCAGTAGTTGCAGCACGTGGGCTCAGTAGTTGCAACTCCCAGGCTCTAGAGCACAGGGTTAATAATTGTGGTGCACAGGTTTAGTAGCTCCATGGCATGTGGAATCTTCCTGGATCAGGGATTGACCCATGTTTCCTGCATTGGCAGGCAGGTTCTTCACCACTGACCCACTAGGGAAGCCCTGTTTTTATCTTTTGAATAAGGTGATAAAAGTTGCATTCAACAGAGAGGGTATATTTTAGGGTCTGATATTAGAGGGACCCTAGACTTTCATCTCCATTTTAGATGAAGGGTGGGGAAGTATGTGATTAAAAGTATGGTTTGTTTTCCAGTTTCACAGATTACTTGCTGTGATCCTGGGCTAGTCCCTTTATCTCTCTGTGCTTTACTTATCTGTAAAAGGGCGTAATGATACCTACCTCAGAGTTGTTGTGAGGACTAAATGAGTAAGTAAATATAAAATACTTAGAACTGTGCTTTTGTTGTTGTTTAGTTGCTAGGTCATGCCCGACTCTGTTTCGACCCCATGGACTACAGCCCACCAAGCTCCTCTGCCCATAGGATTTCCCAAGCAAGAATACTGTAGTTTCCATTTCCTTCTCCAGGAGATCTTCCAAACCCAGGGACTGAACCCACGTCTCCTGCAGTGACAGGTGGATTCTTTACCATTGAGCTACTAGGGAAGCCCAGAACAGTGCTTCGGAGAAGGCAATGGCGCCCCACTCCAGTACTCTTGCCTGGAAAATCCCATGGACAGAGGAGCCTGGCAGGCTACAGTCCATGGGGTTGCTAAGGGTCGGACACGACTGAGCGACTTCACTTTCACTTTTCACTTTCATGCATTGGAGAAGGAAATGGCAACCCACTCCAGTGTTCTTGCCTGGAGAATCCCAGGGATGGGGGAGCCTGGTGGGCTGCCGTCTATGGGGTCACACAGAGTCGGACATGACTGAAGGGACATGACTGAAGAGACTTAGCAGCAGCAGCAGAACAGTGCTTAGCAGATAATAAATGCTACTGGAGTGGGGCACCATTGCCTTCTCTGATAATAAATGCTACATAAGTATTATTATTATTAACTTCTTGATACCTGATCACAATCTTATCCAGCATTCAATAATTTCTCCAATACCTTTTCTATTCACAATAATATGTCCCTCTGTCCTCTCTGGTAGCATGTGCATTTTAATAGAGGCACTGTAAAGTTACAGCTAACTCAGATAAATTACTATACTGGAGAGAATTTATAGTATTCTGCAGGGTGGTGGGGAAAATCATTTAGGGGCACATTGTGACAAGAGGTTGAAGAATTGGGGGCCATCACATGCTTAGAGAGTATCTAGAAAGGTATAAAATTGAATATGTCTCATCTTCCTTCCATTTCTACCCCCAGATTTTCTAAAGTCAAGCAGTCATAGGGTCTGCACAGCCTTCTGTGGAAATCTGAGCTGGCTCTGTAGCTTCCTTCCTGTGTCTCATAACCATGTTCAGCAACAAGAATGCTAACTGACCACTGATTGCCCTAATAGATTCAAGAGCACAATAGTACAGAAATGATGTAGTGCTGAGTACTGGATAATGTGGAACCAAGGAAAGCTAAGCTAAGAAGGACAACCAGGTGCTGAAAAGGAGAAATGTAAGGTTGCTTCCTGATGCTGCTCCTTCTCTACTGCTGGAAAACAGAAATGACCAGGGCGCTGTAAATCGGTCTGTTGTTGATACTGTCAAAGACATCAGTAGCAACACTTTGGAAAGCCAGGTCAAAGCTACTCAAGCTGCTGGGAAACTGCCTTCTAGGAAAAACAACCCCCAGTAGGCAACATAATCTGGGCTGGTTTGATTCCAAAGTTTGTGTCCTTCTTGGGCAGAACTGACTGTAGTCCGGTTCAGTTTGAATCTACTTGAGTGTTCACCAGCATTGCTTTCAGAATGTCAGAACAGACTGGGGCTGCGGTAGATAGAGGTGCTGCCCCAGCATTCATTTCTCTACTGGCATCTCTCTATGATTACATCAGTGAACAAGCTGCACGGGCTCTTGGAAACATTGCAGGTGATGGTTTTATTTTCCAAGACTTGGTTATCAAGTGTGGTGCCATCAATCTGCTGTTGGGTCCTCTTGCAGTTCCTAATGTATCATCTTGAATATGCAGTTACTTGCAGCACCTTAGTTGAATCCTTGCTAGATGCTACTGAGTAAATTATTTTTTTAAGTAATTAATTAATTTTTGGCTGTGCTGGGTCTTCATTGCTGTGCATGGACTTTCTCTAATTACAGCAAGTGGGGAATACTCTCAAGTTGCAGTGCACAAGCTTCTCATCGCAGTGACTTCTTTTGTGGCAGAGCATGAGCTGTAGGTACCTGGGCTTCGGTAGTTGCAGCGCACAGGTTCAGTAGTTGTGGCTTGCGGGCTCTAGAGCATGGGCTCAGTAGTTGTAGTGCACAGGCTTAATTGCCCTGACGCATGTGGGATCTTCCCAGACCAAGGATCAAACCTGTGTGCCCTGAATTGGCAGGCAGTTTCTTATCCACTGGACTGTCAGGGAAGTCTGAAAATTCTACTTTGCTTCCTCTCCTGTATCATGATGTCCAAAAGTACTAGCAAATGCACAGACAATGTCAGATATTAAAGCTGGCCACTGGCACCAGATCCAGTGAGTTGTGAATCATGGTTTAGTCCCATTCTTCATTGGTGTTCTAAGGCAGACTTTAAGATGCAAAAAGAAGCTGTGTGGGCTGTGAACAACCATAGAAGTTGTGGAACAGTTGAACAGATTGTGTAACATCATTCATGTGGCATAATAGAACTGTTGATGAACCTCTTAACTGTGAAACATACCAACATTACCCTAGTTATTCTGGATGCCCTTTCAAGTATCTTGGGTTGCTGAGAAATTAGGTGAAACTGAGAAACTTGGTGTAATTGAAGAATGCAGAGGTTTGGATAAAACTGAAGCTCTATAAAACCGTGAAAATGAGTAAGTGCCCAAAGCTTTATTAAACTTGATCGAGAAATACTTCTGCATGGAGGAACAAGAATATCAAAATGTTGGGCCAGAAACTACCTCTGAGGCTATAGTTCAGGATGGCATTCTGAGACCATTATCTTTCAGACTATACAACCGAAGCATAAGTTTGTTATACCAAACATGTACTATGTTTGGTATAAGTTTGTCTTTCTGTTTCTCTACTAAGAATTCTTTAAAT
This sequence comes from Bubalus kerabau, assembly GCF_029407905.1. Classification (NCBI taxonomy): domain Eukaryota; kingdom Metazoa; phylum Chordata; class Mammalia; order Artiodactyla; family Bovidae; genus Bubalus; species Bubalus kerabau. The sequence goes on from NC_073633.1 coordinate 42,872,654, forward strand.
GTGGTTTGCTTTTGTAGCACTTTTTACAAGGAGACTACACTTGAACAGTTCCAAACTGTACATATTGTATGAAGCTTCTCTCAGTGGGTTTATTTCTGTGTGGAATTTCATATTTTGCAGTATCCTGTAAATAAAGATTATTTCATCTTTTATTTTAAAAAAAGGGCAGCAGCTGCTGTTGTGGGTTATCAGGCAGTCAGGGCTTACATGGTTCAGGGGAGGCCTCAAGCTTTGCAGCAGTTCTAATAGAAGAAGTTTGACTTTATATTTTGTAGTGCCTATATGTAAGGGATGGAATGCATGAATTGTCAGGGGATTGTGGTGCAAGGTGAGGGAAAAGTTGTCATTGGTCAGTCACAGTTCTTGGTATTTACCCAAAGGAGTTGAGAAATACATCCACACAAAAACCTGTGCTCGAAATGTTTATAGCACCTTTATTCATAGTTGCCAAAATTTGCAAGCAGCCAAAGTGTCCTTCAATAGGTGAATGTGTAAACTATGGCACCTCCAAATGATGGGATAGTCAGCCTTAAAAAGAAATGAGAGGGCTTCCCTGGGGGCTCAGTGGTAAAGAATCCCCCTGCCAGTGAAGGAGACACAGGTTCAGTCCCTGATCTGGGAAGATCCCATGTGCCATGAAGCAACTAAGCTTGTGTGCCACAATTACTGAGCCTGTGCTCAGCCCAGGAGCCACAACTACTGAGCCCAAGTGCCCCAGCTGCTGAAGCCTGAACATCCCCTGTGCTCCACAACAAGAGAAACCAATACAATAAGAAGCCCATGCATTGCAACTACAGAGCTGCCCCTGCTCACTGCAGCTAGAGAAAAGTCCACACAGCAATGAAGATCTAGCACAGCCATAAATAAATAAATAAAATTTTTTAAAAATAGAAAAAGAAATGAGATATCAAGTCATGAAAAGACATGAAAGAACCTTAAATGCATATTACTAAGTAAAATAACCTCAGATATGCAGATGGCACCACCCTAATGGCAAAAAGTGAAGAGGAACTAAAGAGCCTCTTGATGAAGGTGAAAGAGGAGAGTGAAGAAGCTGGCCTAAAACTCAACTTTCAAAAAACTAAGATCATGGCATCTGGTTCCATCACTTTATGACAAATAGATGGGGAAGAAATGGAAACAGTGACAGATTTATTTTCTTGGTCTCCAAAATCACTGCTGATGGTGACTGCAGCCATGAAATTAAAATGTACTTGCTCCTTGGAAGAAAAGCTATGACAAACCTAGACAGGATGTTAAAAAGCAGAGACATCACTTTGCTGACAAAGATGTGTATAATCAAAGCTATGGTTTTCCCAGTAGTCATATATGTATGTGAGAGTTGAACTGTAAAGAAGGCTGAGCACTGAAGAATTGATGCATTCGAACTGTGGTGCTGGAGAAGACTCTTGAGAGTCCCCTGGACAGCCAGGAGATCAAACCAGTCAATCTGAAAGGAAATCAACCCTGAATATTTAATGGAAGGACTGATGCTGAAGCTGAAGCTCCAGTCCTTTGACCACTGATGCAAAGAGCTGACTCATTGGAAAAGACCTGATGCCGGGAAAGATTGAAGGCAGGAGGAGAAGGGTATGAAAGAGGTTGAGATGGTTGGATGGCATCACTGATTCAGTGAATATGAATTTGAGCAAATTCTGGGAGATGGTGAAGGACAAGCAAGCCAGGCGTGCTGCAGTCCATGGTGTCACAGAGTCAGACATGACTGAGCAACTAAACAACAACAAAGTGAAAGAAGCCAGTCTGAAAAGGCTGTATATTATATGATTGCAACTATATGACACTCTGGGAAACTATGGAGACAATGAAAAGATCAGTAGTTTCCAGGAGCTCATGGGAGGGAAGGAGGGATGAACAGGTAAAGTACAGGGGATTTTTTTTAGGGCAGTGAAATTATTCTTTATGATACTGTGCTGCTGCTGCTAAGTCACTTCAGTTGTGTCTGACTCTGTGCGACCCCAGAGACCGCAGCCCACCAGGCTCCCCTGTCCCTGGGATTCTCCAGGCAAGAACACTGGAGTGGGTTGCCATGTCCTTCTCTAATGCATGAAAGTGAAGTCGCCCAGTCGTGTCCAACTCTTAGTGACCCCGTGGACTGCAGCCTACCAGGCTCCTCCATCCATGGGATTTTCCAGGCAAGAGTATTGGAGTGGGGTGCCATTGCCTTCTCCGTATGATGCTGTTCAGTTCAGTTCAGTTTAGTCGTTCAGTCACGTCCGACTCTTTGCAACCCCATGAATCGCAGCACGCCAGGCCTCCCTGTCCATCACCAACTCCCGGAGTTCACTCAAACTCACGTCCATTGAGTCGGTGATGCCATCCAGCCATCTCATCCTCTGTCGTCCCCTTCTCCTCCTGCCCCCAATCCCTCCCAGCATCAGAGTCTTTTCCAATGAGTCAACTCTTTGCATGAGGTGGCCAAAGTACTGGAGTTTCAGCTTTAGCATCATTCCTTCCAAAGAACACCCAGGGCTGATCTCCTTTAGGATGGACTGGTTGGATCTCCTTGCAGTCCAAGGGACTCTCAAGAGTCTTCTCCAACACCACAGTTCAAAACCATTAATTCTTCAGCGCTCAGCTTTCTTCACAGTCCAACTCTCACATCCATACATGACCACAGGAAAAACCAAAGCCTTGGCTAGACACTGTAGTGGTGGTTATATATTATTATGTATTTATAAAAATTCATAGAACTGTACAAAACAAAAAATGAACCCTAATGTGAACTTTGGACTTTATTTAATAATACTACATCAGTATTGGCTCATCAGTTACAACAAATGTATCATAGTAATGCAAGATGTTAATAATATGGGAGACTGAGGAGCGAGAGGAAAGAGGGCTGAAGGGGTGCATGAGACCTTTATAATTTCCACTCAACTTTTCTCTTAACCTAAAACTGCTCAAAAAATTGCTTTTTAACTTAGAAAAAGGTGAATAGATTAGGGAGAAAAATATTTGCAACGCATATGGCAGATTAAGGACTGCTGTTTATAATATACTAACAAGTCTTTCCTGAGAAGGCAATGGCACCCCACTCCAGTACTCTTGCCTGGAAAATCCCATGGATGGAGGAGCCTGGTAGGCTGCAGTCCATGGGGTCGCTAGGAGTCGGACACGACTGAGTGACTTCACTTTCACTTTTCACTTTCATGCACTGGAGAAGGAAATGGCAACCCACTCCAGTGGTCTTGCCTGGAGAATCCCAGGGATGGGGGAGCCTGGTGGGCTGCCGTCTCTGGGGTCGCACAGAGTCGGACATGACTGAAGTGACTTAGCATAGCATAGCATAGCATAGCAGAGCATAGCATAGCATAACAAGTCTTTCATATTGACAAAAAAAGAAAAGCAATCCAGTAGAAAAATGGGCAAAGGATATGAATAGACCCTTCTTGGGGAGAGCAAATTTAAATGCTCCCACCAAAGAATGATGACTTCAAACTCACTGTTGTTTTAGTAACATTAAGATATGAATTTGTATTGTTCAAATGAAGAGCAGTTAAAAAGATTCCTGGTGAGATGATACCTCATTGTGGTTTTGATTTGCATTTCTCTGATAATGAGTGATGTTGAGCATCTTTTCATGTATTTGTTAGCCATCTGTATGTCTTCTTTGGAGAAATATCTATTTAGTTCTTTGGCCCATTTTTTGATTGGTTCGTTTATTTTTCTGGAATTGAGCTGCAGGAGTTGCTTGTATATTTTTGAGATTAGTTGTTTGTCAGTTGCCTCATTTGCTATTATTTTCTCCCATTCTGAAGGCTGTCTTTTCACCTTGCTTATAGTTTCTTTTGTTGTGCAGAGGGATGGTATGGGGAGGGAGGTGGGAGGGGGGTTCAGGTTTGGGAACACGTGTACACCCATGGTGGATTCATGTTGATGTATGGCAAAACCAATACAATATTGTAAAGTAATTAGCCTCTAATTAAAATGAATGAATTTAATTAAAAAAAAAAAGGATTCCTGGTGGGAATATGAAGAAAAGGATTCTCTTATTAATTTTGTCAATAGAAATGTAAGTTATTATAGTCTTTTCAGAAAATAGTCTTAATATTTATGAAAATAAGAAATATTTTAATCCTTTGACCCAGCAGCCCCATTCCTGAAACAGTCTATAAAAAACATCAGTATATAAACATGAATGTTCAAAGATATTTATTGAAGCATTATGAGTAGGGATAAAATAATGAAAACAAGTGATTGCCCATTTATAGGAGAGTGATTGACTCTATTTTGGCATATTTACACCATGGAATATATTGCAAATTGTGTTGATTGAGAAAAACAAAGGTTAAAACAAAATTTTACTGAGACTTCTATTTAATAGAAATACTGAAAGGGAGATTTGGTAAAGTTTTTCCCAGTGTGAAGCAAAACAACAGGAAATAAGGAAACCTTGAAGAACAGTTTTAAATAAAAGGATAATAGCTTAGTGTTCAACAGATAAAATTTGTGTTTCCTGATAATTCTGGTGACAGTTATTTTGCTAGTGGCAGAATATCACAGTGGTTAAAGGCAACAGCTTTATTTAGAGGTACTTACTACCCATGGAACTTCAATTTTCTCATGTGATAGAGAATTTTGATAATAGTAACTATCGTCATAGATGTATTGTGAGGATTAAATGGATTAATAATTTAAGGTGCTAAGAAGAAGAGAGCCTAACACAATAATTGTTTCATGTTACTAGCTGTATGAATCTAAAGCTCTGGTTTTGAATAAAACACTTTTTTCATAAAACTGAAGTATGGTTGATTTTTAATGTTGTGTTAATTACTGCTGTATAGCAAAGTGATTCAGTTATACATACATATATATACATATAATATTATACATTATATATTATATATACATATAATATTATACATATACATATAATACATATATATAAAATATTCTTTCCATTGTGGTTTATTATAGGATACTGAATATAGTTCTTTGTGCTATATAGTAGGACCTTATTGTTTATCCATTCTGTATATAAAAGCTTACATCTGCTGTACCTCATCATCTCTGTGTGATGAGAAGTAGAAGTACAACTCTGGGTATTTTGAGGTTTTCCTAAGTAACAGCATTAGTGAAAACATGTGTTTGAATAGTTTCCAGAGTTGTCTAGAATTATTTTCCAGTTTAAAGATGCCTGCTAACAGAATTTGTTTTTAGATTCTTTTAACTAATTTTTTTTCTCCTCCTTGAAATGACCCTCTTCTCACTCATCAACAGTTTCTATTACCTGTATTTGTGTATTTGAAATCATTATTTATTTCATCATTTTGAACCCTTTTTCATCCTAATTTGAAGTCACAGGTTTTTTTTTGTTGTTGTTAGGAGTCACCTTGGGACTCAGAGAACATAGTGTATAATAAAGAACTACAGAACTACCAAAAACAAGCAAACAACAACAACAAAAATCTAACAGTGAAAATTTTCTTTAGAAAAATACAGAGCAACCTTTAGCTTTGGACCTTAAATAGTCATCATTAAATCAGAGACATAAATCCAGAGACTTAGTTGATTCTAACCGGTTTTAGGAAGGGTATGTCTGATAAATGTTGCTGTTATCAGGGAATTCCATTCCTTGAGATTTATCTTGTGGATCTTTTTTGAAAATAAAGTTTATTTGTTAGAGCAATTTTAGGTTTACAGAAAAATTGAGCACAGAAATTCCATATACCTCCTTCCTCCCACCAGGTGGCGCTAGTGGTAAATCACCTGCCTGCCAATGCAGGAAACACATGAGAGGCAGGTTCAATCCCTGCGTCAGGCACATCCCCTGGAGGCGGCATGGCAACCCACTGCAGTATTCCTGCCAGCAGAATTCCATGGACAGAGGAGTCTGGCGGGCTACAGTCCATGTGGTCACAAAGACTCGGACACGAGTAATTGACTTACACTTTCACTTTTCACACATAATTATAGTATCATATATAGAGGAGTTTCACTGCCTTAAAAATCTTCTGCATCGCACCCATCATCTGTCCTTCCCCGGACTCCTGGCAACCACTGATTTTTTCTTTAACTGTCTCTATTGTTTTACCTTTTCCAGCATGTCATGTAGTTGGACTCATACAGTGTGTAGCCTTTTCAGATTGGCTTCTTTCACTTAGTGAGGTGCATTTAAGGTTCCTTCATGTTTTTTCATGCCTTAATAGTTCATTTCTTTTTAGCACTGAATAATATCCCATGTTCTGGATGTACCACAGTTTAGACATTCACTTATTGAAAGACATCTTGGTTACTTCCACGTTTTGACAGTTTTGAAGAAAGCATCTATAAATATCTGTGTGCAGGTTTTTGTGTGTGTATAAGTTTTCAGCCTCTTTGGGTAAGTACCAAAGAGTGAGATTGCCTCACTGTATGGTAAGAGTAATATATTTAGTCTTGTTTAAGAAAAAAAAACTGGCATAATGTCTTCCAAAGTGGCTGTACCATTCTGCATTCCCATCATCAATGAATGAAAGTTCCTATTGCTTCATCTCTTTGTAAGCATTTGGTGTTGCCAGTGTGTTAGATTTTGGCTATTTGTATAGGTGTGTGGTGGTGTCCCCTTGTTTTCATTTTCAATGCTAATGACATGATATTGAACATGAAAAATTCTGGTTCCTGGATTCAGTTTCCCCTATAAAATAGGTTTCGGCTTGAGCTTCAGGTATTGTGAGTCCCAAATCAGCAGCATCCCATGGGCTGACCCAGTCTAGTGAATGCTTAAAAAGACTGAAAGTTCTGTGTCACATGAAATCTATCAAATGTGTTCTTGTACTTATATTCCAGAAAAAAAAGTTACATTGCCCATCTCTCCTCCTGAACTGGATCTTCTAGATTATTAGATTCTAATCCTCTATATTAGATTGCCCTTTGGTAATTTATTTTAGCCTTCGAACTGTTTTTGGTATTCATATTGAGCTGTTCCCATATGCTTCATTATAATAACCACGGTGAGAGTAAACCACGATGTCATCTGGTTATGTTGTGCTCTGTTTAAGGATTTATGATGAGCTAAGCCTCACGGTTCGTAAAGAATGGAATCTTAAGTTTCCCCCAATTCCATGTTTGGAGCCTACCAGTTTTGCTTGTTCACACCTTTTACTGTTGAGTGGAAATGGCATCTTCAAAAATGTTTTTCATAAAACCTCCAGGTGATTATTTGAATTTGGATAAAGACATGGGCAAAGTAACATTCTCCTGTCTGCTTTCACAATCCACTGAGCTCATTCTGCCTGCTGTGTGAGCGGTGAGAAATAAATAACACTAGATGTGGCCTTGCTCTGTCTGCACCTCTGTTCCCACTTTCTGCTGGAGCACTGGAAAGAAAGGTTGAGTTTTGTGAACATTTCCAACTAGTAAATGGATGGCTGCCAACTCAGGTGTTCTAATTCAGATGATTCCTCCTTCAGTCCCTGGGAATTTAACCCAGACAGATGTCAGGAGGCACAGAGAATTCTGCCCAATTTTCAGCTTTGCAAATATAGAACCGAGCTGGGAGGGAGATTGGGAAAGGCGATGGGAATAGTATAACGTCTAGATCTTTCACCTCTACTTGGGTTATTATGGCCCTATGCCTGAATATTAGAAGCACTAAAAAACAAAATGCAAATAGTTCACTGATCAAGAAGCATGACTGCAGCTGCTGAAACAGAATAGTGTAGTGTAATCTTAGCTCAGCAACCCCTATCTTCATCCTCATGGTCCCTAGTTACATGTTACATGTATTATCTCACTTAATCTTCACAACAAACCTGTGATATAGACACAAAATATCCAATTTACCAGGGGGAAAAAAAAAGGTTTAAAGTTTAAGTAAATTGTTCAAGATCACACAGCTATTAACCATAAGAACCATGTTCCAATTTGGAACTGTATCAGGAGATTCATAGAATTTAAGGGAAAGTAGAAAATGGGCAAACCATGAGGCCTTAAGTCGCAGGGAGGCCAGGTAAAGCCATATCACAGAATAGTCTAGTTTGAGTACTGTGCTTGTTACTTGTACACTTCAGATGCAGTACTGTTGGACTCACGATCCCAACAAGGAGACTTGACTAACTCTTTCTTTGCTTTTGTGTCATTCTTTGAAATTTCAAGTTTTGCTAGCCTCATTTCACATGTTCACATTCTATCCTCCAGGAGATGGAGAGAATTATCTGGCCTATTTGACTTCTGTTGGGAGGGTTGGGCCCTGCTTCCCATGAAAACTGAAACAGTTTCCTCCCAGATCAGAAGAGTATTTGGATGCTGAGCAGCAGCAGTGCGAAGAGTAAATGCCCATCATACCAGCTGTGTATGCAGATGTCATGTGGCATTCTGCTGAGGACTGGTTCAACTGAAAGTTATGCCTTTCCCATAAGCAAGGCTGTTTTGTCCTGAGCCTGGAGTCTGCCTGGAAATCCAATAGGACTTTCAGGCACTACATAAAGTATAGGGGTTTTCCTGGGAGGGCCTCTAGTTGTTTCTGATTCACTAAAACTACAGAAATGAGTGAGAGCAGAAGCAGTCAGCTGTTAGGATCAGTCTGAAGAGGCAGCATGTAGAAAAGGGTCCCACAGGGAAAACTCTCCCTAATTTCTTGGCTTAACTGACCCTCATTGTAGTGTCTTGAGACCCTGAATTTGTTTAATATGTTCCTGGGCAAAATTTCATTGTACTTTTACCTGATTAACCATATTAAAGTTTTTTTTTTTTTTTGTAATGGGAAGGAAAAAGAATTCATGTACATGGTTTTCCTTCACTAATTTGCTTGCATGTCTTTGCCCTTCTCCTGGACTCTTTTCCCCTAAAGATTAGGGACCATATCAATTTTGCATCTTAAATATCTAGCCTTGTGCCCAGCATACAATAAGCACTTTAAAAAATAATTGACTTACTGAACAAATGAATTTTCCTTAGCAGTCTTTTTTTTGAAACTGAATTGATTCTCATAAAACAGTGGAGAATTTATAGTCATGGATGTTGAAACATTTTATAATATAAAAGGCTGCTTTGGAAGGTAGGACCAGAGTGACATGCACTCTGTTTTTATTGTTACAGGTGTTCCAGGACTTGGGGACTGAAGTACTGTCTGGAGCTGCCAAAGGCTACAACATATGCCTTTTCGCCTATGGGCAGACAGGCTCTGGGAAGACATACACCATGCTGGGCACCCCAGTGAGTGTTGGGATGTGATGTCTTCTTAAAGCCACATCAAACCTGAATGTTGCATTGTTCTTGCCACTGAGAGAGGATGTGAGTTTCATAGTTAGTCGGCTTCAGTCAGATTTAAAGGGTTCTGTTTTCTGTTAAGAATACGTTTCTTAGCACCTTAATTGACAGGTAAACTTCAAATAACTAGCTCCTTTTTATTACACCCTGAAGAACCTTGGAATTTTCCAGCTCTCTTTGATGAAACAGACCTTGTCAGTCCTTCTGAATTTCTCATATTTCTCTTACCATTTCAAGTTCATCACTTGTAGCTTTTCAATGCCTCTGGTGTAGACAAGTCCCAGACTGCCTTAAGTGCTGGCTAAGGCCATGTGGATATGGGGCTGTGTGTGTGTTAAATCTGATTGTTAGAAAGAAGTGGGAGAACAAACCACTGGGATGGGAGCTTTCAAAAGTGTGTAGGACTTATGAGAGCCTTCTTTTATCATGGAAAATTAGGAGGGTAGAGTTCCTTCAGAATACTTCTTTGTTTTAGGCTTAGAAGAACTCTGGTGAGATGAATTGGTGGGGCAGGTGATAAATAACACCATATGAGGACAATTTTCTAGGGTATTATTCCTCCTTAAAGATTGTCCCTGCTGCCATGGGCCCAGATCATTGCTTAATTAATCTTCAGTGGGATGTCTTGAGACCTTAAAGGTTCATGTTTGGTGTGATTTCATATATTTTAAAAGAAGAAAAGACTCAATAACCCAGGGGTTTAAAGCCATTAACCTGAATACAAGTTAGCACTGAATCCAATATGAAGAAATAAATCACTTCTCTCTAAATGTGGGTTTTGAACATGCATGTACTCTGGTTCTCCTGTGTGTGGGGGGATAGGAGATAGGGTTCTGGGAGGCACCACTGTGGTAAAGTGTGCTTATCTAAGAAGGATGTCACCTCTTCGGCATGAAAGCAGGTACCTGGGGGTTTGTTAGCTTCTCCTCTCTTCCTTCTTATGGTGGTGGTATGCCCCTCATCTGATACTTTCCACCTGTTTGTTTCTGAGATCACTGGCAAATAGAGTCTTCCACATACCATTGGGGATACTGCCTGAAGTAAAGAGGCAAGAGCGAGAACACTATCCTTGCTGAGCTTGGGTCCTGGGTGTTGGGGGAGAGCATTAGCATGAGTGGACAGTAATGCTTTCTTCTCTTCTACAGGCCTCTGTTGGGCTGACACCGCGGATATGTGAGGTATAGACTCTCTTTTGACTGGATCCTCTCAAAGTAGGTCTTCCTTGTACATCCCCTTCAGTGAAACTACAACCCTCTGGTTTATGCAGGGTCTCTTCATCAGGGAAGAAAAGTGTGCCCCACTGCCTGCCTCCTGCAGTATAAAAGTAAGGTAAGAACCTGTTGGGCTCTGCAGCCTGAAGTGTTTCTATGTCCACTCCAGAGCTGTCCTCTCTGCTTCCAGAGTTACCCAGAAGAATGGGGAAAAGTCACAGCAGAAATATCTTACAGCGCTTGTCACGTGAATGTGCAGATGTGTTGTAGGAAACTTAGTTTCTATCCTCAGGCTTAACAAGTTAGTGTCTCCTGTGGACCAGCTTCCGTTGGCTGGCTGGTTTCCCTTCCTTCATTTTCTGTTCAGTTTCATACTAGCTTCTGGAATTTCTCTTCCAGCCCCTTCCTGGATTGTTCTCCAGGTTAGTAGTTCCCAAACTCTTGTGTGGTGGTTGTGGGTGCATGCATAGTCAGATCTGACTCTGTGACCCCAAGGACCATAGCCTTTCAGGCTCCTCTGCCCATGGAATTGTCCAGGCAAGAATACTGGAAACTCGAGTAACCCAGACTAATGCTGGCTACCTCCAGTGTGATGTTACCAATTGCCATTAATTTTCTGTATTCTTTTTTTTTCTTTTTGGTATTTAATGTCCTTGTTTAAAAACATGAGACATAATTCACATACCATAAAATTCACACTTTTAAAGTATATAGTTCAGTGATTTTTTTTTTAGTATTTACAAGACTGTTCAACCATCATCACTATCTAATTTCATAACATTTTCATTGCTGTAGAAAGAATAAATGTCCTTTTTAAAAATCAAATGGTTGTGAACATTATTTTTACATTTTTAAATTTGTAAAGTAAAAATTTGCAGTATATATTAAGTGTTTTATTGTCCAGGAAATCTGGGGACCACTATTCTAAGAGCTATCTGGGGGTTCCTATGTCTGAATTTGAAATGATTAAGAAGGGAAAATTTATAAGGAGTGTGTGCAGAGAGCAGCTTTGAGCTGGAGCCTTTTTTCTGATTGCTGGCTCCACAGGCAAGTATCCATGGTCCAGTGAGGAAGACCTTTCTGTGAGAAGTGTGCTTTCTTATTTAACAAAATATTTACTGATTTTAATTAAGAATTGTAGCTGTTCTATTATTTTAAAAAGTATGAAATGCCAGTAGATACCAATAAAACAGAGCATGTCTTAAACAGAATCCCAGTGTATAAGATAGGTAAAATGAGAGTTGTGCAACTTAAATTAGAAGTGGGAAGCAGAACCCTTCTCAGTTAGCTTCCCTTATTGCTCAGCAGTGGTCCTTGAGATGCCTTCCATGAATAATAGAGCTCAAAGATCAAATTTGAAAACCACTTCAAGAAACATGCTTGTAAGACTGTATGCAGCAGGGAACTGATAAAGGCACAGGCTGATGGCAGCCTAAACCCGTCCTCAAATAGCCTCTTGAAAGCTGAACTTGAATCAGCACTCACAATGTAAACCTGAAACTGGAGTAGTGCCAGCCAGTGCTAAAAACCCTGTGTACACATGTAGAAAGAGGCTCAAGGGGGAAGTCTGGAGTGACCAGTGTCTCAAGAGTATCAGAGATACTCTGAACAAGAACTAGAACAAGAACTAGGACCTTCTGATTCTTGGCTTAGTGTTTTTCCCACATCTGTTCAAAATCTAATTTTATGCCTTTTTCTCTGTGTCTCTAGCTTCCTAGAAATCTATAATGAACGAGTGCGGGATCTGCTAAAGCAGTCTGATCAAAAAAAGACCTATAATCTGCGGGTCAGGGAGCACCCAGAGATGGGGCCCTATGTGCAAGGTGAGCCACTATGGTCCTGGAAGTCAGAGACCAAACCAAAACTTGGGAAGCTCTCCTGATGGTCACTGATTCATTCAACAGACTTGTAATGAATACTTATTATTTGCCAGCTACTGGTATGAGATGCCCAGTAGGTACCAATAAATAGAAAAGACAGGCAAGCTGACACTGTTGTGGGGCATAATGTCAGTCAACAAGCACTAATCACAGTTGTGATAAAGGCTAATAAAAAAATAGATACAGTGATGAAAAAGAGCATCTTCATGGAGTCGTCAGGAAAAGCTTCCTTGAGGAGGGTGGTAACATTTTAAGCTGGACCCGGAGGGGCACAGGAGCCAGTCATGTGAAGAATAGCATGGCAAGGGGAAGAGTGTTTCAGGTGAAGGGAACGGCATGGGCCAGAGCCCTGCATGAAGGGGTTGCTTGGTGATTTCAAGGAGCTGGTGTGTCTAGAGCATGGTGAGCGAGAGGTAAGTGGCATGGAATAGCATTGGGTCTGTGGTGCCAGGTCCAATGGGCCTGGGATGGATTCCCAGGTCAGCCAGGGTCTGTTTTGGGGGTACCTTCCTGTTCCAGAGATGGTGAGAGTCAGGGTCATGGGGAGACACCAGACATGGAGCAGGGTCTATGCTGCTTTCTCATCAGACATTGGTATTTGATGTTTGCTTCCATTTGTCTTCTTCCATTAGACTAGGCCTTGCTGTTGGGTGCTTTTGTAGGGGAAGCTTTCACTCTCTCGGGCCGCTCATAATAAATAACATGAATTTTATGTTCCTCTTTTCTCCACAATATGCTATTAATATCCCCACAGGCAGAGGGACAGAAAAGACCAAGAGCTGGTCTCTTCTCTGATTAGAGAATGGCCAATGGATGACTCAGTAGGTGTGCCAGTCAAAAATTCTGCTGCTTGAGTCTTTCCCCAAATGTTTCATCCTAATTGGTAGCTGGAAACAATGGTTAAAAAATACCACTTACTTTGCCGGGAACCAGTTGGAGTTTCCTCTGTAAAACTCTGTGTATACACATTTCTGTGTAAAGCGATACTTAGAAGGCAGACCATGAGTGGTTGTAGTAGTGCCACAATTTCTCATCTTTTTGTTTATTTTTATCTTAACGTGTTTTTATATGTAAATGTGGGGGTAGATAGTAACTAGAGGAGACCTCAGATGTAGTTCTAATGTCTTCACTGCACAGAAGATGATATGAAGTCTGGAAGAAGTTAAGGGACGTTCCCAAAGTTCCACAGCTACTTGGGGCAGGGTTGAAACTGGGAACTTTGTCTAGGACTGGAAGAGAAGAATGGGACAGAATCCTGTACATGGATCATAGGAAACCTATGAACATAGGTTCCTGATTGGCATAGTACTTGAAACTCTGAGAATTCATGCAAGGTGGTACAACTTGGATCATACACCCAAGGTCGGTGACAGGATCAGGACTTAAATCTAATGGCTGTTTGGATGAAGTGAACCCTTGTGGGGAGGGAGGAGGCTTGGTGCTTGGTAGGAAATATTTCTAAACAAGCAAAAAGTCTCTTAGGTCCTTTGGATTACATGTTTCTTAAAGGCGGTATGAACTTTTTCCATCATTACAAATATAGGGGACATTTCTCTTATTTCTTAGTGAAGGAGCCATGAGCTCAAATAGTATAGAACCAGCCTTGGAAAACAAGACCCTGAATAGTCACACTGAACAATGTTATTTCCATTACTACCCTCTGATGGCATTATAGCAAAGTTTTTTACTGGGGTCCAGCCCCGGTTGGATCCAGGGATTTCCTCAGGATGATGGCATTGGCGATTAAGGGATAGCAAAGGCTGAGAGATTTTTTAGATGCTCAATAATAATTGGTTTACGCGGGAAATCAATAAAGTTTGTGACACCAAACTTTCTCTGACCACGGAGGCCACAGGCGCCCTCTTGAATAGTGGAAGGTGCCCCACCTTAGGCACCTTCTCGAGTGGGTCTTAGAAGCCCAGGCAAATAAGTGATCGCAGAGGACCCCCGCGCTCCAAATTATTTTGGCATGAAGGAAGAACAGAAGAGAAAAGGAGGAAAAGGAAACAAGAAAGAATGACACGGGGAGACCAAGCTTTGGTGGGCAAGGCCCATAGCTTTATTTTCAACAGTGGCTTTTATACCCTAAGTTGCACATAGAGGATAATAGGGGGTGTGAAATCATGCAAAGTCAGCAGTCTTTGATCCTTATTGAGACCAGGCTTTCTCTTCTGTAAATTTATCGTATACAAATGGTTTAGGTGATTTACATCATCTTCTGGCCAGAAGGCCTGTTAACATTTTATGACTCTGACAAAGGTTTGTCAACCATAAGACTTATTTTCTCTAAGAGTAATTATTTTAAAGTTTGGCGCCATCCTCTGAAGGTGTTTAAGTTGCATTCCTATAGGGCAAAGGTGCAATGGGTTTACAACAAAGGAAAGAATTTATTACCTTAAGGGTCTAAAGTTGTTAACACCAAGGCCACTATTTATTTTTTCTACATACCAACTATATTAATTAATACACTTCCTAGGATACAATACAGGGGATGTGGAAACTTGGCAGCAAGCATTGGCTCAACAATGAAATCTTCTACTAGTTCTATTCTGACAATTTCTAACTTTCCGAGAGGCTCTATACTATTTGAATATCTTAAGCTTCCCGTGCCTCTGTGGCTGGGAGACTGTAAACAATCGTATGCGTAGCTGTAGGAGTCCGGGTAAGCCTGTCAGGCAAGTTAGAGAGCCATCTGAGGGGTTTGTGAACTAAAACACTCTTGTCACACCCAGGAACTTTATTAACTGGAGCTGTAAGTTAACTCTTTTTCAGAGAGATGGTGGTGGGGGACAGCCCCCTGTAAAGTCAGAGGTGTAGGTGAGAGCACAAAGCAGTAAAGCAGGCAGACTCTGGTTTTGGGGTAGATGCTCAGGCAGGCCCAGAGGGGCACCCCTCGAGTTCTGGCTCGCTTTGCCCACCAGAACTCTCCCACATAACCTTGTTATGGGTGGGGACTCCCGTGCTGGCTCCCGGCAGTTTTTATTTTTTTTTAAATGTTTGCTTGCTTTCTTCATTTATTTTCATTGTCTGCCCGTCTGTCTGTATTTCTCTATCTTTGGGCTCATACATTTTGTGAACATGATTCCAATGCCGAAAGTGGTTTCTGCTTTGAAACCAATCTATAGGAATTTATTAAGTACCTGCTAGATGTCTATTCTATTCAGGGTGCCATGGGAAACATGAAAATACAAGAAGTTATAATTTTAATGTAAAGAATTTGTAGTTCTAGTTCAGAACCATAAGCTGGAACTTGATAGCTGCCTAAATCCAAGGAAAGATAAGGAGTAGCCTCTT
This sequence comes from Bubalus kerabau, assembly GCF_029407905.1. Classification (NCBI taxonomy): domain Eukaryota; kingdom Metazoa; phylum Chordata; class Mammalia; order Artiodactyla; family Bovidae; genus Bubalus; species Bubalus kerabau. The sequence goes on from NC_073633.1 coordinate 42,888,249, forward strand.
ATTTTTCATTAAAAAGTTCATTAATTAGATGACAGGTTAAGTTGAAATCTGAAATGTACAGAGCCCTGTCCAAAGCATACATAAGAGCCCAGTGGTTACCGGGTCTAAAGGGATAATAAGTGAGGCAAAGACAGTATTATATTTTTGCTTTGGCCTTTATCTTAATATACAGGGATGGGTACAAAGCAGGAGGTTGTTGGAAATGAGTAGTTGGGACTCTGAAAAAAATTGTTTGTGTTTTCTTTGTATTCAGTCTGCACATAACAGTATTCTTGTTTTTTTAATTCTTACACCTTTTTATTCCTTGTCTTTCTACACCAACTAGAACCCTATTAAAATGGTAACAATATTTAGTTTTGTCCCCAGGGGAAACCTTCAACATTTTACTATGATGTTTGCAATAGCATGCATGTGCCCTCAGTCGTTTCTAACTCTTTGCAACCCCATGGACTGTAGCCACCAGGCTCCTCTGTCCATGGGATTTCCCAGACAAGAATATTGTAGCGGTTTGCCATTTCCTTCTCCAGGGGATCTTCCTGACCCAGGGATTGAACCTGCATTCTCTTGCATCTCCTGTATTGGCAGGCAGATTCTTTACCACTGTGCCACTTGGGAAGGCCATTTTCAATACCATGTGTTGTTAATAGATACTCGTATCATACACTTCTCAGACTGTCTAGGGGGAAGGACCAGTTTTTGTTTTGTTTTTTTAAAATTCCTATCCATGGCAAACCAATACTTTGATAAAATGAAGATGAATTACTAGAAAAAAAGTAAAAGACATATTAATTGTAAGCCCAATTCTTCTTTATTCGATTTAAAAGATATATAGTCTGTCATATTGTTGTAAAGGTTTCTAACGCTTTCAATTTCTGTACCTATCTCATCACACATCAATAACAGTTTGAGAACTGACTCCAGTCTGTGCAGCCACTTTCAGAAGCATTACCTTAGCAGGTTAAGGGAATTCTCTCTTTATCTTAGTTTTCTAAAAGTTTTTATTTTTTTAATCTTGAAGAAAACTTGAAAAAGTTGCTAGTATAAAGAGCTTTTTTACTTGAACCATATGAGAGTAAATTGCCAACCTAATGACCCATATACCCTGATTATTTTAGGGTATTTTTATTTCAAACAAGAAGTACTCCTGTGTAGTTACAACATGAAATCCACATCAGGAAATTAACTTTTATTCATTACTACCATCTGATCCTTAACACCCATTTAAGTTTCACAAATTGTCCCAGTGATTGTTGCTTTGAGTCCAGAGTTGCCTTTGGTTAGTGTCTCTCTCTAGTGTTCTCCAGCTGGAAAGGCTCCTTGGTCTCACTTGACTTCATGAACTTGACAGCATTAAGTGATGCATAATTTTGATATGTCTATATTCATTATTTTTAATTTTCTTAGCTAAGGTCATACCTGCCAGGCCTCTTTGAAATTGTTGTTTTCCTTTTGTAGTCAACAAGTGTTTATTGGTTGTGGAACTGTAAAATCGTGTGTGTCTTATCCTCATCTAACTTTCAGTTTATTTATTAACTTATTTATGTTGGCATAGACTCATGTTTCCTATTGTATTAAATGTTACTATTATTTTTTATTTTGATGCTCCGATTATCCTGGATTTAGCCAATGGAATCCCCTTCAAATGTGTTCATATGATTTTTTGACATATCACCATCATTCTTTGAGCACTTCCTTGCTTTCTGACAGGAGGTGTTCCAGGCTCATCTACTTTTCCTGCCTCAATCTTTGAACCAGCCATTTCTCCTAGGATCCCTGGTTCTTTTTTTTTTTTTTTTTTTTTTTTTTTGAAGTATAGCTGACTTGCAATATTGTGTTAATTTCTGCTATACAGATAGGCATTACTTCCAACATTATTCTAACATTGCTTTTACCCCACTCTCTCCTTGTGGAATTCCAATTACAGGTTTATTAGACCTACTCCTTATATATTTTTTGATTCTTACCCTTTCTTCTATATTTTGTATCTTTTGGCTCTCTAGGCTTTATTTTGGTTATATGATTTTGACATATGTTTCACCTGTATCTAACCTGCTGTTAAACTTACACATTGAGTTCTTATTTTCACTTATAGTACTTTTCACTTCCCAAATCTACATTTGATATTTTTGTTATAGTTTCCAGTTTTCTCTGAAATTTTATAATCTTGTTTTTAGTCCCTTGAAAATAGTAAGCAGAGTTACTTTAAAGTTACTATAACTCCAGGATCTGGATCTGTTTTAGGTCTCTTTAGATAGTCTGTGTAATTTTTGCTAATTTTCACTTATGTTGTCAGATCTACTTGTGTGCTAGTGTGTTACGGTTTTGTGCCAGACAATATTTGCTAAATTGCTTGTGGAAATAATTGAGAGGCAGAACAATAATATCTCCTGGCGGAGAAGACTCGTGTTTACCTGTGCCAGGTTCCTGCACAAACACGCTAGGAATCCAGAATCAACTCAGTCCAGGTGAAGGACTAAGAATGTTCAAAGTTGAGCTGAGGTTCCTTCAGAAAATGTTTACTTCTAATTCAAACTTATTCCTGTGTTTTAGCCCTTTAAGTTTCCAACTCAGAGAGGTGGGGTGCCACAGGGCCCACATGGGCCCTGGACTGTAGTCTGTGTCTCTCTGTATCTGTGAGGTTGTCAGGAGAACTGCTGTCAGCCACTTCTTAAGATATGGGAAATGCTCTCAGAGGGATAATGTTTGCAAATGCTGGCCTGATGTCTTTGGGCTTCCGTCCTTCCCCAATATATGGCCTTAAAAAATTTCACTATCTGGTCATCCCTCTGTGCCCTCACATTGATGTCTTTTATATTCTGTCCAACTGTTTCTAACAGTCTGGCAGAAGTGTTGGTTTATATTATCTAATTTGCCATTACTGAAAATGGAAGGTCTCTATCTTTGGTTAAATTTTTTAAAATTCTTTTTCTTATAGAGAATTTTGAACATTTTGAACAAAAATAGACTAGTGTAATGAACCCCATGTTCACAAAACCCATAACCCAATGCTGCTGCTGCTGCTGCTAAGTCGCTTCAGTCGTGTCCGACTCTGTGCGACCCCATAGATGGCAGCCCACCAGGCTCTCCCATCCCTGGGATTCTCCAGGCAAGAACACTGGAGTGGGTTGCCATTTCCTTCTCCAGTGCATGAAAGTGAAAAGTGAAAGTGAAGTCGCTCAGTTGTGTCCCACTCTTCATGACCCCATGGACTGCAGCCTTCCAGGCTCCTCCATCCATGGGATTTTCCAGGCAAGAGTGCTGGAGTGGAGTGCCACTGCCTTCTTGGCAAATTCTGCCTTATCTACATTCCTGTCCACGTTCTATATTATTTTGAGGCAAGTTCCAGATATCAATTCATGTATAAATATTTTAATATGTAGCCCTAAAAGATAAGGAATGTTTTTTTTTAAAGAAATTGCACTCACAAAATTATTATCACATCTAAATAATAGTAATAATTCCTTAAGATAAAAAAATCCAGTCAGTGTTCAAGTTAATTATGTTAATTTTTAGTGTAATTGTATTCAGCTATGAGCCCGTGAAGATACTTTGGTTCCTGAATCTCTAATAAAGAGATTCTCTAGCACAGTTGTGAAGGCCTTTTTTGACTTGGTGGGTAACCAGCCATAGAGATTTACTTTTGTGCCCTTAAGTGCCTCCTTACCTTTTATCTAAAGCTACCCATTCTCCAGTGGCTAAATTCAAGTCTCGCTTCCTCCATGGAGCTTGCCCTGACTTTTTCTCTGACTTCCTCAGCATTTATTATCTTACTACTCCTGTGGCACTTGGCCACATTATCTTGTATGATTTCTCATGACTGTAAACTGTGGGAGGATAAGGACACATGTACTGTGTTTTGTATGTCAAATTGAGTCCACCATTTTGTGGGGCATTTAGGCCCTATCTACCTCAGAAATTTGATGAGGGCCAAATGAAGTAATTCATGAGAACTTTTCTTATAACTTAAATATAGTACAATTCTAAGGATATTTTTTAAACTTTTAATTTCATCTTGGGGTATAGCTGATAACCCACAATGTTGTGATAGTTTCAGGTGAATAGCGAAGAGACTCAGCCATACATGTACATGTATCCTTTCTCCCCCAAACTCCCCTCCAATCCACATAACGCTGAGCAGAGTTCCATGTGCTATACAGTAGGTCCATGTTGGTTATCCATTTTAAGTATGGCTATGAGTACATGTCCCTCCCAAACTCCCTAACTTTCCCTTTCCCTCATCCTTCCCTCTGGCAACCATAGGTTCGTTCCCAAAGTCCATGAGTCTGTTTGTAAGGAATTATTATTATTCTTTTGTTGTTAGTATAACCACTATATGAATTCTAGACTATAATCTCTGGGAGCGTAGAGACTGATGTTCCCAGAGAGACTGTCACAGTGCCTGACAGTAGGCTTCCAGTAATTATTTGTTCATTTAATCCATTATCTGAATGAATTAAGTTGTTCCTCAATTCTTGTCTGCCAGCTAATATGAAATAGGATAATAAATTTAATTACCTACAAGAAAAGGTTAAACTTTGCCAAAAAATTTTATTTAATCTCTTTTTTCCTCCTCACAAATCTGATAGGTTTATCTCAACACGTAGTTACCAACTATAAGCAAGTAATTCAACTCTTGGAGGAGGGAATAGCAAACAGGTAACAGGTTTGTTTGTCCCTGTCATTCTTTCAGTCTCATTCTCCTTTCCTGTGTTCTCACTGCCTTTTTGCAGTATAGATTCTCTCTGCAGCTCCCCACATTCACAATCAGGAGGCCTTTGTCAGAACAAAAATGTACCCAGGGTAGGGGACATGGCTGAGATTTAGTGCTCTTCTCACTGGTGGTGAAGCTGGAGTTTGTCCTGGATATAGTAATATTAGGTAGTAAGCCCAGAGAATTACCCTGTGTTTTGTCTTATAATACACAATTTCTGCTGTTTTCATCAAAGAAATGATTCTTGCCTGCACGGTCCTCTCCTTGATAGAGATGCTATAGTACAATATAGTTTAAAATTTTTCAGAAAACCAATTTTTTTTTCCAGAAAAGTTTTGCATACTGTAATTGTTATTGAGTCACTAAGTCGTGTCCAACTCTTTTGCAGCCCTGTGTCTCCTCTGTCCATGGGATTTCCCAGGCAAGAATACTGGAGTGGGTTGCCATTTCCTTCTCCAGAGGATCTTCCCAACCCATGTCTCTTGCATGTCCTGCATTGGCAGGTGGATTCTTTACCACTGCGCCATCTGGGAAGCATGTAAAGTTTACTCAAAAAGACTGTTTAGAATCAGCTATGAAATACTAGGTGCTGTAGACTCTCCTAAAAGCTATTGTAAATTATGATAATACTCTATATTTTTAGTTACTATGGAATACCCACAATGTTATTAATATATGCCCCCCCAAATAGCCTTTTTCACCTGAAAAAAAAAAAAAAACTGAGGAAATTGGAGTCTTCTATGTCCCCTGTTAATAACATGTCTGAGTTAATTGAACATAAAGGAAAAGATTTAAATTTAAACTTCTGTTCCTGGGTTTTCATAGAACTATTCTGGAAGCACTTACTTCCTGTCTTCAGGGTACCCTGAGTTTCTTGATTGTTAAGTGTCAGGCTTCACCTTGTCCTTTTTATCCTTCAGTTGACCAGCCTCTAGATTTTAACTCTTCAATTCTGTAACTTCTCTGAGAACAGAAGTCAATGAGTTGGTCTTAAACTGAAGCCATATTGACTGACTTAGATTTAGATAAAGAGAGGACTCTTCAGACTTTAAAGGTCACCATTGAAATGAATCTGTCAGGGAGACTGTGCATTCTTCACCTGGCTTAAGCATGATGTTCATGTAATTCAAGATCTCAGTTTTAAAGCCCTTCCTGGCACCATGAGATTAATATTCTTAATAATGACTTACTTTCGCTGTCTTTGAGCCTTCTTCTCCAACAAGTTCTCCATATCTACTTGTCTAATTTAAATGGGTTTGTTTTAGGGATATTCTTCCAGGTTGATGACTCTCTAGAATCACACCTTTCCATTCTGATTTTTAACTTCTGCTGCTTAAAAAAAGTTCTAATTGTGGTTTATTATGAAGTTATACTCACTGTTGTTCTCAGATATCAGTACCTGGAACACTGCTTCTGCTCTCTTGGGACCATTCTCCTAACTTTAAAAGACTAAATACTGGTGTTTTGTGATCCTCACTTGTGAACCTCAGCACTAACATTTTTTCTTGTGTTCCCCATGGATCCTTAAGGATCCACCATGCATAAGCAATCTTGTCCTAATTTTCTTCCCTTGTGTACACAGAATCACAGCAGCAACCCATGTTCATGAAGCCAGCAGCAGATCCCACGCCATCTTCACTATCTACTATACACAGGTTGGTTACCACTTAAATGTTTGCTCAGATTTCTTCCTTTCATTGTTCCTTTTGACTAATTTTCATCTTCCTGTTTTTCTTTCTTTCTACCCATCCCTTTATAGGTCCTCTGATATGACCTAATATTATAAGTAGGACCTACACACAATCTACTAAGCTGCTCACCCAGAATGGCTAGAGGCATTTCATAAAGACTAATCAAGTATCTTTGACTTACATTTTGCTTTTAACATTTCAAAGCACTTTCATATCCATATGATCAGTCTGGGTATTTAAAATAAAAAGCAAGATTGAAATGAAAATACACATTAAAATTAAAAAGTAGAAGATTCACTTTTATTATGATGGAGTGAGGAGGTTAACAAATCCTATCCTCCCAAAGCAACAGTAAACCTAGACAAAACTGTCAAAATAAGTATTTCAGAATAGATCAAAGCCATATAAACTGAGAAGCATGTATTCAAGAGAGCTACTGAATTTCTGGTAAGAGTACAAATGTATGGCATGTTCCCTTGGGCTGCTCCCATCCCCACCCACACCCCAATCTTTGTCAGTGAGGAAGTTCAATCAGAGAAGGGCAGATGGTGGAAGCCAGCAGCTTGGTTGCTGCCACTGCTTGAGGGGTTTGCTTGATTAGGAGCATTGTCAGTTAAAGTGGGTGATCTTGGTGGCAAGCTAACAGGGAGATCAGTGGTTCCATTAACCTGAGATTGTAGATCTGCTTCAGGCAAGAAGTGAACTGGAAAATTATCTGGGGGTTTAACTGGGAATTCTGGGAGATGATATGGCCATAGGGAGCTTGATAAGATTTTCACATATCCTGGGTTGAATGGAAGCTGTACACATATGCATCAGAGACTATGTGCCCATATAGCCCTGACTGACACAATCTGCACGCATGTGCAGAAGAGACACAAGAGGGCCCTGTTGGCTAGTGAATGCTGGAGTAAACTTAAAATGGCCAGAATTTTTAGTGAATTTCCCAGCTTACACATAGATCCATCAGCAGAGAGTAAAAGTCTATTGGCTCAAGGTGTTTAATTGCAATTTCTGACCCATCTTTGGCTGAACATTAAGGTATGCAGACACTGGTGGCCCCCTAGAAGCCAGTCCTAAAATTAAAAACAACTAAAGGAAAAAAGCTGAATTTGGCTGCATGTTGTAGAGGAGTCAGATTTTAGAGCTTTAGTCCAGGCAGGTTACCATACAGACAAAGCAACAATCACTATCACCTTCAAGAGGAAAAAGATCAGAATCCAGGGTTGTTATGGTGTTATCTAAAATGTCTGGTATTCAACCAAAAATTAAGACATGCAAAAACAAATAAGAAAATGCAGCCCACACCTAGGAAAATAAAACAGTCACTAGAAACTGCCTCTTACGTACTCCACTTGTTGGATTTAGCATACAAAGACTTCCAGGCAGCTAATATAATATGTTCAAAGAGCTGAAGGAAACCATGTTGTAAAGAATTAAAGGAAAACATGATGATTATGACTCAAGGGAATTTCAATAAAATGATAGAAGTTATTTTAAAGGGGGAAATTCTGGAAATGTATAACAACAGAAATGAAAAATTCACTAATGGGACTCAAGAGTCAATTTTAGACGTCAGAAGAATTAATGAAGTTGAAGATAAAACAATAGAAAGCATCCAGTTTGAAGAAGAGTAATTGAAGAAAAATGAACAGAGCTGCACAGACCTGTCGGATATCGGGTGTGTCAGCATAAGTATAATGGGAATCCTAGAAAGAAAGAAGAGAAAATAGGCATAAGAAAAATAAAAAAATAATGGTGGCCAAAACCAGTCACCAAACATGTTGAAAATCATTAATGTATATTTTATTAAAAAATTAACCAAACTGGATCATAGACACTCATGTGAAACCTAAAACATTCAACTTGTATGATAGAAAAATAACATGGGTGAACCTTGTGACCTTGGACTAGGCAAAGGTATTTTTAGAAATGGCACTATAAATATAAATTGAACAAAAGAACAAATTGCAATTTGGAATGGGTCAAAATTTAAAACTTCTGATCTTCAAAAGATACTATTAAGTAAATAAAAAGAAAAGCCACAGATAGGCTTTTTGTAAAATGTATGTCAGATAAAAGGCTTGTATCCAGAATAGATCCAAAACTCTCTAAACTCAGTAAAACAACTCAAAAAGATGGGCAGAAATTTTGAACTGATACTTAAGAAAATATACAGATGACAAGCACTTGAAAAGATGCAGACATCATTAATTATTAGAGGAATGCAAGTTAACATCAAATAGCTATCACTGCCCACCTTTTAAAACGGCTGAAATTAAAAAGAATGATTATACTAAATACTGGCAAGATGTGTAGGAATTGGAGTTCTCATACATTATTGTACTGGTGGGAATGTAAAATGGTACAACAACTTTGAAAAAGAATTAGTTTCTTAAAAAATTAAACACATACCTACCATATGATTTGGCCATTGCACTCCTATGTATTTTCTCAAGAGAAAAGAAATCATATGGCCATAGAAAGACTTATACACAAATATTCATAGCAGCTTTGTTAGTAATTGTTCAAAACTGGAAACAACCCAAATGTTCATTAAGAGGTGAATGGATGAACAAACCATGGTATATTCATACAGCTGATATTGTTAATACTCAGCAATAAAATTGAGCTTTTGACATGTACTTCAATCTGAATGAATCTATAAATAATTATGCACAGTGAAAGAAGCCAGACATTGTATGATTCTGTTTGTGTGAAATATCCTGAGAAGACAGATTTATAGATAGAAAATTGAGTGTTGGTCTGGGGCTGGAGATGACAATGGAGATTGATTGCAAACAGACTTGAGGGAATTTGGGAAGTTATTGGAAATGTTTTAAAACTGGATTTTGGCAATGGATGCACATTAAAATAAAACAACAAAAATCCCATATTGAATTAAAAAAAAAGCCAGCGTAGTTTTGCTCTTGAGGACTGGATGCCCCTGCTTAAAACACAGAGAGAGTCCTGCCCAGCAGATTAATAACATGCTGTGACTTAGGCTGTGTTCTGCTGCTGCTGCTGCTGTCACTTCAGTCGTGTCTGACTCAGTGTGACCCCATAGACGGCAGCCCACCAGGCTCCTCTGTCCCTGGGATTCTCCAGGGAAGAATACTGGAGTGGGTTGCCATTCCCTTCTCCAAGGGATCTTCCCGACCCAGGGATCAAACCCAGGTCTCCTGCGTTGCAGGCAGACTCTTTACTGTCTGAGCCACCAGGGAAGCCCGTGACAGGTTAACAAGAGGCAACCCCCTGCCCAGCACACCGACACCTGCTGTGGATCTCTACTGATGAGTTAGAGCCTCCAAGAGCAGAGTTGAGCATTTACCTGGTAAATTATGCTCAGGAAACTTTGTGGGGGGTGGGGAGGAGGTTGCCTACCTACTTTATGGAAGTTTTGCTCATATTTTTAATGAAGGAAGAACCCAGGGCTTACTGATTGTACCTGTCAGATATTGAGAGCTCATCTGGTTCAGAGGACATTAGAATACAGATTTCTTGAGTGAATTGGCTAAAAATCCAAATATCATCTTGCTTAGGAGGGTGTCGGTGGGGAAAACAACAACACGTCATTCCAAATGACACTCTAAATCTATTTCATCCCTCAGGCATTTCTGGAGAACAACCTCCCCTCTGAAATCGCTAGCAAGATCAACCTTGTGGACCTAGCAGGCAGGTAAATTAGGATCTCAAAACCAGGTGGAATTATTTCCTTGACAATGACCCTGTTCTTGCCCATTTTACAGGGAATAAACTTTTCCCCGCCTTTTACACATTTCAATCATCCTAAGAAAATTAAAAAAGAAACAAATTGAATGCTAGGTTAAGAAATTACAGTTTTCTAGGGCTGAGAAGTTCTGTGTTAGGGGCTCTCAATCTTAGCTGCCCACTGAAGGCACCTGGACCTTTCAGAGGTCCCAGTGCCTAGGCTGCACCTCAGATGAAATAAATGAGACTATTAGTGGAGTCAAGGGGAGTGAGGCTGTGTGCAGCCAAGATGGAAAACTGGTGCTTTAAGTACAGGTGACTGAACACACTTTTTACCTTTGACCTAGTATTGATTTTATGCAGCTCTACACATCTCTTCAGAAAAAAGAAAAGCTTTAAAAAACATTGTGGTATTGGGAATAAAATACTGCCTTTTTAAAAAGTATTAGATGAAAGCATGAATTTTACGTATTTATATATCTAGAAAGAAGAAATTTTCAGGAATAATGTAGTCAGAAAAAAGTGTAACATGAAGTAAGGCAACTTTTCTTATTTTAAAACTATTAAATAATTAATATGGTACAGTACTCCCTTAAAAGCTTAAGTGCTTTCTGAAAGAAACTGTATCAGCCAACTGGAAGTGTGAATTTTTAATATTTCCCATTTATTTGAATAAGGAATTTGAAACTGTTAATGACCCAGATACCATAAAGCCATTAACATGTGAAATTAAAACAGTAAAGAAAAGGGGAATGGTATATAACAGAAAGCTATATTGGTATCATTACAGTAAATGAGTATTACTTTTAGCTCAAAGTTCTCTGACAGCCAAATGTAATGAATTATTTGATTTTTATTGCCTGAGATGTAGAAGGATGCCAGTTCATGGCATGACAGTAACATTATTTCTGGAACTGAATTCTAAGGGGAATTTATTATATGGATCTTTTACATGAAGGGCAACACAATGGATAGTGTTTTTCAACAGTGTTAAAAGGATAGTGTCGTCTTGTTTGCTTCTGTTTCTGTTTTCATCGACTGTGTTTTAGTGAAAGAGCAGATCCCAGTTACTGTAAGGACCGGATTACTGAAGGAGCCAATATCAACAAGTCTCTTGTGACTCTGGGAATCGTCATCTCCACCTTAGGTATTTTGCCAGTAACCTGGAGGACCATAGTGGGAGGGAGACTTTGGAAAACAATTCACATGTTTTCATTTTGCCAAAATAGGGTAGGTACTTAAAAGGTTCTCTTTAATAAAGTTTACCTTCTGGTTTGGGGCATGAAAAATGGATATTTATGGGTTTTGATTACAGCATTACCATCATCCTACCACTCTCATTCCAAAAAGAAGAGAGACTGAGAAATTACATGTCTTAAATATTCCATTGCTTGAGTCCAGGGTCTAATTCAGGGCCCACATTTAAAGCCTCCTGACATAGACAGAAAGGGATTAGGGAGTATGATGTTTGTGTTCTCCAGGCATTGCTTTGTTTTAATGCATTTGTTTCATAATTACTTTTTTTTTTCTTCCACTTTTATTATTGTCTCTTAAGCCCAGAACTCTCAGGTATTCAACAGCTGCCAGAGCCTCAACAGTGCAGCGAGCGGTGGTGGTGACAGCGGGCTCCCTAGCTCTCCTTCTGGGACCAGCAGTGGAGCGGGACCCTCCCGGAGGCAGTCATACATCCCCTACCGGGACTCAGTGTTGACCTGGCTGCTGAAGGACAGCCTCGGAGGCAACTCCAGAACCATCATGGTTGCCAGTGAGTGGGCTGTGGAGTTTGTTCTGTGTTGGGTCTGGTGCTCTGCCTCAGAGTAAGGGCCATGACTGCCCATTTCATCAAGGGTCTTATTCAGCCTGGGAGATAGCAGCAAGGCCAGTGGTCATGGGCTGGGTGGGAAGGGCTCGGCGTGTGTTTTAACTTTCTGCTTCTACCCCAGCCGTGTCTCCTGCACACACTAGCTACAGTGAGACCATGAGTACATTGAGATATGCATCCAATGCCAAAAACATCATCAACAAGCCAAGGGTAAATGAGGTGAGACCTCCCTCTGAAGTCCTGGTTTCCTACAGCTCACACCAAGTTCTCCGGTTTTCCTCCCATTGATTTCTCCTTGTACTCACCCCAGTGGCCAGACTTGTTCTCCAAGTGATGAGGGAGCAAAATTCTTTCTTTTCTCATATCCCGAGTGGCTTCATCCAGTTGCCTTTTAAAATAATTTATTTTAGGTATTTCCCTATGGCCATTGATCTTAAGATCCCTGGTACACTATTGCCACTAGAGGAAAGATCACTTAAGAGTGTCTGTGTTTACTGCCTTTATTCTGAGTTTATGTTGCTTTGTGCCTTTTTTCATATGCAGATTTCAGTGACATCTCTGTTTTGGGCTAAAAGTGGCATATGAGGAATTTTTTAGCCTTTAAAGCTGAATTAATGATGAGAATATTCTAAAATTTCCTCATTTGCTTTTCAGTTTTGGTAAACAATTCCAGGGCAGGAATTACAAATGGGTGGCCCACGTATAGCTCATCTATGGACTGTTTTAAAGGGCAGTGTATCAATAATTAGGCACTAAGTTTAGTCACATGTAATACTGGAAGATTAGCATACTCTGGTGTTTGTATTACCTGCCTGATGTCCTGCTCTAAGGCAGTGATTCTGAAATTTCAATGTGTATCAAAATCACTTGGACGGTTTGTTAAATCAGCCCTGAAGACTTGATGATTTAGTAGGTGTTGGGGCATTGTAATGGCACCCCACTCCAGTACTCTTGCTTGGAAAATCCCATGGACGGGGGAGCCTGGTAGGCTGCAGTCCATGAGGTCGCTAAGAGTCGGACATGACTGAGCGACTTCACTTTCACTTTTCACTTTCATGCATTGGAGAAGGAAATGGCAACCTACTCCAGTGTTCTTGCCTGGAGTATCCCAGAGACAGAGGAGCCTGGTAGGAGGCTGTCTATGGGGTCGCACAGAGTTGGACACGACTGAAGCAACTTAGCAGCAGCAGGGGCATTGTAGGGAATGGGGGTCCACAGATTTCATATTTCTCACTAGCTCTTAGGTGAAGCTCCTGCTGGTCCTGGGACCACACTTTGAAAAGACTGCCCTAGAAATTACTCCAAGGGAATAATCTGCCTCTTCCAAGCTCATTGTGAGTAGCACCTCATAGCCCTTTGGGCCTTCATATCAGTCAGTGGTGACCAAGTTATCTCTGTGTTTCAGGATGCAAATGTGAAGTTGATCAGAGAACTCAGGGAAGAGATTGGGAGACTGAAAGCCATGCTGCTGAGCTTTGAGCTGGTATGTGGGCATCAGGAGTTTTCTGTCCTCAGGAGACCTTTCTCTTCTGCAGAGGATCTGAGCCCTGTTGCATTCTGTGTTCTCAGTCAGGTGATGCTTGAAGAGCAGAGTGGGAGCAGAGACAGGACAGGAGTTATGATTACCTGTGTAGTTTCAGAAGGGATGGGCACCCTTTTACTCTATCATCTCTGCTGTCCAAAGGGCATCAGCCTGCATGACCCTTGTTCTGTATGTGGGCAGATACAGGGTATGAGAAAAAATTACCAGAAAAAATTACCTTGAATTCTCCTTCTTTGTACCACTCTGAGCCCAATACTTAGCCTTCTGATTTGCTTCTGATTTTAAGAATAAGGTCTTTCCTTTATCTGCACCTTTCTTTCCTAAGAGTAAGGGTGGGGCCCATGAAGCACATCTCTCTCTTTGTACAGAGAAACTTCCATTCATTGAATGAGGGAAAGGATGAAAACCTGAAGGAGCTGATTCTCCAAAATGAATTGAAGGTGGGTATGTTGGGGGCACTCTGTTGTGCTTCACTTCACCTTGGGAACAGTTCTGACCTCCTTCCATCATTCCTGGGCCAGGACTGCTCCCTCATCAGGACAGAGAGGTTCTATATAGAGAAAACTTTCGTCTCCATTGAGCCTTGAGTTCAGGGATGTTTATCTTAGGGCTGCTGATTGGCTTTCTGACTGCTTTGTTCTCTCAGGGGATCATAATAACTCCTTTCAGACAGTACAGTAGCCTAGGAAAAAATTATTTTCCAGTAAATAAGTAAATCAACTAAATGACAGGTAGTCACTGAGTACCAAATGGGTGTTCAGCCTGATGCTGCAGGAGACACAGAGAAGTCCCTGCCCTCAGGTGGCTTGCAGTCTAGTTGGAAGCACATTTAGAGAATGAGTCAATGCAGTAACTTACGTGAGTTAGATGGAAAGAGCTTCAGAAGGAAGAAATCATGGTGGCTTGGAACTTTCATTGACAGCTTCAGTGCTAGAGTAGGAAGGCAGAGAATTTGAACTAGACCTTGGAGGATGGATAAGGTCTGTTAGATAAGGAGATGGGCTGAGGTGTCAGGGTAAGGGAGGGATGACAGAGGCAAAGCCACAGAAGTGAGAGAAGAGCTGCTGTGAGAGACCATGTGGACACATGCAGTGAGGACCTTGAAGCCAGCCAGGATACGTGCTCCTGGTAGAGGCACTGAGGGGAGGAGAGGGCCGGTTTAGGAGGTGTGTACTTGACATAAGCAGGTTACTCGTAGCTTCTTAAACCAAGTTGGTGACATGATAAAGGAGTATATAAGGGGAAATTAATATGATAGTTGCATGTAGGATGGATTGAGGCCTGGAAACAGAGAGACCAACAAGGAAAGAGACTGTTTTTGTGACCCTGTGAGGGTGAGTATATTTGGGAAGATTGAATCAAATGGTAATTCCTGGAGACATTTAAAAGGAAGAAGTGGTAGGCATTATTTGGTGACAGGTTGGATTTAGGTCTTGTAAATGAATGTCCCCACTTCTAGTGTTCCACTGCATCATCCTTGTATGTTATTACAATATAACATACAGTATAACATAACTGGCTATGTCAGTATTTTGTTACTCAAATGAAACTTTAAGACTACTTCAGATATTCAGAAGTCTCAAAAATTGTGTTTAGCTGTATGTTCTGATTTTTGCTTCATTCCAGGCTCATTAGCATTTTTACATTATACAGGCTGGCAGACTGGACTTGAACCTGCCACTTGCTGGCCTTACAACTTTAGGCAGGTAGAAGTGGGTGATAAAGGTCTCCAGAGGGGAGGTGTCCTCTGCAGCACCTTCAGGGGAGTGTGCCCTGCCACCCACCTCTGCCAGTCCTTCATAGGTATCCTGTAGTTTTCAAACTTCACCTTAATGATTATAACATTAAAAAAAAAGTTTCAGGAATTCCCTGACAGTCTAGTGGTTAGGACTGCACTTCTGCTCCAGGAGGCATGGGTTCAGTCCCTGGTGGGGAAACTAAGATCCTGTAAACCATGTGGCATGACCAAAAAAAAGAAAATAATATTTCTAGGATGATAAAATACTTTTACCTAAACTTGGCATGATTTCTTTTTTCTTAATTAAAAATAAATTTTTTAAAAAATTAAGTTTTCTTCTTTATGAGATTAGGAGTTAGCTGAATCTAGTTCCTTTTCTGGTCTTCCTCAGTTCTTCACTCCCAAAGGAAGTTTCTTGCCCTGACGTCAGTTTCCACCACAAGAAGGAAAAAGGACCCCTTATTCAACATTGTTCCTTCACATTTCCCCAGTGGGGTTAGCTTAAGGCCTCTGCTGCTGCTGCTAAGTCCCTTCAGTCGTGTCCGACTCTGTGCGACCCCATAGACGGCAGCCCACCAGGCTCCCCCATCCCTGGGATTCTCCAGGCAAGAACACTGGAGTGGGTTGCCATTTCCTTCTCCAGTGCGTGAAAGTGAAAAGTAAAAGCGAAGTCGCTCAGTCGTGTCCAACTCTTCGCGACCCCATGGACTGCAGCCTACCAGGCTCCTCCATCCATGGGATTCTCCAGGCAAGAGTACTGGAGTGGGGTGCCATTGCCTTCTCCTGCTTAAGGCCTCTAAGCCTTAGTATATTTATTTTTAAAATTCTGTTCCTAGAAAAAAAAAGAAAATCCTGTTCCTGATCCATAGTAAGCCCTCAGTATTTTATTGTTACTACTGTTGTTACTTTACTATTGCATGGTCTTTCGGACCAGTTTTATAGCCTTCATTCTCCCTGGGGAGACCACTCTTGGTGCTTTGTGGGTCTTTGAGGGGTGCGCAAACTTATATTAGAACTCAAGTGGAAGTGTTAGGTCACAAGAGGACTCCCAGTGTAGATCACACAGGATGGTCATGCAAAGAAGGGAATTTAAACGATGTTTGACTCACATCCCAACTAATTTTTGTTTATGTTTATTTATTTATTTAGATGCATTGGGTCTTAGTCTCAGCACATAGGATCTTTGATCTTCAGCATGCTGGATTTTTTAGTTGTGGCATATAGGATCTAGTTCCCTGAGCAGGGATCGAACCCGGGTCCTCTGCATTGGGAGCACAGAGTCTTAGCCGCTGGACTACCAGGGAAGTCCCCCAACTAATTTTCAAAAATAGCATTTATGGTGCTTTTTTCCCCCATAAAAACAATACATGCTCATTGCAAAAAACTTTAAAAATAACATTTATTGAGTTTCTATTTATAAAATTAGTAGTAACTATTGAGTAAAACTTAGAAAGCACAGAGAGCTTACAGAGGAGGTGCAAGGGCCTGTGTGGGGCCTTGAATAGTCCCTGGGGAGGAAAGTGAGGGCGTGATGCCCGGAAATGGGCCAGGATGGCACTGGACACTGTCTGCTCCTCATGCTGAGTGTCCAAGACCACCCCTCTGTCTCCACAGACAGACCAGCTGTCTAAAGACTGGGCCCGGAAGTGGAACGAGTGGCAGGCTCTCGTGGAACATTACAGAGTGGACATCAACAAGAGGCAGGCTGGGCTGGTCATTGACTCCAGCCTGCCACACCTGATGGCCTTGGAGGACGACGTGCTCAGTACAGGTGTCGTGCTCTATCACCTCAAGGTGAGCAGGCAGGTGCACCCCCCCTCCCTGAGCTGCAGGCCCCAGAGGTGCAGGAGGGAAAGGCCAGTGGCAGCCGAGGCAGCGGAACTGCCCTCAGGAAGCCAGGCCTGCCCACCAATTGTGACCTCTTTCATTTTTGTATGAATAGAGCAGAAGACTAGAAATCAGAACTAGACATCAGAATTTGTTTTTCAGCTGCTACTACTGTCGCTCTTGTTTTTGCTTTCTGTGCCTCAGTTTCCTCATTAAAAATAAGAAAGATGCTGCTTATATTCCTTTTCTGGCTTCCTAAAGCACAGGAGTGCACTCCTGGAGGTGAAATCCCAACCTCATAATTCCACCAGCACTCTTGAGCGTTCCCCGCAGATACAGGCAGCTCACAGACGGCTTTCAGGGGCTAAATGGATCAAAGGATAAGAAACGGTTCCCTTCTAGTACTTTCGCACTTCAGTCAACCCCCCCTTCTCCATTACTAGGTTTGCCTGGGAAAGAAGAGAGGAGAGAGGAAGTTGATTTAGGAAGTTTATTAAAAGCATGCAGAACTCTGGAGAGCTGGTGGGCTAAGGGTGACCAGGGTGCGACATGCAAGCACCCAGAGAAAATAGAGTGATGTGAAGCCCTTCTGCAAAGACCTGGCTCCTGTCGTTCTTTGTCACCTGGAGGCCACCTTACTTCTAAATGAAGCATTTTGAGAGTTAGTGACACATGGTAGGTAGAGTCTTATATCCTGTCCTCATCAAAAGTGTTTGTCCTATTGTAGAAGGACAGTCCCCGTGGGTGGGCTAAACATACATTGAAGTGAAAGTGTTAGTCACTCAGTTGTGTCCTACTCTTTGCAACCCCCATGGACTGTAGTCCACCAGGCTTCTCTGTCCCTGGGATTCTCCAGGCAAGAATGCTGGAGTAGGAAGCCATTCTCTTCTCCAAGGGATCTTCCCAACCCAGGGATCAAACCTGCATCTCCTGCATTGCAGGCAGATTCTTTACCATCTGAGCCACCAGGAAAACATATTGTATGTGGCCAGGAGCCCTATGCTCATTGGAAATCCAATCTGCATTTTCATAATTGTCCCCAGCATGTTAAACCGACATTTAAAAGGAGCAGAGTTTATGGGGATATGTGATGCTGCCTTCATCCCTGGAGAAATTAGGTTGCTGTTGCTGCAGTGTCTGTGATGGGGAGACCTCAACAAAACTCATGCACTTATTAGCAAGTCTGTGTTCAGAGGTTGAGCCCTCGGGGAAGTTGTCGGAGACTGAGCCTCCCAGACAGAAAGTTAAAGTAGCTTCTTTTTTGACACAGCATAAATCATCTCAGTGAAAACGCTCCAGGCAGAAATGGCTGTGACTTTAATAACAAATCTAAACACCAAAGGCAATCGATCGTTCCATTAGTCAGAGCCATAGGGAAAGATTGGAGGTCAGAAGAGACCAGATGGAATAAAATGCTTAGTATTTGAGTAGAACTGATGTGATACGTTGACTGGATGTGGAGTGAGCAGATGAAGGCAGACATCATGTGACAGAGTTAGGGTAGCAGCGGAGGGTTGAAGGATGAAGGGCAGATTGAGTTGGAAGCAGGAGATGGATGATCCTGGGTCACTGGCGTCCGTGCGGAATCAGTGTACTGAGGGTCACTCACTCCCCCACACACTGATAATGAACCTAGGCATGAGGTCCCAGTCTACTTTTGGTGGGGAGGCTCGTCTAGGTTGCTGTGCGTGGGCTTCTCTAGTTGCAACATGCAGGCTTAGTTGCCCTGAGGCATGTGGGATCTTTGTTCCGAGACCATGGATCGAACTCACATCCCCTGCATTGGAAGGTGGATTTATAACCACTGGATCACCAGGGAAGTCTCTCAGTCTACTTCTAATCCTGGCATTTCTATGGGTTTTTACCCATTTCCCTCCTTTTCATTTGTTTACATCCTGGGTTGGGTAGTAGTATAACAATATTCATTCTAGATTCTCTGTTTTTATTTGTTAACTTGATTCCAGACCCAGACCTAGTCCCTAACAATGGCCTGGGAGCTGTTTGCCTGAGTCACCTTGGGAGGCAGCTTGGGTGGGGAGTGAGCAGCAAAAGGGTGGGAGGAGCACAGATTATTGATATCCTGGACTTCACCCTCATAACTGCGTTTGTGTTGTTGTTCCTCCCAAGAAAGAGGCATAAAGCAGCAGAGGAGCAGCAGGCGCTGGCTCAGCCCATGTTAAATGAGATGCCAGCATGTTTTGGGTGGTTTCTGCTCTGCAGATCCAGAGGCTGGGATGTGCTGTGGCCTTGATCCCTTTGGGAGGAATGTGCCTCATCATTGGGGCTGACCCTGACCCCTTGAGAGCAGTCTTGACCCCTCTCCCTCCATTCTGGCTGGTGGAGTCTGGAGACCGGCATCCATTGGCTCATGCGATCCTCAGTGGCTGAGCAGGAAAGCCTGGGTTCTGGGTTTTGGGAGGGAGCCAGATCCTCATTTATTACTTCCAGGAGTCTTTCTTCACAAGTGATTTTGGGAGAGCGGCAGGGCCCTCCCTTCTGGCTGCTACAGTGAAGCCTAGCATGGAACTTTCTAGTCACTTAAAAAGCATCAGTTACCAGGCAGGTGGTTTGGTGAGGTTGGAATAGAATGGGCACAGGACCAGGAGAGAAATGAATTCTAGCCAGAATTGTCCTGTGTAGTATGTGGGCCCCCAGGGCAGCTTATTTCCTATCAGCTTCAGATTCCTCCTCTATGCAGAGGATCATAATACTACATTTTGGGTGTTAAAGTACTAAATGAGAGATGTCTGTAAAGCACTCCGCGTGGTGCCCCGTACATAGGGGATAGTTAGTAAATGATAAATACAGCTCTAGACTCAGCTCTAGACTCGCATCTCTGTTGCCACGTCACTGCCTTCCTCAGACAGAGCTGTGTGCTCTTAAACTGCGTTGTTACAGTTTCTACTAACCCAGTGATTCATTGATACTAACTCCAGTTTCCACCTCCTCTCTTATACTCTCTTTCAGTCTTTTTTGATTCTAGATGTGTTTTCCTCCTTTTTGTGCTTTATTCTTCTTAGAATCTGGTGTCTGTTAAACTTCATCTGTGGATCAAGAAGGTAAAAATCCTGTGCTTCCATACATCGTCATAGAAAGCATGTCTCTTTGAGACTGACTTGGACCAAACTCGGGCCACACTAACCTTAGTCCCTGGGAGAAAGCCGTACTCATGTGCCCACTTCCTCAGACTAGAGAAGCTCTGACTGCCTAACTCGAGGCTACAGAACAGAAAGGAGCTGGCCAGTGCTAGCTGCTGCTGCTGCTGCTAAGTCGCTTTAGTCATGTCCGACTCTGTGCAACCCCATAGACGGCAGCCCACCAGGCTCCCCCGTCCCTGGGATTCACTTTGCAAAAAGCTCAATGCTTTTTGCTCTGTCCTGCATTGTTTTGCCCACACCTTCCCAGGGGCATCCTGGGCTGCATAGTGAGTGGGCAGAGCAGTCAGAGCAGCGTAGACCAAAGCTGAGAAGTGGTGTGGAAAGGAGGCTAGGGAGGGCATGGGGAGACAGACGGTGCTCAAACAGGTGGACTCTCCTTTGGGGCAGGGCTGCATCCCTTTTTATTCTCCTTAAAATGGCTTTGTTTTTCCATTTAGGAGGGGACAACAAAAATAGGAAGGATTGACTCAGAGCAGGAACAGGACATTGGTGAGTGACAGCATATGGGTCTGATGCTCTGTGTAGGTGTTCATGCCTGACAGGTTTCTTCCGAGGAAGCTGAGGGTTCTGAGAGGAAGGAATCTTGGAGTCCTGAAGGGCTGCTCCTCTTTTGCTGCCAGGCTGTGGGTTTTGGACATGAGAGGAGGAGAAGCACACTGTGGGGCCATCTGGGTCGGGGTGATTTCAGGTGGTGGCTCTTCCTCTTCTGTCATGGTGTGAGATCTTCCAGAAGTGGATTCTGATCTCATCAAAAGAATGGTGGAGATGTTTCCTGGGCTATGCCTCCACCTGAGTGACCCCCCACCCCCACCGCCTCCGTCATCTGTAGTCCTGCAGGGTCAGTGGATCGAGAGAGACCACTGCACTATCACCAGCGCCTGTGGGGTCGTCATTCTACGTCCTGCCCGCGGGGCCCGCTGCACAGTCAATGGCCGAGAGGTCACCTCCTCCTGCCGTCTCACCCAAGGTAGGACTATCCACAGCCCAGTTTATGCCGGCATGAGTGGTGGACCAGCTCTGTTCTCAGGAGCCAGATCCAGAGGGCTCAGTGAAGCAGGCTTTAAGAATGGAACCATCAGCCTCTGCACCCAAGGATCTGAAGATTTCCTAATACGCTCCTTTTCCTGTAAATAAAGAAATCCCAAGTACAGGGCCCCAGAGTAGAGAATGACTCTCTGAAATTAGTACCTGTGTTTGTTAGCATGACAGAACACATCCTCGGGAAGGTCTCTGAGCCTCAATTTCCTCATTTAGAAAATGGGGATAATAATAGAATCATTGTGAGGATTGAATGAACTAATCTGTGTAACAGTGTTCTTTTCACTCAGAAAATACTCATTATGATGATTAACGCCATTATTACTACTACTATTAATCTATTCAGATTCTGTGTTCTTTGTGGGTGAACTTGGATACCCCTTCTTCCATGAAGCATTCCCTGAGTGCTCCACCTGGAGCTCCACTTGCTATCCCCTGGAATACCAGAGCTTCTCCTGTTCATCTCATTAGTTCAATGCATATGCTGTACGATATCCAGGGAGTGCAGATCTTATTGACTCAGCTAAATGATCACCTTACTGAGGGTAGGACTTTGTCCCCCAGAATAGTGCCCTGCACATTACTGTACTCAGGACATGAGCTGTGGCTTGAATTTAGTCTGGTATCTATGCCACAGGAGCACTCATAACCCTGGGGAAAGCACAGAAGTTCCGGTTCAACCACCCTGCAGAGGCCGCCGTCCTTCGGCAGAGGAGGCAGGTGAGCACATGGTGTTCTCCATGTAGCTGTTGACCTCCCTGCTTCGCCTGTCTGGCGGGGGAGCTGAGCTGTGTCTGCATCTGTTGGGACAGGGGTGATGAGGCTTCCTTCCTTGTCCACAGGTGGGAGAGGCTGTTGGCGGCAGTGGCTCTCTGGAGTGGCTGGACTTGGGTGGAGATGTCACCGCCTCCCAGATGTGTCTCTGCCCTTTGCTTTGGAAGGAAAGGTGAGAGAGAGTTGCTCGTTCTGCTGTGGAGCCTATTGGTTTCGCTTTTAATTCATTACAACATGGAGCAGGGAAGAATTGAGTGTAGCAGCCAAGTTGGGAATGAAGCCTGGCCTGAACCACCTTGGGTGAGTGGTCTGAGGATGGTGAGCTAGCCGCTCAGCCAGTGGGTGGCAGGGAAGCGGTCATGGTCTTCATTCACTTCCCCTTGGATATCATACTTCCTTCATCACTGAGAGAGGTATGTACTAATATCACTTGATGTTTCCTGTGGCCACCTTCTCTGTCCACAAGATTTACATGTGATATGACTATGGATGTCTGTTGCTGCTTTCAGACCTGCCTCCCATGGATCCCACTGAATTCTGGCCTGCCTGTGTGTGAGCTCACTTGTGTGTCAGTTAACTTCCAGGACCATCTTCCTCTGAGTTTTTTAAGTTATTGTAGGATTGAGAAGCCTCTTTTCCTCATAACCAAGGGTTCAGGAACTCTAGGAACAGCATGAAACTATCTTGGGCTCCTGCCCTAATCTACCTGCTTTGCCTGCCTTGAGACTGTGGAGTATGGAGTCAGTTTTCTATGTGATTCGTAGCAACTGCTTTTCTTCTTCACAGTTGTCCTTTGTCCACTTCTGCGTAGGAGCTCCCTCCCAGATCGAGGTGCCTTGTGGGTTGGATACTGGGAACAGTGGTATCCTTCCATTCTGAAAGCCACCAGTGTCTTGCACCTGGGGGACTTCCTACAGCAAATGTCAGCAGGGAACCTGGTGTCTGTGAGGCCCTGGTGCAGGGTGGTTGTCCTGCACCATGAACTCAGGGTGCCTGGGAGGGTTCTGACAGCCCCCGGGCTCCTGCTGCTCTCTCCTGAGGCCAGGAGCGGTGATGGAAGCTGAGGAGAGTCTTGGGTTGGACCTTGATGGCCACATGTTGGGTGAGGACAGGAGTGCTCTGAGCCCAGAACACGAGAGCAGGCAGGTGCTCCTGGGAGGGCTGCTGAGGCCTGGAGGACAGAGATCCCGGCCTCAGGGAGGATGGCCAGTGGAGGGCGACTGGGGGCCCTGAGGAGTGGCACAGAGTAGAGCGCATCAAGACCAAGGCGGGCTCAGGGCTGAAGCCAGGGCTCTTGTTTTGTCAGAATGACCTCCCTTTTTGTAGTGAAGTCATGAAAGGAGGCCTTATCATAGGTAAGTTCTGTTGGGAAGACACACTGAGGCTGTGTTTCTCCCGAGTCCAGAAGTTTACAGGAAAAAGCTCTGCAACTTACTATCTTTTTAATTAAAATTATATATTTATTTATTTATTTTGGCCGTGCTGGGTCTTTGTTGCCTCATGGGCTTTTCTCTAGTGGTGAGTGGGGGCTACTCTCTAGTTGAGGTGCTTGGGCTTCTCCTTGCGGTGGCTTCTCTTGTTGGGGATCACGGGCTGTAGGGTGCGTGGGCTCAGTAGCTGCAGAACGCAGGCTCAGAAGTTGCAGCTCCCAGGCTGAAAGCACAGGCTCAGTAGTTGTGGTGCATGAGCTGAGTTGCTCTGCGTCATTTGGGATCTTCCAGATCAGTGATAGAAATCTCCTGCATTGACTTCTTTACCATGGAGCCACCAGGGAAGCCCTGGCTTTGCAACTTAAAGAGCCACAGATACTTGAAGAGATACTGGCATTGGGTAAAGTAGCCTTACCTCCTGGCTCTACAACAGGAAGCTGTGTGATCTTAGGCAAGCTACTAAGTCTCTGAGCCCATTTTCTCATCTCTAAGTAAGGGTGGTACTATCTCTCTCCCAGGGGGTCCTGGTGACACAGGCTGAAGAAGCAGGTGCACATGGAATGCTTTGCCCAGTGCCCGACACCCCACAGCCCTGCTGCCCTGGAAGGTGGCCTCCCTTTTGTTTTCCTGTCCTCGTATCTCACCCTAGCAGACACATTCACCCCAGAAAAACACTGGTCTTCTGTCTTTTTGAAGTCTTCTCAGGCTCTCTACCCCCATGGGCATGGACGTGACCTTTCAGCAGCACCAAGAATGACCCCTTTCATTCAGAGGACAGAGGGTGACTAGAGAAGCAGGCCTCTCCCCCTTGCTGCATCCGATCTTCAGCTCCAGCCCTGGGAGCCTGTGGGCTGGGGTGGTCCTACCCAGTTGCCATCACCTGCAGGCATGCGCCAGCCCCTGGCAGCAGTGGGTGGGGTGGGCTCAAGCCTGTGATCTGCTAGACGGGCTGGAGAGACCGTGAGCATGAGGGGCCCAGCACGTTGCCAGCGGGGCTCCCCATCTGGGCGTGTGTCTCCATGAGGGTCTCTCATTTGCTCTTGGGTGGTGTAGGCTCCGACGCCTCCTCGTGTCCCAAGTTTCCTTTCCGTCCCCTCTCTCTGGTGGGGCACTTCTCTGCTGGGAGCCTGCAAAGCTAGCACTGACGCCAGAGCAAGGGAGATCGGCCCGTTGGCAGTTATCTGGACCTGAGAGCAGTTTGTCCTTGAAGGCTCTTTGTCATCTGTGTTCTTAGCATTGTCCCATTTGGAATTTGGGGAACTTAGCCTTAAGTGCCTAGAACCCAGGGACACTGTTGCTGCTGCCACTGTTACTGCCTCCTCTGCAAGTGGGTGCCTCTGCGTTTCTGCTGCAGAAGCCTCCAGAGCTGAGCAGCCAGAGGGCCCGATAGAGTCCTGGCAGTAGCTGGAGGTGCTGGGGTCCCCCAGGGTGAAGGGCACCATCTGAGAGGGACAGAGGTCCTCAACTGCAGGTAACTGAAGACTGGTCCTTGGTCATCTACCCAGTGTGGAGCATTAGGCCAGCATGATCTTTTTCACTTGCTTTCTGGGAACTTGACAACGTGCTCAGCACAGGAGCCGTTTTTAGTCTGATGGTGTGTGACTCTTCAGGTGAACGTGCAGGATCTGTGGGGATTCTTCCAGACTGCCTCTCCTTGCATGCCTTCTGTCACTGTTGGGTCTGCAGAAGCTGATGGCTAGCTGCAGCTTTCCCCGGGGGAGGTGAAGGAGCTGTCTTCTAGGGAGAAGCTGATTGTACTGGATTGAAGAAAAAGTTCGTTCAGGTTTCCATAACAGCTTGCGAAAAGCCCAAATAAACTTTTTGGTCAACCTAATAAATCTGAGAGTCAGGAAGGAAACTGAATATTCTCAGGGAATTCAGAATAAATGTCTCCTCCCTGCCTCTTGTAATTGATGGTCTGGATCTTTGTTGGGTATGTCTTAAGACCCTGTGATGGGTTCAGGTTTGTAATTCATCCATGTCCATGGTCAGACACAGTTTGGAGCTGTGATGCAGGTATGATACATACAAATTATATGTGTAAAATGTTTTTCATCAACTGTTTTTTCTGTTTGTGTGGTGCTCACTGGCTTTTTATTCCATTTGCTAGCCTCTGCTGTACCTGTTTTCTGTACACTCCACTGTGTATGTTTGGCCTTTTGATCACAGCAGCAGCACCTGTCTTCCCCAGAGCACACTGGTGCAGGTCCCTGGACCCACTGAAGTTTGAGCCCCACACAGCCTCCTTTCTACAGAGGATCCTGCCACTGTGTCAGCTCCCACCCACGCCCCTGTGCCTGTATTCTCTCCCACCCATCCATCCTTCACTGTCTTCCTCAGGTTACATTAAGACATCTTAATTTCTTCTAAGTCAAAAGCAGCAGACTTTCTGTGAAGGGCTGGATTGTGTTTTACACTTTGCTGCAGCTATTCAGCTCTGCCAACAAGGCACAGAAACCCCCTAGACAATACATAGACCTCAGGTGTGGCTGGGTTCCAGTAACTGGATTCACAAGAACAGGCTGTGGACCATGTGGCCCACAGGCTGTAGTTTTTGGACCTCTGCTTTCATTCTTCTCTACAAGGTGGTAAATCTCCTAAGTGGAGTGGACTCCTCAGAGTGCATTGCTCAGCCAGTTTGCCATCTGCTTCTGGTGTCAAGTCACTGAGAGAGTTTCCAAGCCTGAGAGCCATGGGCTCCTGGGGTTGGAATGAGGGCCGAGGGTAGGCTAAGCACGGCCAGATCCAGCTTATGTGTCAGCTTCCAGCAAACACTGAACCTTCCTGGATGCTTCCCCTCTGACCCCAGAGCAGAGCGCCATGCATTTGGCTCTTTTAGAAACCTGAATGACAGGAATGGAGAGGCCCTGAAGAAACAGCATGGGAGGCCCATGCATAGAAGGCATGTGAGACCAAGGGAGAGGTTAGCATGAGGGGAGAAGCTGTCAGTCTTCAGAGGAAGGCTCTGGGCACCCGTCCACAGTCCTGTAGGAACCTGGTGGCAGAGTAAAGCATGACTGAGTCTAGAATTTTCTTTTTCTTCTTTTGGTAGAGGTGCTGGGGAATGAATCTGAGTCCTTGTACAAGCCAATAGAACCTTTTAAAATTTTGTATTATTGGAAAATTCAGCTGTACTACAAATGATCAACTCATGGCTAAATCATGTTTCATTCACATCCCCAACATGTTCCCAATGCCTCCCCACTACATCTAAACACATCCTGGACAGTTTCACCAGTAAACACATCAGCAGGTGTCTCTGAGAGGTGAGGTTGAGCCTAAAGGTCTTGAACCCTCTTGCAGGGCTCGGTCCCTGAGACCAGCCCTCCCCTGGGGACCCTGGGGCACATGGAGGTCAGTGTACATCTGAGTTCCCTCTCCTCCCACTACTAGATCGAGAGGTGCAGTCGTAGGCTCTGAATGTGGATGAGAAGTTCCGTTCCCACCATGTTCCCAGAACTTCTGCTCTACTCTCATTATACCACATTTTCAGCAGATACCTTTTTATTCTCTTCTTTTTTTTGAATGATAGGGTTTCTTTATTTAGCTAAATTTGTTTTTTTTTTAAAACAACCACTTTACTTTGCTGTTTTCCTTAACCAAAATGAACCTGTGTTTCTGCTGAGCCCACAGCCTAGGAATCTGCTAGCCTCAGGACTGCTCTCTCCTCCCGCACTGTGACATCACCAGCTGCCTGTGACACCGTGCCGGTGTGTCCCAAGCTGTCAGGAGCCCGGAGCCCTCTGTGCCCTGTCCAAGGGAGAGGGCTGAGGCCACTGTGGTTTGTACTGAGCTGTGTTTGCATTTCCCCCGGGTGACCCGGCCCCTGTGACAGGAGTGCGCTGGGAGAGCAGAGTGACAAGGACCACTGGCCACTGAGGGCTGGAGAGACACCCTGCGGGACCCAGATCCCACAGCAGCAGCAGCACCTCGTGGGGGATGTGAGGCAGCAGATCCTAGTGGGACAGATTAGAGCCAAACAGGAAGCGGAGCCGGAACAGCTGCACACCGGCCTGCGGGTTGAAGACGGTAGGAGCCTGCTTGCCATTCCCATCTCTCTGTGCCCCCCCGCCTTCTGTATTCTTTCCTTTGTTTTCTTTGTGATATGATGGAATCTGTGGTATTAGGGATTCTCTCCCCTCTTTTAGAGACCAGAGGCTCTTACAAGGGGCTGAAAGCAAGAATAAGGAAACAGCCTTGTTTTTGGCCCCTCATCGGGGTGATGGTTCTTCTGCCTGCTCATTCGTGTGCACACATTTGTCCAGGCTCTGCTACTGGCCCATGTGTGTGCCCACTGCCCTGCTGAGGCCAGGGGCTACATCCCCTTGCCGTGTGGTCAGGGGGGCCGTCACTCTTGCCCCAGAGGGCCCTGTGGCCCTCATCCCACCCTGTCAACCTGGCCAGCTCTTCACTCTGTGCAGGTGCAGCTGTGGCCAGAGGTGCCTGAGTCCAGGGACGGAGGGAGGGCTGACCTTCTCTTGGGGTGTTTTTGGTTTGCAGACCAGCAGTGGCTGCTCAGAAGAGAGACCTGGCTGGCCAGCTCGTGGCAGCAGCTGCAGCAAGACCACGCAGCAGAGAAAGAACTTGAGGCTGCAGTGCCTTCTGATTCGTGGTGCCAGACAGACCCCAAGACTCAGCCGTCCCCCCAGGTCCGAAGCCAGAGCAAGGTGGTGCACCCACAGTTCCTGTGGAGACACAAGCGGAACGTCCAACAGAAAAGAGCCTCATTCAAACTGGAGAGGATCATCAAGAAGCAGAGGCTGCTGGAGGTCCACAGGGGACCGGAGCAGCTCAGGGCACTGTGCTGGCTCCAGGATGACCGCCCCCAGAGGACCCCCTTTCCAGCCCTCCACCCTGGTGCCCTGGTCCCAGGGCCTCATCGTAGAAGCAGGTTGACAAGCTGCAGTTCTCTGCGCCTCCGAAGGCCCTGCGGCTGGCACTCAGCCCAGCTGCGCAGGTATAGCCCACAGAGGCCGCCTGGAGGCACCGGCTGAGGTTTACAGCCCCTTCCCAGGGCCTCAGTTTCTTCCAGCTGTGAAACGGAAAGATGTGTTTGCTCTTCTCTTGCTCATCACTTTCTCTTTCTTCCTACCACTCTTCTTCTTTCTCTATAGTCGGACTCTTCTAAGACTGCTCCTGCCCCACTTTGAGCGGCAGCTCTTGCTTCTTTGGTGACATCTCCTGAGGGAGAATCTCAGCCTCGTCTTCCCCATGCTCCAGACCGTGGCTGTCCACATATGCCTCCTTGTGTAGGTGCTGCCCCTCCAGTCTGTTCCCACACCAGTCCCCCTTCCCCTCCCACCCAACCAGCAGCTCCAGTCAGTGTCTTAACCCGCACCATACTGAGCACACGGAGCACTGTCTCTCTGACTCCTGGTTCAGTTTGGGATCCTCCTTTTTCTTTTCTCCTTCACTCCTCATGTTCAGTCAAGTGAGGATATGCTGTCTCCCAGACCGCTTGGAACAGACGGCTGTGTCCACCTCTTCATGTGCTCTGGGTCTAGCAGGGGGCCTCGCACATATTAGGTGCAGTTAATGTCTGTCAGTGTTACGTTTGCTCACCGATCACTCTTAGTCTTCAGAGTGTGTGAAGCATTTCCAACACACAAGGTGGGAAGAATCATGCACCTGTCACCCAGCAAGTGTCACGATTTGCATTGTCTCCCCTTCTTCATTTTGCTGATGAAGTATTTTAGAACAACTCCTATACAGTATGTCATTTCAATCCTACAGCAAATGTATACAGTTCTGAAAAATAAGGGCTTTCCTTGTAACCATATTGTCGTCACACCCAACAAAATTAAAATAATTACTCAGTATAATAAAAAACCTAGGCCATATTCAGATTTCTCTAGTTGCCTCAAAATATATATTTATAGTTAAATTAAGATCCAATAGTTTATACACACTGCAAGTGGTTATTATATCCTTCAAGTTTCTTTTAATCATCCTTTTTTGCTTTTTAATAATTTGTTCATATCATTAATTTGTTAAAGTGGGCCAGTTCTATACGATGTGCTTCTTTATAGATTTGTTTGTTTGGCTCCTTGTAGAGCTGTTTAGGAGAAGGCAATGGCACCCCACTCTAGTACTCTTGCCTGGAAAATCCCATGGACGGAGGAGCCTGGTGGGCTGAAGTCCATGGGGTCACTAGGAGTCGGACATGACTGAGCTACTTCACTTTCACTTTTCACTTTCATGCATTGGAGAAGGAAATGGCAACCCACTCCAGTGTTCTTGCCTGGAGAATCCCAGGGACGGCAGAGCCTGGTGGGCTGCCCGTCTGTGGGGTCGCACAGAGTCGGACACAACTGAAGTGACTTAGCAGCAGCAACAGCAGAGCTGTTTAAGTTATGCTTCAGTTCCTCATGTTGGAAGTTTTCCCTAAAGGCGTGATTCGATTTGGATTCCGTTCAACCTTTTTATAAGTAAAGAAAATGAGGAACACAGTGTACTCAGGGCTACTTTAAGAGCCAGGGCTCTAGTCTGAAGTTGCCTTATGTACCTGTAGAGCTTTCTTCTGACCCTAAAGGCCATGAAATGAAGTGACAGTTGGTCAGTTGTATCCGACTCTTTGCAATCCTGGACTATACAGTCCATGGAATTCTCCAGGCCAGAATACTGGAGTGGGTAACTGTTCCCTTCTCTGGTGGATCTTCCCAACTCAGGAATCCAACCGGGGTCTCCTGCATTGCAGGCAGATTCTTTACCAACTGAGCTATCAGGGAAGCCCAAAAGGCTTTAGGGACCTAGTTTTAATAATTTTATTTATTTATTTTTGACTGTGCTTGGTCTTCATTGTTGCATGTGCTTTTCTCTAGTTGCAGCAAGCAGGGGCTACTCTCTGGTTGCAGTGCATGGGCTTCTTATTGTGGTGGCGTCTCTTGTTGTGGAGCACAGGCTCTAGGGCATACAGGCTTTAGTAGATGTGGCATGTGGGCTCAGTAGTTGTGGCTCTCAGGCCCTAGAGCACACCCTCAGTAGTTGTGGCTCAGGGGCTTAGTTGCTCCGCACCATGTGGGATCTTCCAGGACCAGGGATTGAACCTGTGTCTCCTACATTGGCAGGCAGATTCTTTACCACTGAACCACCAAGGAAGCCCTGGCCTAGATTTAAATCTCTTTCAGAGCAAACTAAGGGGGACTTTATATTCCGTCAGCAGGAAGTAGGGACCTCTGGCCTCTGAGATGGCTTTCCTTGTCTCCACAGTGTTTTCCTGAATCGGGATCGCTCCACCATGTTACCACCTATGCCTGACCCTACTGAGCAATTATCAGAAGAGTATCTGCCCCTGGCTGCTTCTTACCCCCCAAGGATAGGGCATCTCATCCAGCATGCCCTCTGTTCCTCAGGCGAGGGGCAGTTTGGCACAGCCAGGAAGGCCCTGGCCTGGAAGGGAGCCTCACCCCTGGGCACGTGTCTCACCGAGAGCTCAGAGTCAGCCAGTGTCCAGGAAGTGGAGAGAATGGGTAAGCAGCCCCGTCAGATGGTGGCCCAGAGTTTAGTATCCCTGGGCCAGTCAGCTCACAAGTGAAAGCCGTGAGATAAACTGAAGGTCCTTACCCCTTCTACTCAGACCAGGAGGGCTAAGGACACGTACCAGCAGGGTGGTGAACAGAAGGGAACCTTGGGCCCACGAGGCAGTTGAGGGAGCCAGTTGCAGTTCCTCACATCTTCATGGATCCAAATAGACATTTGGGCATGGAAAGGCAGCCAAGACTTTCTGGGCAGGATTCATACCACCGTCTCCAAGCGGGGCATCAAAAAGACAGCAGAGGGTCCTGGCAGCTAGGGTTGAAAAGTCCTCTTGCTTGTCTCATGGCAGCCTTTTGAAGAGGCAGCACAGAGTGGGGGACCCAGACACCATGGCCTCACTCAGACTCCAGCCCCATAGTGGCTCTTGCAAGAGAAAAAGGTGGTGATGTACCTGACGCAGATAGCGGTTACTCAGTAGGTTCTCTCTCCTGTGTCTGTGCCACAGCCCTGCCAGCGCCGCTGGAGCTGGAAGAGCCCCAGGGGAAGGAGCAGGACCTCCCAGAGCCAGACAACTCTGAAAGTGACGACAGCCAAATATCTGAGGACTCGCTGGCCGAGAAGGGGCCCAGAAACCCACGGAACAGCCCAGGACACAGTTACCTCACCAGCGGCTGTGGCCACAGCCAGGCCAGAGCACGAGCCTCTGGAAGGGGCTTCACCACATCCTCAGGCAGTCGACCATTCACCTTGGCTCACAGGAGTGTTTCCCTCGACAGCCTGATCGATGCTGAAGAAGAACCAGGGGACCATTGGCAAGGAAAGCCTTTCTTTGGTTCAGCAGATGAGATGCCCACGGAGACTTTCTGGCACCTGCAGAGCCCCATTCTGCCTGCAGGGGGCCAGGAGGCAGTGTGCAGGCTTGGTCCCATCAGTCACAGAAGAGCCACCAGACTAGATGCCATCTTGCCAGTGAGCAGTTCATTTTACCCGGAACCCCAGCCGCAGCCTCCCTGTGAGCAGCCTGAGGTGGCCGTGGAGGGAGGCCCCACAGAACCGGCCACCATTCTCCAAGACGTGCAGCCCTCCAGAGGGAGCCCTCTGGTGTCCATGGATTCCTGGTTCTCCTGTGACTCCAAGATCAATCCCAGCAGCCCCCTACATTCTTTATGTCCAAGTCCCGACACCCAGGAGGTTCAGTGCTGCGGTTGGGAAAGGCTTGGATACTGGCTCAATACAGAAGAACTCGAGTCACCAGGTACAGAAACCATCCTGCCTTTCAGCTCCACACTGCCCCCAGCCAGCACTGAGCTGCCTTGCAGCATTAGAAGTGTGTATACAGACCCTGTTTCTGGGTCTGTGTCCCTCTGGGACCCTTGCAGCCTTCTTCAGCCAGGAGCTGAGGGTACCTTTCAAGCCAGTGGGGTCCCTGAGACGGCCCAGCAAGGCGTCTCTGAAACATCCAACTCTAGTGTGTCCAGCTTGTTGGCTGCCTCTGCCAGCTCATTTACTTATATTGGCAGTGCCTGTGAGAGAGACTGGGCTGCCCTCCAGCAAAAGTACCTCCTTGAACTGTCTCATCCTGTTTTGGAGGCCACGGGAGCCCCCAGACCAGTTTCCCCCTCCCTTAAGGAAGACTCTGGTTCGCTGATTCAAGTGTCCGGCAGGGGAGGAGATGCTATATTGCCAGTTGGTCCTGGGGCATCTAGCAGCCCAGATTTCAACAATGTTCCAACCCATCTGTCCAAAATTAGGTGTTTGAGAGCAGAGAAAGAACAGGACAGTCTGAATGTCAAGGTAGAAGGTACTTCAGATTTCTTTACAACTAGTGAGAAAGAGGTAAGTCATAGTGGAACTTACTCAGCAGATGTAGAATCGTTGACTTCTGGACCTACAAACACACAGGTCTCTGTAGCAAAGAACAAGATGGCATATCCCATGACGGCAGCACAGGGAGTCAGAAAGAGCAGCTTGGAGGAGTCCTCTCAGAGCAGCAAGAAACCTGGACTCATGACGTCCTCTGATGAGTGTTTCATCCTGAAGAACCCTTGTCACCATATTGTCACCATAGCCACCAAAGACCCCCATTGGCCCCGAGGCTGGGCTCCTTTGAGGAAGAAGAGAGCAGGCCCAGCGAGGCGATTAGGTCAGAACAGCCATTGCCCCCCACAGGAAGAGAAGACAGACTCCCAGGAGAGCTCCGTGGAAGCGGGTGGAAGACATAGCAGGCCTTCCTGCCCCTTTCCATCTGGCCCAGAGCTCTACCTTCACTCTGCTCCCTGGAATCCACTTCCGTCTTCCCTGCAGCCACCTCCCTTGGAAACATTCTATGTGACCAAAAGCCGAGATGCCCTGACAGAAACTGCCTTGGAAATTCCAGCTTGCAGAGAAGCAAGGGTGCCCTCCCCACCCCTCAGGGAAGCCTGGGGCTTTGGACATGAGCACCAGGTCCTCCAAAATGTGTATGTGGAGAATAAGTTGCCAGTACAATTACAAAACCAGAATTCCAAGATTGTATCATCTCAGCAGGTCGCAGCCAAGAGGCCAGTTGATTTGAACACCAAGGAAGTTTGCAGAGAAAAAGGGAAATGCCTTGGAAAGGTTAAAGAAAGAAGCCATAATTCGGTTTATTTTTTTGTCACTCAGAAGGGACATTTTTTCCCATCTACCAGCATAAAAGTATGTGAATTTGAAAATCAAGTTGGAATTTTAAATAAACACAGTCTTGCAATGCTCAAGCAGGGAGCAAAGGCTCCTGTGCAGTCCCACTGCAGTGTCTCCTCAAACAGTTCTGGGTCAGGGAAGCCTCTGCTTGCGTGTGAATCTGAGATGGGCAAGGAAGAAGAGCAGGGGCAGAACGCAGTCCTCACACAGGCCCAGGCCTTTGACGCGAAGAGACACTTTCCTTCCAGGGTTAGGTCTGATTTCACCTGTAAAACCATCTATTTAGCCCCTGACAAGGACAAGCCACAGAATGCTGCTCTTCCTTTGAAGTCTAGATCAGTACGTCGTGAGGTAAGCAGCCCAGAGACAGTGGCCCTGGGTAAGAGTCCAGCCCATAAGGAGGAACGGAGGAATGGAACTGGGCTTCTTGGAAAAGCACCCCATTCCAAAGACGGCTCAGAAGAGTTTAGGCTTTCACAGACTGAGTCCACATATGAGCAATTCCAGTCAGTTACATGCTCTCAGGAAAGAAACCTCAGCGAATGCAAAGTCCCTGGAAAAGCGCTTAAAGCAAATCCCAAAGAACCACCTCCTGGAAAGACATGGGATGAAAGAGTTAATAATGCTGATGAGATGGCTAGGCTAATTAGGAGTGTGATGCAGCTGGAGAATGGTATCTCAGAAATTGAATCCAAACAGGGTAAGCAGCTGCACGCTTCCCACCCACCAGGAGTCGGCAAGGAGTTCATCTTCCAGTACCAACAGGACCAGGAGACGGCTGAGGGCGTGCTGAGGACAGGCAGCTTTGGAAGCTACCCGCCCTTCAAGGATCAGCCGACTTCTCCCAAATGGACAGACAATGTTATCTGCAGGGATGATGAAGCTGGGGAAGTGGAGGTGAATGGTAGCATTGATCCCCGGGGACCTGGCAGCAGATTTGTGAGAGGGCACACCTACCCAGCTGTGCTTGACACACCTGCCAAGGACTCTGGTGGTTATTTAGGGGTGTGCACAGTTTGCAGAGAATGCACCAATGCCTCTGCTCACCCGAGGATGAAAGCGTCAGCCAGAGCTCTGCCATTGCAGCCCAGGCCCGAGGGGACTTCTGAGGAGGGCAAGGTGGTGAATGCAGTGCACCTCAGACATCAACCCCGCAGCTTGGGAAGTCTGGAGGAACTGAAGACTGTGGAGGGTGTTCAAGAAAGCCATCCTGCCAAGTGCATCCATTATTCTAAGCAAGAGGAGCCAGCAGTTCAAGGCAGAGTGGAAGAGATGGCTGCTCAAAGAGGGAGCCTAGAGGAAAAAAACACAGTCTCGTTGACTCAGGGACTCCCTGGCCTGTGCCACCGTTGTGTGCACACACTGTTCAGCCACAAGACTGGCCTGTCACCAAGCCAGCCAGACTCCTGTATGGCTCCTCGCCAAGACCTGAGTCATACCTTGCTCTTGAATTCAACAAGGCTGCCAAGAAGCTATCTTTATGCACCTAATACTCTAGGCATTTCTTCTGTTGACTATGTGTTGGATCCTACCATGCTGAAAATGCCCACCAGTCCCTTAGTAGCTGGAGCGGGGCAGCAGGACCAGAGTGGAGTGTCCGGACACCATAGCCTGCAGGGAGACGACAGACAGGGCTCCACTGTGGCGTATTCTGCTTGGCCTGGATCTGTGACATCCATGGCCATGGGACCTCGTGGTCAATCCAGTGCACCAGGGAGCATTCCCCTGGGGGCAGAGGGCAAGGGGTCAGCAAGCACTGGTCCTCAAGATCAGGGAGGGGACCTTAGAAGCAGCTCGATGGGCCTGGGTAGCAGGATAGGTTCTCCTTCCAGAGCCGAGGCAGCTGAACCAAGAGGACCAGACAGAGCTGGTGTCCTGAATGCGGCCTTTAGCCTGCTTGAGAGGAGGGTTGGCAGCCCCTTGGAAGAAGGAGACAACCAAGGCAGAGAGGTAAGGCCGGAGGCCGAGGACCTCAGTCCTGCTGGTGGGGCTTTCTCAGCACCTGTGTCCCCACCAGTGGGGCCTCAGCCGGAGCCCTCTGCTCAGCCACCCACAAGCCTGGCTGTTTTGGAGGAGACGGGACAGGCAAAGACTCAGGGGAAGCAGCTTTATGATGTGGTGGCTGGGGGCACAGTCCTGCCTTCCATCAAGACTTTATTAGAACCTGAATGTTCTTCAAGTACCCCCGGCAGGCTGCAGTGTCCTCAAATGGGCCAGTCAGTGGCCAACAGGACCACAAATGAACCTGAAGCACGGAATCACATGGCATCTCTCTCCGTTGAACCAGGACACCTATCAGTTGACAAGAGGACAACTGTCCTTCAGTCCATACCCGCCTCTGCAGACAGGTTCCATTCTCTGCCCAGCACTGACACTGACATGGGACCACAGCGTCCCTCACGGACTCCCTCCCACACTGATCCTACTCCAGGTGGGAGCCATTGCACCGGAAAACTGGAGCGTTTCCTGGGAGCAGGTGAACAATCTATGTGTCATACAAGCTCTTCTGAAATCACAGAGAAAAACAAAGAAGCAACCAGAGCACCTCCCTCTGCTGATGCTCTGGGCTCAGATAGTCTTCCTTCTTCAGCAGCCTCCAGGGAGGAGGACAGGAGGGTGATGACAGGTGAAGTAGTGGCTGCCTCACTTTCTCAGGCCCCTTTTGAGGATTCTGGACAGATTGCACAGGGGAGAGAGGCGTTGGCTGCGGCCGAGGGCATGCTCCCTGGCCATCAGGAGAGCAGCCCAGCCCACCAAGAACCTGGGACTCTGGACTGCACGTGGGGAGGAGGTTCAGATAACTTCCAAGCCATTGCACAGGGAGGAAGAACAACCTGTTTTGAAAGTCACCTTGTGATCTCTGTTGTTCAGAATTCAACCAGCCTCTCAGAGCCTAACCAAGACCAGGGCCAATGCCTCGAGGCTTCCACCAGCTTAGAAGAAGGGAGGGCAAGCCCCAAACAGGGTACTGTCCTGCCTGGAGCCCTGAGAGGGGTTGGACTGGAAGCTCCCCCACAGCCACATGTGAAGCGGGAAGGGAGTGTTGGCTCTGGGCCAGCAGAAGCCTGCAGGGCTGGCATGGGAGGTCCCAGGCCAGCTCTGTTGCCGGATCAGAGCCCCAGGGGAGTCAGAGAGGAGGCCCTGAGTAGATGCCCACAGGAAGACTCGGGTTTTGGTGTCTCCTCATGGAGCCCTGGTGGCAGCAAGACCCTTGGCCTATCCCAGGGCCAGGAAGAGAGTAGATCTGGTCCTTGCTGGCAGCCGCGCAGCCCTCAACCTGTTGTTTGGGCTGCCCGTTCCTCCCCTTCCTCCACCTCACTGTGTTACAGAGATGGTGACCTGGGCAGGGGGGCTTCCACGGCCCCTCTACACCCTCACCACCCTTCCAGGGTCCCCTCCAGGGCCTGGGGAATGGAGAGAAGAGAGGGCCATGGCGGGAAACCTGGCGTGCTGTTGGCGCATGGCCTTGAGCCCAAAGGCATTAACGTGGAGCTGGGGCCAGCAGACGGCAGCACCCTGGAGGCCTCCGCCACTGCGGTCCTGCCTCTGACTGGGGGCTGCAGCTCCCCTGCTGCCCCCGACATGAGGACGAGCTCCCCCAGCCACTTGCTCACTGATGGGAGCTCCAGGTCAATAGGGGATCCTGAGAAGAAGGCTGCCGAGAAGAAAGTCCAAGCCAAGCTTGAGGCTCTCCCTTTCCCTGAGGGCAAGTGCTGCGATACTCCCGGGAGGTTGCAGGACAGCTCTGTGGGGGGCCAGGGTGCGAAGGGCTCTCAACCCAAGCCAGCAGCACTGGGGGGACCACACACCCTGAATTTAAGTGAACGATGTGTTGAGAGTGAGCTGCTGGAGGGACTACAACAGGGATGTTTGGGAAATGACATCAGATGCCTTCCAGAAGAGCCGCAACTTGCCCCAGGGTCCAGGGATCATGGTGGCTTGCATCCCCAAGACAAACTCGTAACAGAGTTAAAGTGTATCTCCAGATCTCAGGTTGACAGTCTATGGGAGGAGGAAGAGCAGCAGAGAGACCAGGCTGCAGGTGGCTGTGAAGACCCTGCGGGGGTCAGGAGTCCCCCATGTGCTGATGAAGGTGGCTCGGACAGCTGTCAGATTAGAGGTGCAGACAGAGAGGGCAGGATGGTGGTCAGGTCCCCTGTGTCCAAGACGATCTCGCCCAGGTTTGGTGACTCAGCCGCTGTCTCCTTAGGGCAACGCAGAGCATACTGGCCAGCAGCGCAGGGCCCCAGGCAGCCCTCTTCTGGTGGGGAGCAGCCGGCGCCCCACCACCGGGGTGCACGTCCTATAATTGCAGTCTTCTCTGGTCGCAAATACTCCAGACCACAGTTCTCTGTGGTCAGCTCTTCCCAGTCTCTTCAGGAGCTGAACTTGAGTGTGGAGCCTCCTTCCCCAACAGAGGAGGATATCATGGAGCCCAGCCGATTGTGGACCTCACACCCCAGGGGCACTTCCTCAGGAAAATCTGCGGTGAGAACGTCTCTTAATGCTGAGGGCTGTGATCAGGAAGCCTCCTCTGACTTGGACAGTATTGCTGCTGATCTCAGGCCCCTGCCACCCGCACCCCTGCCTTACTCAGCGACTTCAGGTTTCTCGAGAATGCCAACCCCCAGTCTCACGTCCGTCCATCCATCTGGTGCTCTGGAACAGGCCCAGTCAGGAAAGCCAGAGAGACTCGGTGGCCAAGCCAGGCCAGAGGAGTGGCACTCCATGGATGTGGACAGAGGAGCCCTGCTCTTGGGCCCCAGTGACGTCAACCCCTGCATCCTTCCCTGGCATCCCAAGGGGCCTGCGCGCACTGGCTGGAGGCAGCATGTGTTTGGCGGTGCAGTCAGTGTCTCCCGCTGCTCCACATCGCAGGGCCCGACACCACCAAACGTGGCCCAGAGCAGCATGGATAGCCGCCTAGAGGACCAGAGCTCCTTGTTCCGCTCCCACCTCAGCACCTTGGCCAGCACCCAGAGCCTTTTGAACAAACGCAGCAGCTTTGGAAATGCCCAAGGTTCACGTAAGGCCTGGGAGGTATGGGGTTCCTTGCCTGCCCTGAGGAACCCCGACATCCTGATCAGCTCTGAAGGAGCAGCCCCCTCGAAGGGTCCTGATGAGAGAGCCGAGTTCCGGGGCACCCCTGATGAAGTGGGTTTTCTGAGGAGGGAGCCCCCTTGGGCTGAGGGAAGCACTGCAGGTCCAGTGGATGAGATTATGCTGCTGTATCCATCCAAGGTGGGTGGTCCCATAGCTCAGTCCAGGATGGACACCTTGGAGCAAGGCACGCAGACCCTGGGCTGTGGGTCCCACTGGAGCTATTCTGACTTCTCGTCTGCCCAGTCAGATCTGGCCTCCTGGGCCAGCATGCACAACCTGTCTCTCCACCTCTCGCAACTCCTGCACAGCACCTCGGAGCTGTTGGGGAGTCTCTCCCAGCCAAGTGTGGCCGAAAAGGAGTGGAATGCCAAGAGGGACACCCCTCATGAGGTGCCCCAGACTCAGATGACGGACGGCTCTACTCAGACCACCATGGATGAGGGCATCCAGACTGACCTGGCCTCACCACCTCTCCACCTCCAGGCCCCAGAAGCCGACCCTCAGAAGGTCAATGTGATCCTTGAAGGGCTGGGCTCAGATCTCACTAGCATGTCTCAAGGAAAGGGACATGTTCCTAGGACACTTCAGAAGAGAGAGGCAGAGGAGACAGTGTGGAAAACAGCAGGGCCCCTACATCTTCAGGGAGAAGACAATCTTTGCAGGCCCCAGAGCGCCCCTGTACCCTCATTCCACTTCAACTTGCAGAAAAGCCCCTTTGGGCAGAACATGCCTTCTCTGAGCCCCCAGGCTTCTCCAGATGCCCTCCTGCCTCCCAGCTCCCAGGCAGAGGAGCCCTCCTGCCTGGCTGTTGGCAGACCCTGCCTCAGTGCGTTTTCCTCCCCAGGGCCCTGCCCCCACGCTGTGGAGTCTGTTGGGGAGCTCAGGGTGCAGAAGGAGCAGGGGTCCGCCAGCACCTTGCTGGTGGACAGGGCCTCCTCCCCGATCCTCACACTTAGTGCCAGCACCCCAGGGTTGGGGATCCCCCCAAGTGCCTTGTCTCTTTCATCTCCCTCAGCTCTTTCCCTTGACAGCCGCCAGAAACTCGTGTCCAGCCCAAGCCTTCCCCTTCCTGCCCCCTGGCCTCCAGTGGGTAATTTTTCTCAAACCACTGATGAGGCCGATGGCTTTCAGAGAGCAAGGGCTCCATGTGGAGAAGGTAGAAGTTCCTTAGAAGGGGGCGACCGCAGGCCCTTCTTTGGGGTGAGCTCCCAAGGCAACCCACAGCAGAGCACAAAGCTCCAAGTCCGTTTTGTGCAGCAGCCCCCGCGGCAGTGTCTGCCCAGGACCACCGCCGGGGTGCAGAGCAGACTGTCGCCCCCTCCACTGGGGAACAGGAGCCAGAGGCTGGCTGACAGCTTTCTGCCTGAGGACATGGCCTCACTAGAGTGTGGCCCACTGAGCAGAAGGGGGCCAGGTGGATGGCAGAGCAGGGCGGAGAAAAGGGGCGAGCGCTCAGCATCTCCCGCGGAGCTGCGGCCCGCTCTGGACGGTCCCTGTCCGTTGGGGGTCCTCCAGTGCCACAGCCCCTGCCCTTTCTCTGAGTTGACTGATACCCCAGGGCTCCAGGGTTGCGTCTTGGGCCCGCCTGTGGCCTGCCAGCCTGGGGGACTGCTGCCCCCCGGTTCCCAGATGCACACGGCTCCTGAGCCCCAACATCATGGTCTGAGGGACCTCCCCATACATAACAAATTTAGCGACTGGTGTGGGCCTCAGAATAGCTCTCCTGGAGGGCCAGGTACCGTGGATTCTCTGGGGACCAGATGGGATTGTAGCTCTGGAGAGCAGTCCCAGAGGCTCCCACAAGCCCCTGAGGACCAGAGCCGGGCACCTGAGTGGCCCCAGAGGGAACAGATCCCCCTGAAAGTTGGGGCCCAGAACCTCTCCCTCAGCACAGAACTCACAGAAGCAAAACTGCACCATGGCTTCGGGGAGGCAGACGCCCTGCTGCAGGTGCTGCAGAGCGGCACGGGGGAGGCGCTTGCTGCCGAGGAGGAGGAGCTACACGCCCGGTAAGGACCCGGCCCTGGGTGGGAGGCCAGAGGAGGCTAACAGCTGGCTGTTCCTCTCTCCCTGGCTCAGCTCTGGGATCTTCCAGGGGTCAGAGATAGATCTTAAGATGGAGAAGGGGCTTCAGGGTCAGCGTCAGTGACTCAGTCACGTTCTGTCTCAGTCCAAAACACACAGCAGAGACCCTCCAGAGGAAGCGGGCTGAAGGACATCAGAACTCCCGTTGGACACGAAGCCTCAGCCCCGAGAAACAACTGAGCTTCGCTCGGGACTTTGACCTCCCCAGCCGGCGCCGAGAATACCTGCAGCAGCTGAGGAAGGATGTTGTGGAGACCACCCGGTAGGTGGACCGAGTGCCCTGCGGGGAGTCGGCTTGGTGTGGGGTGAGAGCATGTGGGGAGCGGGGCCCGGACTCTAGTGTCCTGGACACCGGAGGCCACAGCTTTGTATGCCAGGAGTGGGTCCTACGTGCCTGTGGACAGTGGTAGGCAGCTGTGGAGAGAGAGGCAAAGGGAAAAAAGAGGGTGGGAGGGAGCTGTGGAGGGGGTAGAGTGGATAGAGGGGCCATGATGTGCTATGTAAGGCTGCAGGCCTGAGCCTCAGGATGTTTATAAAACCAAACTTGAAGACCCTGTGGGCAAAGAGAGGATGGGTCTTTCAAGAAGGCGGTGTTGCGGGCCTGGGCCATCGCCCACTGACCATGTTAGAAGGCATCTCTCCACCCCTCTGGTTTTCCCCAGGAGCTCAGGGTCAGCATCAAGGTCTTCTCACCCACCCTCTGACATAGAGCTGATGCTACAAGAATACCAGCGGG
Organism: Bubalus kerabau; assembly: GCF_029407905.1. Lineage (NCBI taxonomy): Eukaryota > Metazoa > Chordata > Mammalia > Artiodactyla > Bovidae > Bubalus > Bubalus kerabau. Next base: position 42,929,753 of record NC_073633.1, read on the forward strand.
CCCGTGAGGAGGCCAAAGTGGAGATTGCCCGGGCCCGGGACCGACTGCGGGAGCGGACTGAACAGGAAAAGCTGAGAATTCGCCAGCAGATCATCTCCCAGCTGCTGCGGGTGGGGAGTGGGGCAAGCTTCTGATTTCAGGGTGGGCTTGGGCCTGGGGCAGACCTCAGACTGGGTCAGCCATCACCATGCTGCCTCTGAGTCTTGGAACGTAGCATCTGGAGGAAGGTATCGGGTCCTGGTGCCTGTTCAGAGCTGCTTCGCTCTCTGTTTATATATCATCCTCATCAGACCAGCTCTCGTCCCCTGGCGAGAGTCTGGGAGGAGGCATCTTGGGAATATATTTGGGATTGGGACGGGGGCAGCCTGAGGGTATGAGGCTAAGGCAGGAGGCGCTGGGAGGCGATGGGAGTGTGGTAATGACGCACCTGAAGCTGGCTGATGCTGATCTGTCCTTCCCAGGAGGAGGAAAAACTACACACCTTGGCCACCTCTGGCTCCCGGTGCACCAGCTCCAATGGAAGCCTCTCATCTGGTGTCACCTCTGGCTATAATAGCAGCCCAGCCTTGCCAAGCCAGCTCCAGTCCCCAGACAGTGTGGTGAGTAGCAAATGCGAGGCATGAACCAGGGGCCAGGCCTGGTGATACTTAGGAAGTTGTGTCTCCTAGAGGCCACTCACTGCTGACATGAACCCTCATGAGCAATGGCCTTTGTTCTTCCCTGTGGTTTTGTCTCCCTTCCCTGTTCATTCATTCATTTATTCAACAGGTATTTATTTTGTGGGCACTATTTTAGTCACTGGGCAAAATTGTTCTTGTCCTTAAACAAATTATTAGAGGGAAGGAGCTTGTTTTATGATTAATTATTGTTGTAGAAAGTTCCATGAAGAAGGGGTGCAAAGACAATATGAAACAGGAACCTGACTTAGTCTGAAGGATCAGCAAAGATGCTCTGAAAAGACTGTGATTAAACTGAGACTGGAAAGGTGAGAGGTACTTAACTCAGTAGAAGTTGGTGTCTGGAGATACTTGCGGGGCAGAAGAGCTTTCCATGTGGAAGACTCAGCAAATGAGTCTTTAAGGGAAGAATTTTATGGGGAACTACAAGAAGGTCAGTGTGGCTGGAATGTAAAGAGTGAGATGGAAGAATCACACGAGAAGACTAGAAAAGGCAAGGTCATGTAGACTCTATTGAAAATCTGGCTGCTTTCTAATCCATATGATTTATGCTATTTCCTGAAGCTGCTGCTGAATTTTTTTAGTGGGGAGAATGACAAACGTGCCAGAGAAGAGGCAAGAACAGCCCCGGTAGACCCACTCATGACTGTGACAAAGCTGAGAGATGACAGTTACTTGGTTCAGGGCACTGCCCAAGTGGAGAATCCGACGTGCATGTGTTGACTAGAGAATCCACAGGCACCAGGGTGGATTGGAAGTTGGAGCCAGGGGGTGGGAGGAGTCAGAACCACACACACTTTGGGCTCAAAGGGCTTGTGATGTCCATGTGACGAGGAGCCCTGGAAGGGACAGGTTTTGAGGGGAAGATCACCATCTAGTTTTATATTGACTGTGTTGAAAATACTTGTGAGAAATGCAGGGGAGTAGTTGAAAATCAGGCAGCTGGGATCCAGATCTGGAGCTCAGAGGTGAAATCTGGCTGGGGATATAAAATCGGAAAGCAAAACTTTTATGCCTTTTATAAGCAAAACTTCACATAGTAAAAAAAAAAAATAGTACTCAAATAGTAACAAAGGTACAGAACGTCAAGTGCATCTTTCAGTCTCCTTTTTGCCTCCCCAGAAGCATTCATCCATCCCAGTTTGCTGTATATTTCCAGAGATATCCTGTGCATCTGTTAGGATATGTATATCTTTAATAAATATGTGTATTTTTTTGTAAAGTTCATGAATGGAAGCATACTGTATCCATTTTCTCTCTGCTCTTTTTCCTTAAAAATATTTTTTAGATATTGTTTTATATCAGTAAATCTTGTGCTTTTTTAAACAGCTGAATAGTGCTTTTCTCTTTTATTGCATGTTGTTTTGTTTCTGTTTTGTAAATAAGTTCATTTGTATCATCTTTTTAGATTCCACATACAAGTGATATCATACAATATTTGTCTCTTCTCTGTCTGACTTACTTCACTTAGTATGATAATCTCTAGGTCCATCCATGTTGCTGCAAATGGCTCTATTTCCTTCTTTTTTATGGCTGAGTAATATTCCATTGTATATATGAACCACATCTTCTTTATTCATTCATGAGTTGTTGGACATTTAGGTTGCTTTTGTGTCTTGGTTATTATTGTAAACAGTGCTGCAGTGAACACTGGGGTGCGTGTATGTTTTGAATTATGATTTTCTCCAGATATATGCCCAGGAGTAGAATTGCTAGATCATATGATAATTCTATGTTTAGCTTTTTAAAGAATCTCCAACTGTTTTCCATAGTGATTGTACCAATTTATATTCCCATCAACAGAGAGGGTTCCCTTTTCTCCACACCGTCTCCAGCATTTAGTGTTTATACAGTTTTTGATGATGGCCATTCTGATTGGTGTGAGGTGATATCACATTGTAGTTTCAATTGATTCGATAATTAGCAATGTTGAGCATCTTTCTATGTGCTTTTTGACCATCTGTTTATCTTCTTTGGAGAAATGTCTGTTTAGGTCTTGTGAGCATTTTTTGATTTTTTTTTTTAAATATATTGAGCTGCATGGGTTGTTTGTATATTTTGGAGATTAATCCCAGGTCAGTCACTTTGTTTACAAATATTTTCTCCCATTCTGTAGGTTGTCTTTTCATTTTGTTTATGGTTTCCTTTGCTGTACAAAAGATTTTTAAGTTTAATGAGTTCTTATTTATTTTTGTTTTTATTTTCATTACTCTAGGAGGTGTATCCAAAAAGATATTGCTGTGATTTATGTCAGAGTATTCTGCCTATGTTTTCCTCTATGAGTTTTATAGTATCTAGCCTTACATTTAGGTCTTTAATCCATTTTTATTTATTTTTGTGTATGGTGTTAGTGTTCTAATTACATTCTTTTACCTGTAGCTGTCCAGTTTTCCCAGCACCAGTTACTGAAGAGTTTATTTTTTCTCCAGTTTATACTCTTGCCTCCTTTGTTATAGATTCATTGACCACGAGTGTGTGGGTTTATTTCTGGACTTTCTATGCAGTCCCATGGATCTATAAATCTTTGTGCTAGTACCATACAGCTTGATTACTGTAGCTTTAGTATAATTTGAAGTCAGGGAGCCTGATTCCTCCTGCTCCATTTTTCCTTTTCAGGATTGTTTTGGCTATTCAGGGTCTTTTGTGTTTCCATACAAATTTAAAAATTTCTTGTTCTAGTTCTGTGAAAAATGCCATTGATAATTTGATAGGGATTGCATTGAATCTGTAGATTGCCTTGGTTAGTATGGTAATTTTGACAATACTGATTCTTCCAATTGAATAACGTGGTATATCTTTTCATCTGTTTGTATCATCTTCAGTTTCTTTCATCAGCACCTTATAGTTTTCGGAGTATAGGTCTTTTGCCTCCTTAAGTAGGTGTATTCCTAGCTATTTTTTTCTTTTTGCTGTGATAGTAAATGGAATTGTTTCCTTAACTTTTGTTTCTGTTTTTTCATTGTTAGTGTGTAGAAATGCAAGAGATTTCTGCATTTTAATTTTATATCCTGCAACCTTACCAAATTCATTTAGCTGTAGTAGCTTTCTGGTAGCAACTTTAGTATTTTCTATGTATAGTATCATGTCATCTTCAAACAGTGACAGTTTTACTTCTTCTTTCCCAATTTTTCTTTTACTTTTTCAATTTTTCCAACTTTTTTTATTTCTTTTCCTTCTCTGATTGCCATTGCTAGGGCTTCCAAAATTATGTTAAATAAAAGTGGTAAGAATCCACATCCTTATCTTGTTCCTGATCTTAGAGGAAATGCTTTCAACTTTTCATCATTGAGTATGATGTTAGCTGTAGGTTTATCCTATATGGTCTTTATTATGTTATGATAGGTTCCCTCTATGCCCACTTTCTGGAGAGGTTTGGTTTTTTTTTTTTTTTTTTGATCACAAATGGGTGTTGAATTTTGTCAAAAGCTTTTTCTATACCTGTTGAGATAATCATATGGTTTGTATTCTTCAACTGATTAATGTGGTGTATCACACTGATCGATTTCTGGATATTGAAAAATCTTTGCATCCCTGGGATAAATTCTACTTGATCATGGTATATGATCCTTTAATGATCCTATTGTTAGATTAGTTTTGCTAGTATTTGTTGAAGATTTTTGCATCTGTGTTTATCAGTGTTATTGGTTTGTAATTTTCTTTTTTTGTGATGTCTTTGGTTTTGGTTATCAGGGTGATGGTGGCCTCATAGAATGAGTTTGGGAGTGTTCCTTCCTCTGAAATTTTTAAAAATAGCTTCAGAATGATAGATGTTAAGTCTTATCTAGGTGTTTGATAGAATTTACCTGTGAAGCCATTTGCTCCTGGACTTTGGTTTGTTGGGAGTTTTTAAGTCACGGTTTCAATGTCAGTACTTGTGATTGGTCTGGCTCATATTTTCTGTTTCTTCCTAGTTCAGTCTTGGAAGAGTGTACCATTCTAAGAATTTGTCCATTTTATTGGCATATAGTTGCTTGTAGTAGTCTCTTATGATCCTTTCTATTTTTGTAATTATAACTTCTTTTTCATTTCTAACTTCATTGATTTGAGTCCTTTCCCTTTTTTTCTTGTTGAGTCTGGCTAAAGGTTTGTCATTTTTGTTTCTCTTTTTCAAAGAACCAGCATTTAGTTTCGTTGATCTTTTCTATTGTTTTCTTTATTTCTGCTCTGATCTGTGTGATTTCTTTCCTTCTGCTAACTTTAGGTTTTGTTTGTTCTTCTTTCCCTAGTTGCTTTAGGTGTAAGATAAGATTGTTGAGATTTTTCATTTCCTAAGGTGAAATTTTATTGCTATAAACTTCCCTCTTAGAACTGCTTTTTCTGCATCCCAAAGGTTTTGGATCATTTTCATTTGTCTCTAGGTATTTTTTTATTTCCTCTTTAATTTCATCAGGAATCCATTGGTCACTGAATAACATTGTTTAGCCTCCATGTGTTTGTGTTTTTTACAGTTTTTTTTCCTTTTAGTTGATTTCTAATCTCAGTATTATGGTCAGAAAATATGCTTGATATGATTTCAGTTTTCTTAAATTGGCAAACTTTTGCTTTGTGGCCCTGGAGAAGGTTATGTGTACACTTGAGAAAAATGTGTATTCAGCTGCTTTTGGATGAAATGTTCTATAAATTAAGTTCATCTGGTCTTATATGTCAGTCTTTTATTGATGATTGTTCAGCAGGTGTGATTTTGGTGTTTTGAGAGAGGAGGTAAGGTTAAGTCCTTCTACTCCACCATCTTGTCTCCTCCCCATAATGATTGTTGAATAGAGTAAAATTTAAATTCTCCCTCCTACCACAAGCTTATTCCTGTGCTACTCTATTATGTAATTTCAAATCACAAACACCACCCTCCCCAAATCACATGTTCACCAACTCTGAAGCTCTGTAGTATATTCCTTCTTGTTTGCTTTTTACATGAAAGTTAGGATTAGCTTGTTTAGCTCAATTATAAAAACTTCTTATTTTTAATGGGACTATATTAGATTTATAAATCAACTTATAGAAAAATCACATCTTATCCTGTGTAATTTCCTAACCAAGAATATAGAAGGTTCAGTCCTTTTTATGATTTAAAAGTTTCCCTTCATGTGTCTCTAAAATTACATATCAGATTTCTTCTTACTTTATCTTTTTTATTTCTGTTATAAATAGGTTTCCTCTTCCTTTATGTCTTCTGTCTGGTTGTTTTCTTGTGTTTATGAAAGTTAAGTTGAATGCTGTGTGTTAATTTTGTGCCCATACTGTTTTTTGACTGATTCTCTAGGTCTACATTTATACAGTAGTCACTAACACAGGCAGCTTAATTTAATTATGTTAAAATTTCAGTTAAGTCACACTAGCCACATTTCATATGGTCAGTAAACATATGTGGTTAGTGCTTACCATATTGTGAAGCTGTGCCCTTGATTTTTTTTTAAGATATACAACCACATCCTCTGCAAATAGTGATCATTTGACCATTTGTTTTCTAATTTTTGAACCACTATTTTCTTCTTCTTTTCTAATTGAATGAACCTAATGCTACTGCTAAGTTGCTTCAGTTGTGTCTGACTCTGTGCGACCCCATAGACGGCAGCCCACCAGGCTCCCCCATCCCTGGGATTCTCCAGGCAAGAACACTGGAGTGGGTTGCCATTTCTTCTCCAATGCACTAAAGTGAAAAGTGAAAGTGAAGTCGCTCAGTCGTGTCCGACTCTTAGCGACCCCATGGACTGCAGCCTACCAGGGTCCAGTCCATGGGATTTTCCAAGCAAGAGTACTTCAGTGGGGTGCCATTGCCTTCTCCGAATGAACCTAATGTCCCAGCATAAATAAAATAATAGTGATGACAGTAAACATCCTCATCTCTTATTTCAGGCTTTAGTGGGAATGCTTCAGGAATTTCCTTCATTTAAGCTGAACGCTAACATTTGAGTTGAAACAGATGTATTTTGCAATACTAAGGAAGCATTTGTCTATTACTATTTTATAGAGTATTCTTATCCAGAAGGTTATTTCAGAGTCTCTAGAGATGAGTGTTTAAAGATCTAGGGGCTAATAATTAATTCATACATTCTTATAATACTTTATATACTTATACGTAGGATATCTTCTTTTAATGTACATTCAGAGTCTGTTTGCTAATATTGTATTCAGAATTTTGTGTCAGTATTTATGAATTTTTTTCCTGTAGTTTTTGTTTTTACAGTATATTTCAGATTTTTGTATCAATGTTATACTTTCCATAGAAAAAAAAAGGTTGAAATTTTCTTTTTCAATGTTTAGGAATAGTTACAAAGATAATGGAAATGTTTACTCCTATTGAATTGTCAGATTAAAGTCAGATGATGCCAGGTCTTGGGGACGTAGGAACCTTATAAGGTCTTATGACCCAGCAGTGCTTGCAAAGATTATGAGGGAACATGTATGAAATTATTTCCTAAAGCATTATTTGAAGTGATAATGAATTGGAACCTGGTAGCGATGGACATGAGTTTGAGAACTCCGGGAGTTGGTGATGGACAGGGAGGCCTGGCGTGCTGTGATTCATGGAGTTGCAAAGAATCGGACATGACTGAGCAACTGAACTGAACTGAACTGAGAGAATGCCATGGATATATAAGATGTGGTCAATGCACATTTGTAATACTATGTAAAAGTCAGTCAGTTCAGTCGCTCAGTCATATCTTAACTCTTGGCTGACCCCGTGGACTGCAGCATGCCAGGCTTCCCTGTCCATCACCAACTCCCAGAGCTTACTCAAACTCATGTCCATTGAATCGGTGATGTCATCCAACCATCTCATCCTCTGTTGTTCCCTTCTCGTCCCACCTTCAACCTTTCCCAGCATCAGAGTCTTTTCAGATGAGTCAGTTCTTTGCAGCAGGTAGCCAAAGTATTGGAGCTTCAGCTTTAGCATCAGTCCTTCCAATGAATATTCAGGACTGATTTCCTTTAGGGTTGACTGGTTTGATCTCCTTGCTGTCCAAGGGACTCTCAAGAGTCTTCACCAACACCACAGTTCAAAAGCATCAATTCTTTGGCATTCAGTTTTCTTTATGGTGCAACTCTCAGATCCATACATGACCACTGGAAAAACCATAGCTTTAACTAGACAGACCTTTGTTGGCAAAGTGATGTCTCTGCATTTTAATATGCTATCTAGGTTTATCATAGCTTCTCTTCCAAGGAGCAAGTGTCTTTTAATTGTATGGCTGCAGTCACCATCTGCAGTGATTTTGGAGCCCAAGAAAATAAATTCTGTCGCTGTTTCCATTGTTCTGCATCTATTTGCCATGCAGTGATGGGACTGGATGTCATAATCTTACTTTTTGAGTGCTGAGTTTTAAGCCAGATTTTTACTCTCCTCTTTCACTTTCATCAAGGGGCTCTTTAATTCCTCTTCCCTTTCTGCCATAAGGGTCAAATTATCTGCATATTTGAGGTTATTGATATTTCTCCCTGCAGTCTTGATTTCAGCTTGTGTTTCATCCAGTCCGGCATTTCACATGGTGTACTCTGTGTATGAGTTAAATAAGCAAGGTGGCAATATACAGCCTTGACTTACTCTTTTCCCAATTAGGAACCAGTCCATTGTTCCATGTCCAGTTCTAACTGTTGATTTTTGACCTGCATACAGATTTCTCAGGAGGCAGGTAAGGTAGTCTGGTATTCCCACCTATTTTAAGAATTTTCCACAGTTTGTTGTGATTCACACAGTTAAAGGCTTTGGCATAGTCAATGAAGCAGAAGTAGATGTTTTTCTGGAATTCTCTTGCTTTTTCTGTGATCCAGCAGATGTTGGCAATTTGATGTCTGGTTCCTCTGCCTTTTCTAAATGCATCTTGAACATCTGAAGGTTCTCGGTTCACGTACTGTTGAAGCCTGGCTTGGAGAATTTTGAACATTACTTTGCTAGCATGTGAGATAAGGATAATTGTGCGGTAGTTTGAGCATTCTTTGGCATTGCCTTTCTTTGGGATTGGAATGAAAACGGACCTTTTCCAGTCCTGTGGCCACTGCTGAGTTTTCCAGATTTGCTGGCACTTTCACGGTATCATCTGTTAGGATTTGAAATAGCTCAGCTGGAATTCCATCACCACCACTAGCTATATTCCTAGTGATGCTTCCCTAAGATCCACTTGACTTTGCATTCCAGGATGTATGGCTCTAGGTGAGTGATCACACCATCATGGTTATCTGGGTCATTAAGATCTTTTTTGTATAGTTCTGTGTATTCTTGCCACCTCTTCTTAATCTCTTCTGCTTCTGTTAGGTCCATACCATTTCTGTCCTTTATCGAGCCCATCTTTGCATGAAATGTTCCCTTGGTACATCTAATTTTCTTGAAGAGATCTCTAGTCTTTCCCATTATATTGTTTTCCTCTATTTCTTTGCATTGTTCACTTAAGTAGGCTTTCTTATCTCTCTTTGCTATTCTTTGGAACTCTGCATTCAGATGGATATATCTTTCCTTTTCTCTTTTGCTTTTCACTTGTCTTCTTTTCTCAGCTATTTGTTAGGCCTCCTCAGACAACTATTTTGCCTTTTACATTTCTTTTTCTTGGGAATGGTTTTGATCACCACCTCCTATACAATGTTACGAACCCGTCCATAGTTCTTCAGGCACTCTATCTATCAGATCTAATCCCTTTAGTCTATTTGTCACTTCCACTGTATAATCATAAGGGATTTGACTTAGGTCATACCTCAATGGCTTATTGGTTTTCCCTACTTTCTTCAAATTAAGACTGAATTTTGCAATAAGGAGTTCATGATCTGAGCCACAGTCAGCTCCTGGTCTTGTTTTTGCTGACTCTATAGACCTGCTCCATTTTTGGCTGCAAAGAATATAATCAATCTGATTTTGGTATTGACCATCTGGAGATGTCCATGTGTAGAGTCATCTCTTGTGTTGTTGGAAAAGGGTGTTTGCTATGACCAGTGTGTTCTCTTGACAAAATTTGTTAGCCTTTGCCTTGCTTCATTCTGTACTCCAAGGCCAAGCTTGCCTGTTACTCCAGGTATCTCTTGACTTCCTACTTTTGCATTCCAGTCCCCTATGATGAAAAGGACATCTTTTTTGAGTGTTGTTTCTAGAAGGTCTTATAGGTCTTCATGGAACTGTTAAACTTCAGCATCTTTGGCATTAGTGGTTGGAGTATAGACTTGGATTACTGTGATATTGAATGGTTTTCCTTGGAAATGAACAGAAATCATTCTGTCATTTTTGAGATTGCACCCAAGTACTGCATTTTGGACTCTTTTGTTGACTATGAGGACTGATCCATTTCTTCTAAGGGATTCTTGCCCACAGTAGTAGATATAATGGTCATCTGAGTTAAATTCATCCATTCTGGTCCATTTTAGTTCACTGATTCCTAAAATGTCAATGTTCACTCTTGCCATCTCTTGTATGACCACTTAAAATTTACCTTGATTCATGGACCTAACATTCCAGGTTCCTATGCAATATTGTTCTTTACAGCATCAGACTTTACTTCCATCACCAGTCACATCCACAACTGGGCATTATTTTCACCTTGGCTCAGCCTCTTCATTCTTTCTGGAACTACTTCTCTGCTTTTCTCCAGTCGAATATTGGGTACCTACTGACCTGGGGAGTTCATCTTTCAGTGTCCTATCTTTTTGCCTTTTCATACTTTCCTTGGGGTTCTCAAGGCAAGAATACTAAAGTGGTTTGCCTTTCCCTTCTCCAGTGGACCACATTTTGTCAGAACTCACTACCATGACTCGTCTGTCTTGGGTGACCCTACATGGCATGGCTCATAGTTTCATTGAGTTAGACAAGGCTGTGATCCAAGTGATCAGTTTGGTTCAGTTCAGTTCAGTCACTCAGTCGTGACTAACTCTTTGCGACCCCATGAATCACAGCACGCCAGGCCTCCCTGTCCATCACCAACTCCTGGAGTTTGCCCCGACTCATGTCCATCGAGTCAGTGATGTCATCCAGCCATCTCATCCTCTGTCGTCCCCTTCTCCTCCTGCCCCCAATCCCTCCCAGCATCAGAGTCTTTTCTAACGAGTCAACTCTTCGCATGAGGTGGCCAAAGTACTGGAGTTTCAGCTTTAGCATCATCCCTTCCAAAGAAATCCTAGGGCTGATCTCCTTCAGAATGGACTGGTTGGATCTCCTTGCAGTCCAAGGGACTCTCAAGAGTCTTCTCCAACACCACAGTTCAAAAGCATCAATTCTTCAGCGATCAGCCTTCTTCACTGTACAACTCTCCATTCCATAAATGACCACAGGAAAAACCATAGCCTTGACTAGATGAACATTTGTTGGCAAAGTAATGTCTTTGCTTTTGAATATGCTATCTAGGTTGGTCATAACTTTTAAGCATCTTTTAAATGCTTAAAAGACGTTTAAGTAAGCGTCTTTTAATTTCATGGCTGCAGTCACCATCTGCAGTGATTTTGGAGCCCCCAAAAATAAAGTCTGACACTGTTTCCACTGTTTCCCCATCTATTTCCCATGAAGTGATGGGACCGGATGCCATGATCTTCGTTTTCTGAATGTTGAGCTTTAAGCCAACTTTTTCATTCTCCACTTTCACTTTCATCAAGAGGCTTTTTAGTTCCTCTTCACTTTCTGCCATAAGGGTGGTGTCGTCTGCGTATCTGAGGTTATTGACATTTCTCCCAGCAATCTTGATTCCAGCTTGTGTTTCTTCCAGCCCAGCGTTTCTCATGATGTACTCTGCATATAAGTTAAATAAGCAGGGTGACAATATACAGCCTCGACATACTCCTTTTCCTATTTGGAACCAGTCTGTTGTTCCATGTCCAGTTCTAACAGTTGCTTCCTGACCTGCATATAGGTTTCTCAAGAGGCAGGTCAGGTGGTCTGGTATTCCCATCTCTTTCAGAATTTTCCACAGTTTATTGTGATCCACACAGTCAAAGGCTTTGGCATAGTCAATAAAGCAGAAATAGATGTTTTTCTGGAACTCTCTTGCTTTTTCCATGATCCAGTGGATGTTGGCAATTTGGTCTCTGGTTCCTCTGCCTTTTCTAAAACCAGCTTGAACATCTGGAAGTTCATGGTTCACGTATTGCTGAAGCCTGGCTTGGAGAATTTTGAGCATTACTTTACTAGCGTGTGAGATGAGTGCAATTGTGCGGTAGTTTGAGCATTCTTTGGCATTGCCTTTCTTTGGGATTGGAAGGAAAACTGACCTTTTCCAGTCCTGTGTCCACTGCTGAGTTTTCCAAATTTGCTGGCATATTGAGTGCAGCACTTCCACAGCATCATCTTTCAGGATTTGAAATAGCTCAACTGGAATTCCATCACCTCCACTAGCTTTGTTCATAGTGATGCTTTCTAAGTCCCACTTGACTTCACATTCCAGGATGTCTGGCTCTAGGTGAATGATCACACCATCGTGATTATCTGGGTCATGAAGATCTTTTTTGTACAGTTCTTCTGTGTATTCTTGCCATCAGTTTGGTTAGTTTTCTGTAATTGTGGTTTCCATTCTGTCTCCCCTCTGATGGATAAGAGGCTTGTGGAAGCTTCCTGATAGGAGGGACTGGCTGTGTGGGAATCTGGTCCTTGCTCTGATGGGAGGGACCATGCTCAGTAAATCTTTAATCCAGTTTTCTGTTGATGGGTGGGGCTATGTTCCCCCATGTAGCTTGGCCTGAGGCTAAACTATGGTAGGAGTAATGGTGGTAAACTCCTTCAAAAGGACTTATGCCAGGACTGTTGTATTCAATGTAAGAGTTAGAATCAACAAATTGGATGAACACCTAGGCAAAGTACTGAATGAAAAGCACTATGAAACAGTGAGGTAAAACACATTACTATTTGTATAAGTTAAAACTAAAATTTGTATAAATTAAAACTACATACAGTAAAAAATCCTTTTATAAGAATACATACAAACAAAAAGATGTATTCTAAAGAAGTCAGGATAATTTAAGGTGGGTAGGAGAGGGAAATTGGGGATGAGAGATTAAAATATTTTTAGAATTACCTAATTTTTTAAAATGGAGTATAATGATCCTGTGAAAATGACAAGGCCTGGTGTTTGGCAGGATAAGCTGTTTGAAAAATTTCTTCTGTGGAAAGTGGTCTGTTGAGATCAGAGTTCGGCAAACTCCTTTGGCTGTATCTGGTCCTCCAGTTGTTTTTGTAAATAACATTTTACTAGAATATGGCATCTCTTATTTTTTTATGTGTTCTCTGTGGTTGCTTTTATGGTATAGTGATAGAGGTAAGTAGTTGCATCTATTAAAATGGTCCACAAAGCCTTAGATACTTACTATACCCTTTACAGAAAAGTTTGCCAACCTCTGTTTTAGATTTTCCATCTCTTCTGAAGTCAGTTTTGATTTGAACTTGTTAATTTCTGCCCTTTAAAATAATTAATTCCTTCTTCCACTGATAATTTCGTAGTTTTTCCTTGTGTCATGGTCAGTAATTTTGTAGGATGTGTTTGTCTGCTGTTTTCTCTTGATTAGATTGTGGTTATGCATTTTTGGCAAGAATACCACAGAAACTGTGTCCTCTCGGTTGGGGTTGCCAGACAAAGCAAAGAAAAATGCAGGATACTGGCTATTCTAGAATTTCAGAGAAACAACAAATAGCACTGTGGTGTATATTCCATGCAATGCCTTATCCTCAGTATTTCAGAGGGTACTTGATGTCATTATGTCTTGTTAGTGATGTTAACCTTGAAGTTATGGTAGTGGCTAGAATCTCTCCACTGAACGTTAATATTTTTCTCTTTATAATTAATAAACATCATGGGAAAGATAGAGACCATGCAGATATACTGTTTTATCTCAAATTTTTGTCCACTTATTTTAGCACCCATTGGTGTATGCCTAAAAAAAGTATTAATGTGGTGTTTTAATGGCAATTTTGTATTTCCCTAATTTCTTCTACATTTATTGATTCTTCTGGTATTTCTTTAAGGTAGTATTATTGTTTCTCTCCCTATTTAGATTTATCCAATTATTTATTTTGTTCAGTTTGGACTCATAAATATTTCATTCTATGAGTTATAATCCAGTATTATCATTATTAATTGCCCAGATTGATCCAGATTTTATTTTTTGAAGTTCTTTTTCTTTCAGATTGAGTCTTATGCCCTTTTAACATGCCCATCCTTTCTGAGCACTTCCTTTAGTTCATTTATTCTTTTGTTGTTGCTGTTGTTATAACTTGTTGACTTTTAGTACATTCACAGAGTGGAATATCCATCAACACAATCAATTTTGGGATATCTTCATTACCCCAAAAAGGAACCCTCTACCCTTCTTAGTTATTACTTCCCAAACACACGATCCCCAACTCTTTGTAAGCCATTAATCTACTTACGTCCTGTCTCTATGGATGTGTGTATTCTGGACATTTCATATAAATGGAATTATACAATATGTGGTCCTTTGTGACTGGCTTCTTTCAGTCATAATGTTTCCAGGGTTTCTTGATGTCCTACAGTTGCTATAACAAATTACCATAAACAGAGTGGCTTAAAACAACTGAAACTTCTTCCAGAGTTCTTGAGCCTGGGAGTGTGAAATCATGGTGTCAACAAGGCCATGCTGCTTTTGAAAACTCTAGGGGAAGAATCTAAAGTTCCATGCCTCTTTCTGAGCTTCTGGTAGTGGCTGGCAGTCCCTGGCTTGTAACTGGATCACTCCAGCCTCTGCCTCTGGCATCACATGGCTTCTCCCCCTGTGCCTCTCTGTCCCTATGTCTTCATGTGGCCTTCTTATAAGGACACCTGTCATTGGATGTAGGTCCCACTCTAATCCAGTAGGATCTCATTGTAACTCAATTACATCTGCAAAGACCCTATTTCCAAATACAGTTACACTTATAGAGAGCAGGAGTTAGGACTCCAGTATATCTTTTTTTGAACCCACGCACGGTTCATCCACACTGTAGCATGTATCAGAATTTCATTCCTTTTTATGGCCAAAAATATCACACAGGATGATTATCATATTTATTTGTCCATTCATAAGTTGATGGACATTTAGTTTGTTTCCACTTTTTGCCTACTATGAATAATGCTGCTGTGAGAGGGAGGTGCTCAGCAAGATGTGGACTGGGACCTGTTCGCTAGACCCAGGCACATGGATCTAGCAAAGGCTGGCCTTGAGTGGGTTCCGAGGGGATGGAGGCAGTAGATGGCAAATAGCGACAGTCCTTTCAAGTCTATGAAGAGCAAAGATGCCTATAAAGGAAGGTTTTAAAGGTGGGAGAAATCTTTGCATGCTTAAATGCTCATATGAAGAACCTAGTGAAGAGGAAGAGGTGGAGGCAACAAGTGAAGAACGAGGTGATCAGTAGTGAAAAGTTCTTAAGAGGGTGGCAAAGTATCTCAGTCTGAAGCAGACTGGATGTTGCAGGAAGAAGAAAGGAGATGAAGAGTACCTCTGTTTACGTCTTCTTGTGTTTAAAGCAGCACAAAGTTAGGAACTGATGATAGAGGTAGGATGGTAAGTGCCTGTTAGATCCAGCAGAAGTCAAGGGTCGTGTCATTGAGGAGCTGCTTGCAGTAAAGGTGGGGTCTGGCTCCCAATTTCCTGATGATGGGAAAGATTGAAGGCAGGAGGAGACAGAAGACAACAGAGGATGAGATGGTTGGATGGCATCACTGACTCAATGGATATGAGTTTGAGCAAACTCCGGGAGATGGTGAAGGGCAGGGAAGCAAGGTGTGCTGCAGTCCATGGGGCTGCAAAGAGTAAGACACAATTTAGTGACTGGACTGGAACTGGTTCCACATTACAACCTTGGGCTTAGCCATTGGACGTGGGGCTGGGGCCAAAAGTCAAGCTTTTCACAGCCCATCACTTTCCCTCCCCATCCCACCTCCCAGTTGGGCTTTGTTTGCTGCTCACACTAAACGCAGCTCCAGCCATGGCCTCATTCCAGTTGCTTCAGTGGGCAGAAGGTCCCCTCACCCAATGACCCCTAGTACCTCTCAGGCCCCAGTTTATACTGATCCCTGTTGGAATTCTTTTACAAGCAACCTTGAACTTGTGACTTGAAGGGCAAGGAAACTCTCCAGGGACTGGTTTCTATTGCTCTTGACTTCTTGGGGGCATCCAGCTTCCTGTAATCCCAGTGGGGATGACCTTTTCACTGGAGCCTTTATGTTGAAGACTGTGCAGTTCAGAGGCAGAGATGATTCTGCACTGGCTTTCTGGTGTTCTGCTCTCTCGCTCCTTTGGCTCTGGTCCTGAGCATCTTCTCTTCTGCAGGGCAACACAAACTTGCCTGATTCCAGAGACTCCTGGGTAGGGGAAGTGCGGGGCCGCTCTTCAGTGAGGAACAATCAGCTGAATCTGGCTGGCTCTACCTGGAAAAGCTTAGCCTACAGTAAGTGGTGGGGCAGGTACCTGCCTTGTGTGGGGACTTCAGGGCTGAGGTCTGCTAGATCCTGGGGGGTTGCTGTCCCTCAGGATGCTGGTGCTGCCCCAAGGCCTTGATGCTCAGGAGCCTCCACCTATTCATTGTAGGCTGCAGAGCCGCCTTGGGCAGTTGCTGCTGTTCCCCGTCCAGCCTGTCCAGCCTGGGGACCTCCTTCTCTTCCTCATACAAGGATTTGGCCAAGCACATTGTGGACCTCTCTATGGCTGATGTGAGGTTTCCTGCAGCAGACTCTGCTCGGTGGGGAGGGAGGAGGAAGAGGGGAGGAACAGGGCAGATGAGGACTTCTTCAGCAGCTCTCTATCTTTACAAAAGGGGCAATTCAGGGAACGCTGGCCTGAGGGACTCATCCAAGGGCCTGCTTTGTACCAACTGTGCCCACTAATCTGGGTGTGGTCACTGTGTCCCCAGGTAATGGCTGCTTGCTCAGATAACCTGAACAACCTCTTCAGCTGCCAGGCAGCAGCTGGCTGGAAGTAAGTTGCTTTGCACAGTGTCTTATTGTTGCAGCCCTGGTGGCCTTGTCTCTTCCTTTGCCTTCTCCACCCTGGCTTCCTTGAGTGCCTCACCTGAACTCTTCTTATGTGACCCTAGAACCCAGTTTTTACCCCATCCTCTTCTTCCCCACCCTTGGTGTCTCCCCCAGCCATCAGGGCGAGGAGCAGGAGGTGCAGCTGTACTACAAGATGTTCTCTTCTACCCGGCATGGCTTCCTGGGGGCTGGCGTGGTGTCCCAGCCATTGTCTCATGTGTGGGCAGCTGTGAGTGACCCCACCTTGTGGCCCCTGTACCATAAGCCCGTCCAGACAGCGAGGCTGCACCAGCGGGTGACCAACAGCATCAACCTGGGTGAGCCCCGGGAACACAGGCAGCGCTCTTGGGAGGCTGGGTACTCAGGCTTGGTCTAGTCGGGTGTCAGGCTGTACAATGATGGGGTGTCACAGGGCACCTTCTGACTTTCTGCATCCCTGCCCCTCCAGTGTATGTGGTGTGCAATACCACCGTGTGTGCACTGAAGCAGCCACGGGATTTCTGTTGTGTCTGCGTGGAAGCCAAAGAGGTGCCTGCCTTGCTGGTGGTAAAGATGTGGGAGGAACTTGGGCTGGCATGTTGTGAAAAGCAATCTCTGTGGGCATCCCGTCCTCTGGGTGGGGAGGAGGGCAAATTGGACATGGTGTGTGGCAGTGGGGAGGGCCTCAAAGGCTGGTCTTTCCACGGTACTGCCTGCGCTGGAGCCTGTCCCTGGTGGAGC
Source organism: Bubalus kerabau (assembly GCF_029407905.1). Taxonomy (NCBI): domain Eukaryota; kingdom Metazoa; phylum Chordata; class Mammalia; order Artiodactyla; family Bovidae; genus Bubalus; species Bubalus kerabau. The sequence goes on from NC_073633.1 coordinate 42,947,070, forward strand.
CACATTACATAGGCTGAACTCACACTGCTGTTTCTAGGGGCAACTGTCTATCATGGCAGCTCAGTCTGTGTATGACGCATCCATGCCGAGACCCAGCAGGGAGATGGTCCGAGGGGAGATCCTGCCCAGCGCCTGGATCCTGCAGCCCCTCACTGTGGAAGGGAAGGAGATCACCAGAGTCATCTACTTAGCCCAGGTGATTCACCTCCTGCAGCTGGTCTCACAGCATGCCTTGTTTTGACCCCAGCCTCATGGGAGCTTACTGTAAAGCTGTTCAACATCCTTTAGGACCCAGGACCTGTGGCCTGAGGCTGGAGGTTTAAGGGCTTCTTGGGTCACAAACCAGTGGTGAATCAGAGGAAGGAATGAGGCAGAGCTGACCAACCTTCTTGAAAGCTGCTATTTTCAGAGCCTGGTGGCCTTCATCCTCTGGCTGTTCCCAGGGTTCTCGGGACATAGATGAGTCATTATGAGGCAGAGCAGCAGCCTCAGTTTCCTGACTTGGCATTGGGAAGTGAAGCTTTTGTCTAGATCTGAACAGCAGCGTACAGGACTGTGCACAGCTCAGTTCAGTTTGTCCCATCACCGCAGCTACTTATGGCTGAAGTATGCCCCAGTGCGTACCTTTAACTCTTCCCTCTCTGGTTATTTCAGGTAGAACTTGGTGCTCCAGGATTCCCCCCTCAACTTCTAAGCTCCTTCATCAAACAGCAGCCACTGGTTATAGCCAGACTGGCTTCCTTCCTTGGTAGTTAGCATCTCACAGTCAAGATGGCACTCCAGGATGCCCCAGAATTGCTGGGGCAGTTCTTGTTACTCTGTATCCTGATGCAAGAAGAGCCAAGGCTACCTGCTGTGGCCGACTGAATAGATGGCATTCCGCCCCAAAGTTCCAGTGAAACCTGGTCGGCACTTGGTCACAGCTGGCACCTCCGCAGAGCAAGGGCACTTGAGCTTCTGGCTCTGGCCGTCCAGTGTGAATGAAGCTCAACTCACCTTTTTGGATTTCTCACCTTTTTTTTCCTGTCTCTGGGACCCTATGGCATATAGGCTACTCAAGGATCAGGATTGGGTACAGCCAGTAGAGCTGGGAAATGGCAGTGCTCTGACATGGTGCTTACTTAGTTTGGTGCAGCCCTTGGGCTGGTAGAGAAGCTGCCATCAGCCAGCTGAGTGAATCTGCCTCCAGCACTGTGGGATGGAGTGTTAGGAAATACCAAAACAGAAAATGGTTTAAAAAAACATCTACACAAACCAGAACAATGATGTAGAATTGTTTCTCCTCCTTGAATCTTTACAGATTGCTTTATTATTAATTTTTGCCTTACCCCACCCCCTTCCTTTCCCTCGCAGGAGAGGACGTTCGTTTGGGTCTTGGCCCAGTTAGGAGTACTGACCAGTGCTGTGTTATGGAGCCATCACTCCAGAGCTCAGTAGAATGAGAAACAGCACTGTAGAAGCTGGCTGGATAGATTTGGGGTCCGGGTGGGGCCCAGATCCTTGAGGAAGACTGGGGATGGGGCTTGGGCATCTCTCATTTCAGAGATGAAAAACTGTCTTTTGAAGACGGGAGGGATGATAGTGGACTTCCTAGAGGAGGTAAGTGATTTGTTAGGAGGAAGCTCAGCTCCATTCCTTACCTCACTTGAAGGCTTGGTTCCAGCCTTCAGGCTCTTGAGCATTCCACACACTGCTGTAGCCCCTTCTGTTCTAGGGTGGGATGGAGACTGGGTTCAGTTTTCTGACTGAACTTGAGCTTTTATTCTTTATGGTTACTTGAAAGTGGTAGGGGTAGGAGAGATTCTTGGCTTCAGTTCTGGTGCCCAGAATCTTTGGTAGAAGAGGGTGACCATATGGGGATTGAGATGATGTGGTAAAAAGGTAAATTTCTGCATAGTCCAGCAGAGATTTATTTTTCTGAAAGTATTTGAGGATTTTTTTCCCCTCTTACCTCAGATTAAGTTATTTATATATTATTGAAGGTTTTTTTTTAAAAAAAATTGCTTTTAAACTTATTTTTCTGGTTAATATTTTGTTAACACTTGATATATTTAACACCCTATTTATGTACTCCCATATCTTTTCATATGATTAAGACCACTGATTGAAAAGTTCAGAACACTTGCAAATTAAAAGTCCGGTGTGTACTTTTATTCAGTGAAGACTACCCTGGGATAGCCTAAGTGTGTCATTTGAGCTCAGAATTCAGCCTCGATTATGATGGCAGTAACTGCTCATGGCCCAGTTTCAAGCTATATAGTTTACACATATATACTGTTTCCTATGAGCTCAGCACTGCTTTGCATATAAAGAGCAACCAGATTAGTTGCCCAGCTATTGCCAGCTGTAGCCCAAGTATGAACAGGAGGGACGATTCCAGAACAGTCACTGGCACACCCAGCGGTAACCACAGAGCCCTGGAAGGAAGTTCTTTAGCAGGTGTTTACCTCTGGAGCTTCTGAGGCAGAGCCAGCAGTGGGAATCTGAATATGTGGGCAGGCAGCCCCACGGAGACCATATCCCCTGAACTAGAGAAGCCACAAGCCAGGCATGTGAGTCAGCAAATCAAAGAATATTAGCTGACGCTGGTGTTAAGATATTTGGTTCTCAGACTTTATTGTGCATTAGAATCTCGGAAAGGATTTGTGACACCCCAGGCTGGCCCCCACTCAAGTTTCTGATTTAGAGGCCTGGAGGGGCCCACATATTTGTATTTCTAGGAAGTCCCAGGTGATTGTGAGGCTGCTGGTCTGGAGACCACACGTTGAAAACCACTGTTGAGATAACTAGTAGAAAGCAGGCATATGGAAAAGAATCTAAATACTAATGAGTTCACTAATTCATTAGCTGCCTGTCTCTAATTCCTTTCTTATTGCCTGCCTAAAGTAAGCTTTTAAGGTTCACACAGACCAGCGTTGTTTCCTGAATTGGGCCTGTTGCTGTTTAGCTGAGTAGCCTTTAACTCAGCATCTTCCAGGGCTCCAGGCTTTCCTCCCTGCTTGCTTGTCTATCTCACCTCACATGGAGCTGAGTGTCTGAAGTAGCTGCTTACCTTGGGACTCAGCTTCCTGGAGCAGTGCTTTTGTTGAGCCATACCTGATGGGTGCAGAAAGGTTAAGACATTTCTTAAAACTTTTTTGGTTCCCAAGTATTTAGAACTTTCAGAATTTCCTATAGTATGTTAGATTCAAAGGACAGATGAAGAAAAAAGGTTCAGATGCAAAAACTTATTGATTTGGATGAGCTGAGGGGAAGGGCAGGTCACAGCCTGACTCGGCAGCAGTGTGACTGGAGTCGTATGTGGTATGGGAGACATCCCATTTTTACCCTTCTGTGCTGACAGGACCTATTGTAACGGCACACAGCACACCTCTTTAGGCCCAGAGCCTCTTACCTAGGTAGCTTCCTTGGGTTGGAGACCTCTTTGACAGCTGAGAACTTTTCCTCTAAGAAATACACACACATGCACAGACAGATTTTGTGTCACTTCAAGAGGGTTCACTGAGTTCCCTTCTCCTTTCCCTGGCAGAGACTGAATCTCTCTGCACACACTGCCAAAGTAGAAAAACCATGAATTTTACAGGAATGAATTTAATGCACATTATCAAAGTAGTGCTTTCTTAGAATCAGTGCACCATTTATAAATGTAGAATGCTTCTGTTCTGAGTTAACTCAAAACATCCCCAACTCCCACCGCTCCACAAAAACAAGCATCCCAAGGGCTGGTGAGTAGAAATTTCACACATCCTAAACCTTTAAAGGGAGCTGCACAGAAGTCAATACTGTTGGCAGTGAGTTAATAAGGGCCCCAGGCTCTCTGGCTTGCAGGTCTCACATACGGGAACATTTAGTCTCTGCTGAGTGGCCAAGCCACTAGGACAGCTCTACCCTGTCAATACCCACCTCCAAGCCCACCTGAGACTTCGCAGCCTTCTATAGGGATGAATAAGGTGAAAATTACAAGAAGCCCTCAGTAAAGAAACAGTTTATTTTAAAAAGCTCTAGTGTTCTGCCCGTGCTTGGCCCCTGGATGGAGCTAGAGTCAAAAGTTACTACCTGCACGGGACTGAAGGCAGGCAGGGTGCAAGGTAAAAGGCAGGTTTCTGTCGGGCGAGCCCCACATCTGTTGTACATTTTTAAGGAGATGGCAGTCCAGCTCCTGGTGGTAAGAAAATGTAGACTCCCAAGATTCATGTTAACTTTACTCACAAGTTAAGTAGAAGTCAGTTGCCTTTGTCATGATTTTCCAAACCACAAAGCTTTAAGAGATACTGGGGTAGCAGCAAGTGGGACTCGAATCTTGTGGCAACAAGTCCCCATGGGTCATTTCACTTAGTATCCAAGTAATAAAGCCAACTCTTCTTCTCCAGGACTGGAGTCTCTAGGTTTTTCCACCATAATCCAGTGACCCCTCCTTCTTCCTCTCGGACTTGGGATGGTGAGCCATCTGTGGGATGCCAGGCAGCCACACTCTTCCTTCATATGTGAGCAGGAAGCCTGATGACAGACCGAGCTACTTTCACAGCAGAACGGGTCACAGTGGGCACTTGGGGTGGCTCTGGGGCCTCCTCCTGAGGCACAGTCAGGCTGGGTTCCAGCGCTCTGGTGAGATGCCTAAAGTAGGGACACTTTCCAGCCCTAGCTCTGGGCCAGCACAGTTCCCCGGTTTGGTTGTACCAGTTCACAAGCTCTTAGCTGGGGTTCTGGCATATGGGGCTCAGCTAAAAACAGGTTGAACAGTGTTGCTAATTCTTCAGAGAAATCCTGGAATAAGCAGAAAGGTGACTGAAAAAGCAGACACACAATTCTAAATTGTTCACCCTTTTTGTTCACCCTTAGCCCTTGGTATTTTATTTTTTCCCTAGGTATTTTATTTTTTCCCAGCTGCCTTCTACATGGAAATGGACTTGTCCTGTTAGTACTCTAGGAGGCTCAGAACCACTAATGAGTACTTCATATGCACATTTTTTCATCTTGAAAAACCCCATAAGGTCTAAGTTATTCCCATTTTATGGATGAAGAAACTACTTTGCCCTAAATCACATTAAGAACTGACTAAGATTAAAATCCAGATTATCCTGATTATAAACACCCACAGTTGGGAACTCCCTAGCAATCCAGTGGTTAGGACTCCGCAGTTTCACTGCCAGGGCCTAGGTTCAGTCCCTGACCCTGCAAGACAAGCAGTGTGGCCAGAAACAACCCCACCATCAGAGGGGTTCGCCAGAGGTATGCCATGCTTTCTCACTATCTGCCATCTTCCCTTCCTCCATGGACACAGTCCTTCATATAACAGCTACTTAAATGTGAAGGAGGTGCCCCAGAGCAGCCATTTCATTTCAGGGTGGGCCTCAAGACATCTGACAATATTCACTGAGCTTTGGAAGATCCTCAGGATGCCAGGCCCTATCACCTGCCCCCCTTTCAGGATAAAAGGGACATGACACCTATTCTCTCCAGATAGAACATGAAGGCTTCTTACCCCTGGCCACTGGGTCTCACGGAGGCTGCCCAGGCAAGCCTGTATCTCCATCCGTCTCATCAGACCTTTCTCTACCAGCTCCCGGAGCAAGAAGAGCAGCAGGTCCCACTGCAATACACATGGAGAAAGAGCTCAGGGGTATAAGAGGACTGTACAGCGAGCCTGATACAGAGGACAGAGCTGCTGAGGGAGAAGGGGAGATGAGACCGAGGAGTCTCTCTGAGTGTACAGGAGAAAATAAGCACAGCCCCAGAAAAGGGGACTAAACCAGCTAATAACATTTGGGGCAGTGGGTGTAAAAGATGACTGCAGAGGCTTCTAAGAAGCCTGCTGGCCAGCCCCCATCCACCTTCCCTGGCTCACCTCCCTCGGCCGAGTGTCTGCCAGAAGCGCCACATTTCTTGGCCTCAGCAGCAGCTGCAGGGGAACTGGCACCTGAAAGTCATCCTTCCACAGGGAGAGCAGCATGAGCAGGAGCCTCCGAGCCTGCCCCCTCTCCAGCTGGTGCTGTGCCGGAGGCCCCAGGATGGGAATCTGATCTGCAACTGTGGGAAGAGAGAAAAGCCAAGCTTTAGAAGTGGAGGCAGGGTCATGTGTCCCTGGGAGGAAGAAGAGCAGAAAAAAGCTGTTTTCTAATCTTGCTTGTACCCAACCCAGAGAACTGGGGGATCTGGCAACAGAGGGCTGTGATAAAAAGGAGCCATACCAAGGAGGGACGCTAACTCCACAGAGCACTTTGCCAGATGCTGCTCAGCCGGTGGGCACAGGAACTGTGGGGGAAAAACAGGAGTCCCTGGACATTAGCACCATAATTCAAGCAGCAGCCCTGGGCCACTGCAGCTCTGATTACCAGTCACCGGACGAGGATACGAAAGAAGAGCATCATGCCATGTCTCACCTGGCGGCACCGCAGCATCTGGCCCAGGTGGCCTAGAAGCTGCTCCAGATACTCGGGGGCAACTCCCTCCTCAGGGTCCCGGGGCCCCACAGCCAAGGAGAGCACGTCCTGGAGAGAGGAAGGGTGGACGCAACGTAAGGCTTCAGGCCAGGCCAGGGCCAAGGAGGCCACAGAGAATGTGGCTTGGGATGGGGATCAGCCAGTGGAGAGAGGCAGAAAGAAAAGGAAGACAGGGCTCTGGGGTGAAGTAATGGGCCAAGGTGCCCTCAGACTTGGGACTTGGGCAGGGTAGGGCAGGACAGCACAGCTGGGAGAAGCAACCAAGTGGACAACAGAGGGAACAGATGGAACAGGTAAGCCAAGGGAGAGTATGCTGCCAGAGCTCGAGATGCCGTACCAAGCCAGTTCTGAAAGCATTTATGTCCTACTACGTACACGTGGTATTTTCTGTCCCTCATGATTCTCCGTTCATTTTCTCAGGAGAGTCGAGGCCTCAGGACAGAAATCATCTGTGTATTGAAAACCAGTAGCTAATGGCTGCTGAGAGTTTCCTTCTCCGTCTTATATACTCTCGAACTTGAGTCAGTCCTTTTTTGTCCCTAGTTTACATCTTTATTACAACACTACTACCCCAGCTCTGGGCCAGTTACTAGCTTAGGTTCCGGTCCCAGTCACTCCAATTCTGCAGCTGAGCATGAAAACAGCCCCAATTTGTGAATGAATGAACGTGGCTGTGTGCCAATAAAATTTTATTTACAAAAACAAGCAGCAGGTTGGATTTGGCCCACGAATTGCTCACTGATTCCTGTTCTAGACAGTATAAATTCTTTTTATCAAATTAAGAGCACTGATAGATTATTCTTACTGCCTGTAACCAAACAAGCATCATCTCCCCCAAAGGAAAGTGTTTCTGAAATACTGTCCCAATACTGGGATGACTGTTCCTTAGAACTTTCCTACTGCACTAGATAGCCATTCCCTACTCCACTCCCAATATCATCTATGTACCATGTACTCAGTCAACAATTTTCACATCTGCCCTCTTCCCTTTGACCCTTTTGGGTGATTCAAGTATAAAAGTCAGAGAAAAGCAATTACCAAAACTATTCAATTTGGCCCTTCCTAACTCCATTCAGTAACAAAATGGAAACTAGCTGGACAACACAGAAAGCTGCTACACAAATACTGGAGCTGAGGAAGAAAGAAGGGCAACTAGGAAAAGAGCAGGGAGCAGGAGGAGGGGAGCCGAAGGGAGTAGGGAGCTGTGTACTTTTATCTCGGAGATGAGGTGGGAGGGGAGGGGAGCATGGTGCTCACAGGCACGGGAGCAGCCCCTCCGCTCCCCCCGGGCAGCTGGCTCAGGACCCTGGGCGCGAAGCGTGCGACTCACGGCCGCTTTCACCTCCCTTCTGATCAGTGCTGCAAGTCAGAGGGAGGACAGAGAAGGGGTCACCAAAGCAGCCCTGCATAGGCTCACCATGCTAACCCCTGCCCTTCCCTGTTGCCAACTGGGCCTGAGTCCTCTCTTCCCCCAAGTGGCCTCCAACTTCCTGCCAGTCCACTTGAAAAACCTGGTCAGTCACTCCCCTTCCCTGGACCTTACCTGTGATGTTGGCTGACAACCATGCACAGGCTTTCTCTGTTGCAAGGCTCACAGCAATGTTCTCTGCACTGCTTAGAACCTGTGACACAGAAGTAGTTTTGCGTCAGGGGCAAGTTAGGACAGTGGTGAACGCCCAAGTCCAGGACTGGCCCGCCTGCCGCCTCATATGCATGTTGACATACACAGCCCCACAGCACTCCTCTCCCACCACCCCAGCTCACCACCCCCAGGACTACTTCCTACGTACGGCTGCCGGGGTCTCCTCAGGAAGCAGTGCCCTCACGGCACCTGGGCTCTTCTTTTGGCAGAACCTGAAAGGAGACAGAGGTCAGTGATGTCTGGAGACATCAGCTGGGTCCCTGAGGGCACCAATCCACTGAGCTGGGAGAGCTCTGCCACAGGGGAGGGCGTGCTCAGCTCTGTGGGCCCAGCCCAGATGCCGGGAGATTGGACACCCAACCACATGCCCTTCCAGTTCAACTCTAAACTTGGGTCCTTAAACCTCTAAAAACCAAGATAAGAGCCTACAAAACAGGCAAAAATAGAATGACAAAAGCAGGGTGGGAGAGGACATGGAATAAACAATATAAGAAAAAAAAAAAGGACAGGAAAGTAAAGGCTAAGAGAACAGTGGAGATGAGAGGATCCAAATAGACTGGCATCTTACTCCCGCCCCTGGGTCAGCGCCTGGGCCCCGTGAGGGCACAGCTGGGAACACAAGATCTCCAGCAGCTGGGCTGGGTCGCCCCCTTCCCGTCCCTGTGCCACCAGTTGCTCTTGAAGAAGCGATTCTGCCTGGCGCACCAGCTCTGCCACCAGCGTGGCCCTGCAGCAGGAACAGCAAGAGGTAGTTGGAAAGGCTGAATTGGAAAGGGGCTGCAAATTCAAGCAAACCAGGTCAGAATTAACTTGAAAGAATGTTAGCCATTTCAGCCTCCCCCATCCCCCTGGGCCCCTGTCCTCTATTACCCGCTGTCCCCACCCCTCAGCTGACTTTCCTCAGTTTGGCAACAAGGTGTTAAAAGGGGGAAAATGATAAGGAAATGAGCCTGGGACCTGCAACACCTTCATTCCCAACCCCCTCAACTCAGACTCACTTTATATGCTTGACACAGTTAGAACCAATTCTCTCTGCCACAAACTCCACGGTCCTGCGCAGGGAGGGCGGCTGGTTGTGGAAAAAGGCTTGGGCCAGCTGTGCCTGTGGGGAGGAGGGAGCAGTGCAGGGAAGGGCTCCCTTTCCCTTACCCATGGGGTGGCCCCTGCTTCCACCCTGCCCCTTACCTGCAGCCCCTGTGTGGTCTGGGGAGGCTGGGCTCCCAGGCCCGTGGTGGTGGTGGGGGTGATTTTCCTGACAAAGCCCCCACTCCGTCCACTGCTGCCTGACACCCATGAAGCGAGCAGTTTGCGGAGCTCTCCTGCATCAGGGAAGCCCAGGTGCTTAGTTCCAGAAGTGTCCCACCCACCCAAGCATCCAGACTAGCATTTGTGGAATAGACAGAACAAGGTATCAGGGCCTGCCTAAGCACAGAACAAAGTACGAGGGTGCTGGGCCCATGGGGTGCCTTTTGGGTTCTCATGAAGGGGCAGGCCAAGGACTAAGGACCCTCGGGGAAGAGTATGCTCACCAATATAAGGGCAGCAAGTGTAGAGCAGCTGCTGGTCCACCACAGGCATGCTGTCCTGGGGGAGAGAACAGGTCAGTCTGGGGAAGGCAAGCTTCTCTTCCTCCCAGAAATGGGGCGGTCGGGTTAGAGAATTACGTGAGACTTCAGCTTCTATTCTGGCTTGTGTTTCTGGGCCTGCCGGCAGGCAGGCTACCTCCTTTACTCTTGTGGTCCCCATGGCTCTGGCTGGACCCCAACACTTACCAAGCCATGCTCTGAGGCTACTGTGTCCACCTCTAAGACATCCAACTGACCCTCTTCGAGAAAGAATAGGTCCTCAGGGACTGTGGGAATCTGGCAAGAGATGAGGGCAGTGCCAGCCAGCACTTTAGGGATTCATCACATCTCCGACCTCATGGTCCCAGGGTTTAGACAACCAGGTTCAAAGCCACCTTCCTCTATGGCAACCCCATCCTTCCTCCTCTGGGCCTTTAGTGTCTGGCCCCGCTCTCTGTCAGAGTCCTACACTTTCCCTTTGCCCATTTCCAGCCACAGTAGTCATGCCCCCTTTCCCCAACCTGGACCCTCATTCCACCAACCTGGAAAAGCCAGCCTAGGACAGCAAGCAGCAACAGCTTGTTCAGGAAACACATCTCTCCTTCACTTTCCTTTGACAAGATCAAGCTCCTAAAAGGTAAATGAGGGTGTGAGTGGAATCTATGCAATGAAAGAAATGGAATGGAGTTAAAAAAAAAAAAAGCTATCACTGGGAAGGTGATTCTCAAAAGGAGACCTAAAAGGGACTGCTGTTGTGTAGGCAACCAGGTCTCATCACCTCTCCCAGTCTGTACTCACTCTTAGCTGGGCCACAGTAGGAATAGAAAAGGGCCAAAGTGCAAATAACTGCCCACTGTCTGTCCTTGTGGATCAAGGCCTGGCCTCTCCCCTGAGGGTCAGCTACAGCTATGGAAGCACACAGGAAGCACAAGCTGCTTGGCCCTCTTCAAAAAGCAGCAGCGTCAGCAACATTCTCCCTGCACCCTTTCCTCAAGCCTTGCCCTCTCTTGACTCACCGATGCAGGTGCAGCAGGAGAGTGAAGACGCTGCGGTAATAGTCCAGCAGGGGGACAATGTGGTCAGCAAGAGAAAGGAACTCCACCAGCCAGGGCACTGTGAGCACTGCTCGGCGTGCCCGCAGCCCCTGCTGCAGCAGAGCTCGCACATCCAGGACTGGGGGCACCTGGGAGGGCCAGGGTCAGTCAGGGGCTGGGGAAAGCCTTCTAACACCATTGCCGTGCGGCTCCTCCCAGCTCCCTCCTTACCAGCGCCCCCATTCACCTGGCTCCTCAGGGACAGGATGGAGTCCTGGAGCTCACGGGTCGGGGGTGGTTCAGGCCCCCGGTATGGCAGGAAAGCAACAAAGCCCAAGAATTTGGCCAGAAGCCTTAGGCTGAGCAGCACCACAGCAAACTGCCTCCGTTCACCCTGCAGGCCATCAAGAAGTAAGAGGTCCTAAGCATTAGGCTTCTAGAACAAAACCACATCTGTTACAGACTTCTTGAAAATACCCTTTCCCCTCTAGAGCAGAGCCTCCCTTCTTCTGCTTTCTAACCTGCCAGTCCACGTCTGACTCCCCGTCCTCGTCACTAGGCTCAGGCTGAGGAAGGGTGAGGCTGTTGAGTTCTCGGATCTTCAAACTCAGACTGTCCATGAGATGCTGATTAAACTGGAAGCTATGAAGGGAAGGGGGAAAAAAGGTACTGGAAGAGGTGCAGGAAGGATAATAGAGGTGGTGTTCCAGACAGAAAGGCTTGGCAGGGCAGACATAGGAGGTCAAGGAACAAGGAGTTTACCTTCGTAGGTGACAGAGTGAGAAGGGAAATGGAAGCAGGAAGCGTGGGTTAGAAGGAGGCTGGGCATCCCCCAGTCCCACCCGCTGACATTCCAGGCCAAGGAGAGCAAACTCTTGCCCTTCTGGGAACACAAACCTCTTCAGGCCTCTGCCCCCACTCTTGGCAAGACAGGGGACCTTTACCTGCTGGCACTCAAGATGAAGTCCCTGAAGAAGCCCTGACAGCCTGGGAAGGTAGGGGGTGGGCAGGGGCCCCCACTGCTCTGAGGGGCCACAAGCCGTTCCTGTAGGCGCCGCAACCGCCCCAGCTTGTCAGCTCCAAGCATATTTAACACATCCGGAGCCTCACCCAAGACAGTGCCCCCAGCACCACCAGGGCTCTGACACATCTGGGGCAGGGGGAGGAGGAGAGAAATCGATAAACCAGTGAGTTTTTCTGGAAAGAAGGGCTGAAGAAAATGAGGAGGAAGCAGTGAACAATACGGGATGCCCACCCTATACTGTGTGCCATAGATATATTTTTTGAGGTCTGCATTATATTCTTATTTTTACAGGTGAAGAAACTGAAATTTTAAGATTCAACATCTGCATAGGGTCACAAGAGCTAGGATTTGAAACCAGATCTAACCCTGCGCTCTTTCTACTACACCACAAAGCAAGGGCAAGAAAGCAGGGAGGGACTGAAGAAGGGCCAGGAGAGCCGGGTGTGTGAGGGGGCCCACGGAGGCAGGAGGTGTAAGGCATGAGAGCGCTCTGGCTCCCAAGCTTCTACCACCACCCAAAGAGCAGAACTCTTGTTTACTCTTCAGCCAAGGACCTGCCTGTTCTCCTGGCCTGTCCCAAAGTGCCAGCCATTCCTTGGCACCTATAATATATACTGTCCACTGGAGACAGATCTCCTGCTGGAGCAATTACCTGGAGAAGTTGTTTTTGGAAAAGTCGAACAAAATGGCTGTGGCTGCAGGCCGCAGAGAGTTGACCCATCATGGCTCTGAGGAATAAAAGGCAGGAATGGAGTGTGATGGGAGGAAGAGGGGGAGAAAGATCTGAGAGAACAAGCCAATCCTTGAGACTTTCAGCCCTTTACCAGGGGCTTGAGCAGCCTTCTGCCAGAGCTGGCTGGCACAAGGATATGGGGAAAGGTAAAGGATACTTTCCTTAGCACCAAGATCCCTCAAGGCTAGAGATACACTTACTGAAACTGTCAGTCGCTCAGTCATGTCCGACTCTTTGCGACCCCATGAGCTGTAGCCTGCCAGGCTCCTCTGTCCATTGGGATTTCCCAGGCAAGAATACTGGAATGGGTTGCCATTTCCTTCTCCAGGGGATCTTCCCGACCCCGAGACAGAATCTGGGTCTCCTGCATTGCAGGCAGGTTCTTTACCATCTGAGCCACCAGGGAAGCCCTTAACTTTACACTTAACCAAACATGAAATAAGACCACCCTTCTCATCTTCAGTCTACACTGACTGCCAGTGAGCTTCATGACCAACGTGGATGGGAGATCACTGGACAAGAGGACATTCTTTCTGTATCCTAGTTATCCAGGTACGCAAAGTTATCTGTATTGTCAGATTAGATGATGGAGAAAATAGAGGTTGGAAAGGGTCTAAGCCAGTGACGGGCCAAAACTCACGCAACCTGGAATAAGAGTGTTCCACTTTATCAATCATTTGCGATCACAGAGCAAGTATAAATGATTTCTGAGTAGAAGGAGTTGGAGAAACAAATCCCTTTTGAGTCGAGGCAGAGGTGGCAGTAACTAAGAGATTAAGGAAGACAGAAAACAGCTTTGTGCTCGAAGGAGTTCGGGGTGGGGAGAGAAGCCTTTCTCTAATCAGTTACCCAAACACCACTAAGTTGCTCACTGCTGGAAGCAAGAAAAAGTGACCAGTGTATGAGCACATACCTGATCCTGCTGCCCAAGCCCTTCTCAAAATCCCAGCCAGGCTCCTCATGGCGATCTTCCCACTCTCGAAGTACCTCGTAAAACACATCCCTGGCAGACACATAAGATGTCTGATCACCTGAAGCACAATTGGCTTAACTCATTCTCAGGAGTGCCTTCTCTAGCTCAGAACTGAGGACAGGACCATTCACAGCTCCATTCCTTATCCTCTCCAAGGTTCTCTATGTGATAATCCCACAGACCCGACAGCAGCACACCACAGGCTTCACATGCTTCTGTGGGCAGTTAAGGCTGATCTGGCACTCTCATCTGAGAACCCTGTGACCAAAGTCATTGCACCTGCATGAAAGCTGCTACTGTCAGAGGTGTGAGTCCATGGGCATGAAACAGAATGAGGCTAAGTGGCCCTTAAGATGTTTGCTACGCAGGGCCTGGTGGTGCTAAACTACACCTGTTAGGACCAAACACCTAGTTTCTATGAAAACAACATAAGCCGCCTGTCCCGGAGAAAATGCTGCTTCATCCCCTCCCCCAAAGTCCCCTTTTCTCATCACCTCTGTTTTTTGAAAGTATGAAAGGCTCGGTCACTGGAGAAGTTAGCACGATTGTCAGTTTCTGGCTGAAAGGAGACAGCTTGAGCAGAAGGTGGCATCGCCAGAGAGACCTAAAACAGTGATATTAGGGACTGAAAGCAGAGTTTATGCTCAGAAAACTTCATCCCCATATTCTAGTCCAGAATTTTAGGCCACATGACACTACAGTGGTGTGAGCTGGGCCGTCTGAATTATGAGACTGAGAAGGGTCAGATCCAGGCTAGAAGATGTGTAAGATGGGGTCACTACCTTGGCAACACTGCCCTCATAGGCAGCTCGGAGGCGGCCTTGCAGAGCCGGTGAGAAACACAGTAACCGCTCGTTCTCAGCCAACAGCTTCAATGTCCCTTTGTCCAGGTGGGAAAGAATGCTACAGGGATAAGAGCACACACGACTGAGAATGGGACAGACTGCAAGTAGGCAGCTGGCATCTGCACACCACAGTGTGTTACCTGCAGCACAGAGCAGGCACATAAAGAAAAGTCATGGGCCAAGGATTAAAGATGATAAAGGCAAAGGGAAGGGAAAGGAGACCCCACGGAGCAGCTAACGACAGCAAAGCAGAAACAGTAAATAAACCCAAAGGTCAGCTACCAAGACTACTGGGGGCAGTTTGATTCTTTCAAGGGCTAAATTCATAGCTTTGACACGAAACTGAAGGTTACACGTAGGAAAAAGTCTAGGGTCACTACACCTGTGTCAAGCACAAGCATGCTCCCGAAGGAGCCAGAGAATCAAGTGAATAATGCGAATAAGGTTCAAATGCCTCAGCTGGGGAAACTTACTGAAATTGATGTTCCAAAACCTGCACTGCAAAGAAGACACAATCATGGACACTCTGGAACAGAGGGCTTTCCAGGGAATCTAGAAGGACAGCACCAAGCTGTTGGTTAAAAACAATTTCATTTCCAGACATCATTTCTCAAAAAGGGGCTTGTTCACCAACCTACAGCTCCTGGAGTTGGTTCAAGGTCACTGTCTTTGGCAGTCACCATCCTCCGGGCAGTAAGGAGCTGGAGGACGAAGAAAAGCTCCAAGAAGAGGTTTGGTACCAGGTTCTCTGGTTAAAAAGGAAACTCCAGGGTACTGAACGCCAGTCAAAACAAAGGCTCAGTTCTACACACCTTATCAATTCTTTTACCCTGTAGTTCTACAAGTGTCTTCATTCCAGGGCTCTGTTCTCACTCACCTGCAATGCATGAAGAGTAGACAAGGGCAACCAGCTCCAGACGGTGGTGGGAAGATACTCTGTCAGGGTCAGCGGGTTCAGCTGTGAGGTGTCCTGTCCGGCTGGGGTGAGGAGATCCTGATTCTAGGGTGGGACAGGCAGGAGTAGGTGACTGCTGCAGCTGCTTAGAGCTACCAGGGAAAGAGAAATGTCATGAGCAGTCAGCATGGCTTCCCCTCCGCAGCCACACTCAGGTTCCTTAGAGACATGTCCACAGCCCAAGAAACAGACCCAGGGTTCCCAGGAGACAAATTAATCACAGGGAGAAGCCCTGCAAATCCCCTCCAGAGGAAGCTGACATCCCCGGGAGCAGCAAAGCCATACCGCTCCTTCCTGAGCATCTCCCGCTCCTCTTGCAGACTTCTGCACCCTGAGGGAAGCCCATGGCCCCAAGGGCTAGTGTCTAGGACTGAGGGTTGGAAACTGGGAACACAGCTGATTGGGGGTGAGGTGAAGCAAGTCTTGGGCTTGGACAGTGATCGCTCTTCGCTCACTGGAGTTGGGTTGATCCTGCGGGAAGGCTTGGTCCTGTTGAAGAGTAGCCATAGGTTTCCCTAATTCCCATCTTCAAGTATCTCCCCCTCCACCATAACATCTAGTACCCTTTGCAAAATGCCCCTCACCACGTAGATATTTCACCCCCTACTTTCTTGTCATTACCACGCTCTACTACAGAGCATCCAGCCTTAATTTTTTAACTCCCCTAGCAGAGCCATATTTTAGATGAGGGCTGATTCTCACCCTGCAGAGCCGGGGGGAACGGAGCCCACGGGAGGGAACTCCTCCAGGTTGCTGAGGTTTGGCGGATCAGAGCGCGCGAGGCTGGGGCTGCTGGGGCTGCCAGAGCTCCTGGGCCTCCGGCCCCCGGCCCAGGGCAGACACTCCCCGCTGACCCCCTCCTCCGGGCCCCCGGGGCCGCGGCCTCGCTCGCGGGCCGGCCCCGGGCCCCGCCTCCTGCCCCCACGGCGGGCCGAAGGGGCGTCAGCGGCGGTGGCGCTGGAAGCCTCGATCGGAGGGAAGAGCTGGTTGCGCGCTCCGCGGCCGCCCCGCTGCGGCCCCCCGGATCTCCCTGGCAAGCCTGTCGAGGAGCCCGGGGCCTTGGCGGGGGTTGGGGGGCCCTGTGGGAGGACGCGGCTGCTCTGTTCCCTCAGGAAGTTCAGCAGGAATGGCACGAATTCCTTCCGCAGTGGCCGAAGTGAGCTCAGGGCCGCCGCCTCCCTGGGGTCATCCTGAGGGAGAAGTGGCGAGGGGCGAGAGTCAGTCAGCTGCCGGCGCGGGGCCGCGGGCAGCCGGGGCCGCGGGGCGCGATGAGGCTGGCGGGCGGCCGGGGCAGCGGCCCCTAGTTGGAGCGCACTCGGCCCCGGCTGACAGCCAGGCACTCTAGAGGAATGGGACGGGAGGAGCGGTATCTCCCGCGGGAAGCAGCTTCAGGCCAGGCTGGGGGCGTGCCGGCGCTGTTACCTCCGAACTCTGGGCGCTGCGCGCGATCCACCGCACAGTGGCTGCGACCGACAGCTCCTCTCGCAGCAGCGACTCCAAAACGGCCGCCATCCCGGTCAGGGCGCTCTGAGGCGACTGCGCAGGCGCCGGCGCGCCACGGGCGCCCTGGGAAGGGCGGGCCCGGCGCCGCGGGGCGACCGTTGGGCCGCGGGGCGGAGGGGGCAGGGCCAGGGGCGGGATCGGGGCCGCCGCCGCCGACGGCGGGGCTTCCCCGTACTGAGGCTAGACTTGGGCCTTGGCTCAAGGCCGTGGCTGGGTCCGTGGTTCCTGACAAGAGACCCGGTGGCCCGCCAAGTGCAGCGTGCTGCTGTCGGTGAAGCCGGGCCCCGGCTGCCCTGGCCCGAGGGTGACCTGCCGGGACTCGGGGACGCGGCGGGGAAGACCAAGGGTCCGGGACAGCGGCCGGACCCTAAAGGTGAACTATTCTCCGGAGAAGATGCCTACATCTACGATAAGCGCATTCTTTTCTTTCAACTTTTCTAGATTCAATCGTCACTAAAGAAATTACGATAAAGTTTGCTTAACTTCATTTTGACCTTGCCTTTCTCAAAAGCTGAGTTTTCAATCCCCTGCCCACTCGTTTTCCAGCACCCACCAACAACTGATCGATCATTTAAGACTTTAAGACGGAGGGGCTTTTTAGGATCCTCAGCCCACAACCCTTAAAAGTGCCGCCACCCTGCACACAGAATCGCCGTCTTTATTATCCCTTATACGTTACACAAGGTTAATAGTTTAGCTACTTTGCAGTTAAGAAGTTAATAGGCATACATATGATTAGTTTCTGGTAGCTTGTTATTTCTTAATTTTTATTTTAAAAAATACGAGAAGCACCTCTTTGGATGTTGCTGCTCACTGAGAACTCAAGAAAGGGAAACCGAGCTGAGAAAAACAAATGGCACTAATATTCCAGGCCAAACCAAATCCGGAAGGGTGAAGCAGTGCCCGCATGAAAGCCTCCTGAGAGGTCCCTTGGTTTAAAGGACAAGGAAAAAGGGGATGCTGGAAAGCAGAAATCACTCCAGTGATACAGGGACGTTTCCTGCAGAGAAGGGAAAAATACCTCCAAGCAGCGATACAATGATGGGTTGAAACAGAGCTTTTAACACTTTCAATTTTATTACATGGGGAACCCTCTCCTCACATCTCTGAACCCTGGTTGTTGTCTGCAGGGGAAATTGAATA
Organism: Bubalus kerabau; assembly: GCF_029407905.1. NCBI lineage: Eukaryota > Metazoa > Chordata > Mammalia > Artiodactyla > Bovidae > Bubalus > Bubalus kerabau. The sequence continues at coordinate 42,964,927 of NC_073633.1, forward strand.
CCTAGTTTCTATTCCAGCGCTTCTTTTTCTAGGTCACTTCTGGATGTGGTACTGCATTTATAGAACACTTTCTGCTCCCTGTTGATCCTGTGACCTCCAGTGCATTCAATAACCATTAAATTAGAAAAATATTTCCCACCTCTGAAATCCAAACCATCACACAAATAGAACTAGAGTTTGCATGCGGAATGAATATTTTATTACTAGATTATAAAAATAAAATACAAAATAATTTTAAAACAGAACTTAAAACACTGTACAAAGCTTTAATATGATACAAATGGGAAAATTAAATAAATAATTACACTTTTATGTACAGATGGCCTATACAAAAGCACTCATGTTTCTGCCAATACTCTGTCCTTGGTTGCCTGAGCAAAAATGCATAAAGAGGGCTGCTTGGAGGGGAAAGGGATACAATACAATACCTTTGGAGGTATTTCAAAGAGCAGTTTCTCATCACTGATTTCATGAAGAGAAAAAAGGGAGAAAACTATGGAACTGTTAAATTACTCTAACTTGTCTTGCTCGATGAGTGAATTCTTCTGGTTTGTGGTTCCATCTGATTTAAAAGATGCCAACAGTTAGAAACTTTCAAGATTTACATCTAATTCAAAATTAGGTGCTTCTCAACTCTCTCTTTTTTCCTAAAAGCTGTAAACTTGTAAGTAAATGACCCAATGACATCAGCACTTGGTTATTTTAGGAAAGGAGTCAGGAGGGGAACCAGGAACTGTGCATGGGAAGTGAGGAAGTGCGAGCCTGGGTCATCTGTTTTTTTCTTTACTCAGTTCACAAGTTCACACAATCCAATTTCAGAGCCCCAGTGGTACATGTTATATTTCCTTTAGCTTCCTCTATTTGTATTTCTGAATTAGTGAACTAATTTATCTAACTGGTGAATAGTTTAAAAAGAAAAAAATCCCAAGGGCTTTCCCTTCCCTGCGTTGATCCCTAAAATATACTCTGGTAGGTTTGTTTATCCCTTGTGGATGAGAAGAACACCCAGATAGACCCCAGGGATGGTGAAGTGCCGTATAGGAATTTTTAAGGATTTGAACTGTATATTTTAAGGGGTGGGGGGGTGGGGGGGGGAATATATGGCAGGGGTAGTCTATATAAAAATTAGGTTTACCCAGTGTTTTTAACTTGGTGAGTGAACACTTATGTACACAACATGAAACAATATTAAACTACTGAAAAGAAAGAGAAAATTTCCTATCATTAGTGTGTAAAATTATGTCAGCAAGTTCTATAGTCACATGGGCTCAAAGGTCTGCCTCATGGAATCCCATTCTCTCAGTCAAGGAACCCAGAATCCCTGACCCAGAGCATCCATACTGTCACTTCAATTAAAGAGGAAGATCCTGTTAAAGTTTCACAGGGCAATGAAGAAAAAGGCTTCACTTCCTTTACATGTCTCCTTAAGACCAAGAATCCAGCAAAATCTACAGATTTAGAGTTTTAAGATTGTGGATCAGATCAAGGTGACTTTGATCTTGTCACATACTCTGATTTTTGGATCTGCTTAAGGGAAGTAATTAAACATCAAGCTTATGTTAGTTTTAAAATTTGGAACAGATAACCACAACTGAACTAGAAAATATACTGATGGGTCAAGAATATAATAATTTCAAGAATTTGAGGTGTGTAGCATCCAAATTTCCCTTTAAATCAATAGGGGGATCCTTGTCCATTTGCTGGAGTTACCTAAGAACTATATGAATTCCCCATTTATTGCCTGCAGTTCTCCCTAGCAGTGCTGGCAAGAGATTCTGCAGTATCCTGAGTCTAACTGGCTTAAATTTCTCATGATGCCAGAGAGACAGCCAAACTCTGGAGAATATCCGATGATATGTTTCCACACTACTCCCACATCCTTGAATTCTATACCAGAGTTCTACTGGATGAAGTGGGACGTCCTACAAACCACCTGGGGTTTCCCATGAACTACTCTTTCTGTATGTCTGTCTGTGGATTAGAACTGCCTCTTGTTCCCATCTCTAAGTTAAGGTCTAAATATGCACCTGTGATTCCTGAACTTGGGTAAATATTGACATGTGAGGACTACCACAGTGGTTACATGCCTTAATCCTGAATACTTGTTAGAACACAGATGATGTTCTGCAAACAACTGTCTATAGTACAAACTCAAGAAAATGAAACACAGTTGTCATCAACCATTATCTCCTCAGTGATACAGGTGCTGAAATCTCTCTCCTTTAGGCAAAGTCCCAACACATGTGTGGTAAATACACATAAACAGAAATGGGCAGATTTTAAAACAATGAATGCATACAACTTAATTCCAAAACACATAAACATGACAAAAGAAATAGTTCCCTAACATATGTCACGCTTTGATATCAGGAATGAAAAAGTTTTAAAATGTGAAAATTCTGACCTTCAAGGCTAAATCTAGACTTATCTACAAATAAATGTGTTTTCAAGTAGCCAAAGTAAGATGCATTTTTCCCTTAAGCCACTAAATTCTGAATTCCAGATCCTTTTTCTCCTATCACCAATTCTAATGTTAGATTAAAAATGTAGTTCCTAGAACAAAGAATCCTCTGCTCTTGAGGGAAGAAGCATCTGTTTTTAATTCAAAGCTATTGGATATATAAAAACTAGTTATGGTTTTAACTATCTGTGTCTGGGATTATAAAACATGCACCAACATTTTCCTTTGTCAATTAAATATAACCATAGAAACATTCACATAAAAATCTGTGGCCTGGAAGGAATCGCTGATGATTACAGAAGAACCTCAAGTTCCTGTAGTGGCTAAGAGTGACACAGAGAGATACTGCACCCTAGTCCACTGGATTAGTAAGCAGCTGAGATTTGTTTAGTGTTTCAAAGCAAACAATACAGAGTGGATAATGGCAACAGTGGGTCTCAATTACCATTTTGCTAGTTATTTAGGACTTGATTAACTTGGCAACTTAAAAAAAAGTTTCACTTCATAACATGCAACTTAAAAACCAGAATGTAACTATGCTGCTGTCAGCAAGGCCAGCTTGCACACCACAGCTGAGAGTAACAGTGTCTATTTAAGACTCACCATTCAAGCATGTTTATAATCTGTGCTTTACAGTTAAATTTGCTATGACCCAATTTTCATTCTTTGTTCACTATACGTTAGACTTAAATGCCTTTAAGCTGTGCAAAAGACTGCTGTGTGGAATTTTAATATTTCAAACAATCTATACACCCTGGAGATTTGGCAGCATAATTTAGGAGTAAGCTACCTAAAGAGACTGAGCTATGGCTAATTTCATCTTCTGCTCCACTCAAGTAATTCCAGAGACTGGACAAGGGAGGGTAAGGGCAAGTGTGACAAGGTAACTAACCATTTTGTTGTGATAGGAGAATCTAGGAGGCACTTGGTTTTCAAAAGGTAATTTTAACTTCTTCCCCATACTACTCTTAATATAGTTTGGCTTGACTTTAAAGGATAGCCAAGTCCCTCATTTTAGAATAACCAAACTGGTTCAGAATTACTTGGATGACTTATGTCACTGAAGTGTGAAATATGCCACCACTAAAAAAAAATAATAAATTTAAAAAGAACAATAACAACAAAACCCAATTCATTTTCTGTATCATACAGAAATAAAAACAAAAACCCTTGTGCCAAAAGTGCTTTGCTCAGGGCTGCCAACTTCTCTTTTTAGCCCAAGACATCTAAAACCATAGAGGTTTTTTTTTTTTTTTTTTTTTTAAAAAAAAAAGCAGAGTAAATCTCTATACAAGACAATCCTTTTAAGTGGCTATATTGATACATGAGATATAATTAATCTTTTTTGAAAGTATCCAAGCAGAAATATCTTTGGTTAACTCTTTTTCTCTATGTGCAAAATAAAACATTCTTACACAGCAAAGTTTTCTCTCTCTGGATCTTGAGTTTGTCAGTGCCATTTAGAAAAAGGGGCAACACAGTGGAAAAGTTGGGAGAAAAACGGAAGGACTCGAGAGAGAGAGAGAACATTTAGCTGCCATGTTGTCATCACTATCAGGCTTAACTAGCAGAGACGTGCCCGTAAGAAATGAAATAGCATACTTCATACTGTTCGCAGCCTCATCAGTTTTTCGAATAGTTACCACAAGCACATTTCTGATTAGAGGGGTCAGGATTTAAAGCTGGCTACTTTTAGCACAATTTTGCTAATACAACAGGAAAAACAAGATAATTTCTTAATTACAGATTACTTCTTACCTCCACCCTGCCCCTGACAAAGTGAGATGAAAAGAGGAAAGCAGAATGGTAATTTTTTAAGAGATTAAAAAAAAATCTATTTATAGTAGACCCATGATTATCAACCCAGGTTATCCACTCTAACCATAGGAGAGAATTATGTGATTGACATGACAAACCTCTGAATCAGTATTACAAGCTGTCCTAGTACTTTTTCCCCTATTAAAATTTTTTTAAAATGAAAATTAAATAACCTATCTTGGCCTGTTAAAGACTGCCAACCTTTGCACTATATACAAGGAAGGCAAAAGATCTGAAGTGTCACATGCCAAGAACAGATTTTCAGAAATGAAGATAGGCAAGGCCCAAGTGTACACGAGGCACACAATAAAAAGTAATCTCACCATCTGTGATCTTGAAATTACAAATGGAGAATGAGAAAGAATGAGTTTAGATAAGCATATGTTTCTCTATATATTTATAAATATTTATATAATTTACCATGAAGACATGCAAGTAGTGTTTTAGCAACTATTATACAATATAATACAGAAGGATTGGTCTTCCGATATTACAGTTGCTTTAGTTAAACAACAAATATGTCTTATCTACTGCATTCCTCAGTAGTCTTGAAACTGGAGAGAAATTAAGATTCCACATTATGCTACATTTCTTATGGAAGACCATATATGTCTCAATAGTGTTTTGAGTTTTTTGTTTGTTTTTTTTTCAAAAAGCTCGACACAGATAAAGAGAACAAGAAAAGTTCAGTCAGTGCAGCTTCAGGGCAGCTCTGATGCAGCATTAGAGTATGTTCACTTGGTGAGGACATATCTTTCTTTTTCTGTTTTCCAATTCAACCATATTAGATTTGGCAGCAAACACAAGGTCAAAGCGAAAGCACAGATGTTTGCTAGAAGGCAGATTTCAACAGCAAGCAGACCAATTTACCTGACCTTAATGAGGTCTTTACAACACAAAAACTACAAAATATAAAAGAGCTCATTTAAAAAATCTAGTCTAATTTAACTTTGATTGATTCCTCTTAGCAAAGAGTGAGATCAGAACAAATATGATCCTCCTTACGGCTTTATAAATTAAGATTACGTGTAAATCAGGTCAAGAAGCCCAAATATTCAAACTAAAACACAGGAGAAGCAGGTAATAAAACCTTAAAAGATAAATACTGACCCTAAATTTATTTCCTCAGGTACTCATTCCTTATTGGCTAAACATATAAAATACAAAGTTTGATAATTTTAAGTCTCATCGTACCTAATTTCTTCCTATGTTTCTTTCTAAAGCTCTAAAAGCATAAAGTCACATTCCACAGCGATGTACTTTCCTGTATTGTCTTGGAGGTTAACAGTAGAAAGAGCTGGTACCTAGAATATTTAAGGAAGCAAGGTCTGCTACTCTGGTCAGTTTTCCTTCCACAAGGAGGAAACTAACAGAGGGAAGAGGGTTCTTCTATCTTGAAGAGTATTACTCTACACTCTGTCCTTCTCCCTAAAGCACTAAAGCCTGCAAAGTAGTTCTATTTAGACTTTTCCTTCCTTTACCTAACTTTCAACAGTTATTTTTCACAATAAAAATATACTAAGAACTGTTGCTCCAAAGATAAATATTAGGAGATTAAAAATAATTGGATTTTAAATTCTTAGCATGTGCTGCTTAAAAGCATATTAGAATAAAGCATATTAGAATGTGTTAAAATAAGAGAGACTGGATCAGGTGCAAACACTAACTTTAAAAAATGTGAAATCCAAGGAGGGTACTAGGAATGATGCAAAGTAAGGGTGTGAACTTTCAATACATTAGATAAACACACCAGCCCAATGTATCCAAGTGCTGGCTCCCCAGCACACACTTCTCACATACTCTTAATATTGGACTTAAAATTTGACTCTCCAAGGTTGGGAAGTTTGGAAAGCAAATACTAGAAGTTTCACTTTTGCTATATAATCTTTGAGTAGAGCCTTAAAAAAAAGCAGGCCATACCCCTTAAAATTCCAATCTACCACCTACCTTCAACATTTTTGTTTGGAAGGCATCTAAAAACTGAGAGCTCATTTAACCAGTTTCACCCCCTTCAATTTTGCTGATGGCCCGTTCCTATGCAAAGACACTGATTCCTGATCTGCTTGCTGCCTGCCTTAGGTAATTTCTTATATTTATATCTTCTTATAAATAATTTATCATGTTACTTTCTTTTGTGAGAGAAGATCAACACTGATTTTTTTCTTTTTTAAATAGACAGTACAGGGACACACATGCATCAGATTTAGGAGGAAGATCGCACACCTTTCAGAGAGCTGCGGCCCAGCTCCTATCTGCTGAGTTTACTGGCTGACTTACTCTTCCCTGGGGGGGCTTTAGCGCTGGCTGAGTGGTGGTGGAAGCTGCCGGATCCTTTCAGGCCATTCTTGCTGGGTTTGCAATGCTCCTGTTGGCAGGACCTCCTGGAGGAGGAAGATCCCGAGTGGCTGGGAGGTGACTTGCTTCTCCCCAGATGTGGGGATGAACTCCTCTGGTCATGGTGGGGCCGTCCAGCCCGAGATGGTGAGGAACTGGATGTGCGAGGCAAGGAAGAGCTTCGAGGAGAGGCACTGGGACTCCTGCGAGGGACAACTGGACTCTTGGGTGGTGTTTTTGGATTGTGAGGGGTTCCTGGACTCTTGCACTGCGTAGTGCTCCGGGGTTTCTGAGATCCATTTTGAAGAATTTGGGCCAGGCGGGAGAAAAGGTCTGAGTCAGAATTGCTACTCCCTAGGACTTTATATCTGCGGAGCCTTAAAAGAACAGAGAATAATTAGTTTCATTTTAATTCACTTCAGTTGAGACTAGAAAGTCACAATGTCCCCAGTCATAATATGTAAGTGCGTGTGTGTTAATCGCTCAGTCGTGTCTGACTCTTTGTGACCCCATGGACGGTAGCCCACCAGGCTCCTTTGTCCGTGGGATTCTCCAGGCAAGAATACTGGAGTGGGTTGCCATTTCCTTCTCCAATATGTAATATGTATGATGTGAGTCGAAATCAGGAAACAGAGGACGCAGAGTTACTCTTCCATGTATCAGCTGTAGAACCCTGGACAAGTTACTTAAGCTCTCCCAGCTTTGAAAGCGAACATCATCTATCTCACAGGGTTACTGAGCAGTCAAGTGCCGTAAAGGACTGAACCGATGTCTGCCATCCAGAAGCACTACGTGCTGTTGGTCCCCTTCCTCTTAGAGCACGTTAGCTCTTCCCACTTCAGGATTCACTTCATGAAATGTCTCTAGCGTGTTAGCACATGAGAGAGAGTAAACTATTTAAGGCTTCTAGGACAGGGATTCTACATGCACTTATGCAAACATTAAACTCTACAATAGGTCTTCAACACCAACTGTACTCACCAACAGCAGGAACTGCAGATAAAAATATATTTCAACTTCTTTAATAATTTCCAAAAGAAAAGAATAGTCACTGGTTTCTCTGGGCCTCAGTTTCTGCCCCTCACAATAGCCTGTGATTCAGGAGAGCTGGGTTTGGGGACTGACTGCCTCTCTTACTGGCAACCAAGCTTGGGCCCAGAATTCCAAATATAGAAAATATTCATATGAATAGCAGTATCTCCTCTGCCCTAAATGTCTTTCTGTCTTGGCCTATCTAAAATCCATTCAGTATAAGAATTTAAACCTCAAACTGCTGACATGCCACTCCTTACAGAAGGAACCAGAAGAAAAACTTCCAAGCTGTACTGGCACCTCAGGATGCAGGGGACATGTGTAGCCACATCACCATCATGGGTCAGAACAAGTTACTGTTTTTTTTTTTCCCTCTAAATTTTCTCTCTTCTTTCTTCCCCGTCATCTACCTATACTGACAAATGACAGGAATTCATTCTGGTTAAGCCTAACTTCATGGATCTTATAGTAATACTAGAAGAATGGAGTAAGACAATGCCTCTGTGCTAGGACCTGTGTGGGAAAGCTGAGTTCCCACTGAATTCCCCGAGTTTCAGGCTGGTCAGCTGTGTAGTATCTGACACAAGGCCACATGTTTGGCTTTGTTATCAAGTTACGAAGTTCTTACTTCTAAGGGAGATGCAAAGTTCTAAATAGTAGATGATAATTAAGATTTGGACTTGAGCTGCAGTCCAAAGCAGCTTAAGCCATAGATATACTATCTCTGTTAAGCATAGACACCGAACAAAAGAGAAGTGGGGGACGTGTGAATACTGTTCATGGAATCATCTTTTTAAAATGTCTCAGCTAAATGACTGCTGTTTATTCATCACCGTTTTTCCTGTTCAAGTTTAGTCCAATGGTCATTTCAAGTCCAATGTTTACCTTCGAACCTGAAAGAAACCCTAAGGCAAGTCAAAACTGAACTTACTTTAGGTAAGGATAACAACTTCTGCTGAGTAATGATACAGATAGAACCTCACTTTAATATACTTCAGAAATCTTTGTAACAGATGGAAGCCTATTGTGTTATCTAAAACAGGCTATAATTTTCATGTAAATTTATTTTGATGTTCACTTTGCTTTTGTTAAAAGACTATCCTTTCACTTTGTTCTCCAAGGGTTTAGACCATTCTACTTTTTGAAAACTGAGTAATGGCTCCAAGGAAAGTACTCTTAATTGGTTTATTACTTCCCAATTATTTTCTCCTCTTCAAAATAAAATCACTCCCTGGTCAACTACAAATAAGAATATTTCAATAAACAAGCATACCATACAGTAAATATTAAGGCAATATCTTTATTATGTATGGTTGTATATATCATCAGATGTAGGGAAACTCCCTATAGGATTTTTTTTATTTAATTCATTATCATCAGATAAATATAACTGTTACAGGATCCATTCATCAAATTATAGACAAGTATTCGTCCCTAGAACTTGACATCATAATGACATCTGTTATAACGGGATTCCGATTAGACAAAACTAGAAAATTACCAATTATCTTGTTAAAATGGACTGGGGAAGAGAACCTTTGTCGCATGCTAATAAGCACTAAACAAAGTTCTTGACATATGCTACCAGATTTCCTCCTCCCAAAACAATTAAGCAAATGTTTTACCCATCTTTCAGATAAGGAAATTTGGGTTCGTACTACTAGAAAGTGGAAGAGCTAAGAATTAACTGGAATCAAATTGAACACTTCAACTACACTGTGCTGTATGGCTTGGGAAAGACAGGGAAGGAAGTAGATGATCAGAAGTAGGCAATGAAGAAATGAAACCTTTGACATAATCAAGCAGACACAGAAATCATGCTGCACACTTAACAAAGGAGAGGACACAGCATTACCTGGCTTCTACTCCAGGCCTCATGGGTGGTTTTCCGGGTGGTGGCCGAGGCAAGAACTGAGATGGAGTTGAGCTATTGACTTGATCTGTGTTGACCCATGAAACTGGTCTTGGAATTTTGCTCTTTCTGGACTGGGAGATGATGGGTGCCAGAAAGCTGTCTTCGGCTGACCTGCTCAGGTGTGAATCTGCAGCTAGTCTTGAAAAGGGGGTGAAGACTTCCTCCTCAGAAAAGGGAGCAGGAACAGTGGCTAATCTCTCCTCTAGCAGTTTATCAGAGGCACTTGAGAGGTCCCCAAGGAGAGACCTGAGTTGCCTTTTCTCCACCAGGAGCTTGATGAGGTCTGGCTGGCAAGCTTTCTTTTGGAGGAGCTTTTCTTTTGCAGAGACTGGAGAGGATGAGTCAAAAGTTGAGTCTATCTCTTGTGCTAGAACAGGGATTCGGCTGTGTCTAGTTACAAAGGATGACCTAACCACATCCTTCCGGGATGGGGGACAGTGTTCACTCTCTGAAACAGGATTAAATAGCTCTCCTTTTCTAGGGGCAATTTTCTCTCTCTTACCCTCTTGGTGCAAAAAAGTAGAGAGGTCTCCAGAATGATTGGGCAAGTCTTCACCCTTGATGTCATCCTCAGATATCTTACTTTTTTGCATTGCTGCCACCTGGCCTATCTGCTCTTCAACATATGGGTCAATAACGCGTGGAGATACTTCTGAAGGTCCAACTGCCAAAAGCTTCATTATCTCATGATTTTTGTCTTGATTTGGCACCACACTAAAAGTCTGTGTCTTTGTCACATCAAGAGGTTCAGTAGTAGCTGAGTGATCCCTTTCCATTGTTACCAAGTCTCCTGGGAGAGGGGAGATCTCAATATAATGCTGCCCTTTACTTAATTTCTCATCTTCATTATCTGACCCTAAAGCAATGCTTTTCTCTTCCAATTCCCTAGGGAGGCCCTCAAATTCTCTCAAAGCAAGTCTGTTATGGTCAGGAAGGTCTTTTGGTCCCAGGTCTTGGGATCTGTCATACTCTCTAATATTGGGTAACATGTCATGACCAATATGATCTATCTGAAGCCCCAAGTCTGTTCTGCTTCCTCCACTAGGAGGTTCGCCCTCTATCACGACCAAGCCAGAGAAGTTCTCCCTTGGAGAGTAAAGTTCCACAGTGGGCTCAATGGTATGAAGGTCTTTCTTTTCTGGCTGCTGACCATAATGAAAACTTCCTGAAGTCGACTGTGTAGATGCCACGGAAGGTCTTGGAATTGTAATCTGGGGAGAGAGGAGAAAAAAAGTTAAATGCAATCATGTGGAATTATAAATGATCCATGAGTTGAGATCTGACAGCTCAAATTCTAATTTTTCTAAGAGGAACACAGATCCCAACCGGATTTGACCAACTCATGCTTCAGATGAATAATTCTGAATACAAATGCATGGTACTCATGCTCCCCTGCTTGGAAACTATGCAGAGCAGCCTTCCTTTAAGCCCATCTCTGCCTTTGCTTCAGCCTGCTCCGTGCTCTGAAGAGTGACTTCTAGTGCCTGCACTGTCCAGGCTCCCTTGTCTTCTTCTGATTTCTGGTTGTGTTTGCCCAATGGACAGCACCAACAGAGGATCAGAGAACTGGAGGAGAGAAAGATCTGGATGTTCCTTCTCCTGGCTTCCTCCTGAGGGACTGCAGCTTTGGTGGTACATTCTAATACTCCTGGCCACAGCTTCTTTTACAGGGACCTCTCTCCTATAGATATGACTCTTTCCAGGTTCTGCTAACTGCCCTCTTCCTTCTCTTTCAGGACTCAGAAAATTGAATAGCTCCCTCTATTTCTGTTTCCGTTGGCTCTCTCAAACTCTACCCACACATCTGTAAAAAGGTCCTTTCATTAAATTTTCTCCAAGTCCCTTTGAGTGTCCCAGCTATTTCCTGCCAGAATCCAGATACAGGATCATAGGGAAAAATTATTAGCAAATTATTTTAAGTTGAAAAACTCCAAATTTACATGCATTTATTGTACCCATAAATTCTGCCAATCAATATTACTGATATTTTCCTATAAGCAAACATGAAGATGTTACTAATGTTTTGTATCTTATTTAATTTTTCTTAAGGTCAAGTTTATGATAAATTAAATTCTACCATCCTTCTACAGAGGTCATTTCAATTCTATATGAATAAGTTTTAATATTTAGTAAGAATGTCTTTTCTTAAGGACACCTACATCTTCACATTTATTAAAATGTGTAAGGAGGCAGAAAATGTCAACTACATAAACTGGTAAGAAAAAAACCTTTTTGAGAAAGTAATTCAGATCATTTAATGAAGCCCATTAAGCTCTAATAAAATGATGGAAATTGCTCTGAAATCAAAGTGAAATGAATTTGGAGCTCTCATGGGAGATTTCACTTAGACCCCACCTCTAGTCCAATGACACTTAAGAAATCCATTTGGCCGGAGTCAGCTAAGTTGTTTAGATCTGTTTCTCTGTGTGTCAGGAATACTGTTAGGTTTAAGAACGTGCAAAGCTTGCCCTAAGCCCAGCCCAGGGAGAAAACACCTTACTAATGTCCTGGAATAGCTCCTAAATGGAAACAGTGTCCTGCTAGGCTCTGTCAGGTTAA